>NC_084460.1:106034704-106341749 GCF_027409185.1 Cynocephalus volans | reverse complement strand
GGGCTAATTCCAATACCAAAGTACTGTTAGGACAAAATGTCAACTCATTAATCTGGATAGAAAGAGCTTAGTATGGCGCCTGATCCATAGTAGGTGATTGATAAAGGTTTGTTAAATGAATTCATGCATAATTAAATTACATAGTGAACTACAGCAAGATTCTTTTGAATATTGCTTCAGTACCATGGTCTAAAGAATGGTAGCAGAATTGTTAACAACAGGATGCCAGAATCAAGTCCTGTTTTGAGATTCTTAAATATTTTAAAGTATGTTTTGAGACCTTTGCTCTGTTTCAAATATTTGGACCATGGTAAAACCCCAAATTCAAAATGCATTTTGCAGGAGAATTTTCCACTTAATTGTAAAATCCCTGTGTATTATAAGGAAATTCAACCCCCATGTCCCATTATTTAATTTACACTTAACCATAAAACAGTTGTTTCGTAAGAGTCTAAAGTGTCCAAGAAGTTCTTGGTATTTTTCTTACATTTTTTTCTTAGAAGTAGAAAGTCTTGGTTATGGCTAAACTGAAGAAACTCACCAGCCTGAATATATGGGCTGAGAATGGAGTGCACAGTCCTGGGCATTCTGGCTGGGTTCTAAAGTGGGCAAAGTGATATATCCTTTCTCTCACCTCCACTGGCGGCTCCTATGGGCAGGAGGTCTCTATCAGGTTGTGTGGAAACTCCGTGTGAGGCTGCGGTGACCTGCTCTTTTCTCAGTCTGTTCAGTAGTATAAACCCTGTGGCAGTCCTGATGTTCTGTCATGGGAGGATGGGTCTCTCTCCAGATTGCAGAGCCAGGTCAGGGTCCCTTGGCAGTCAGCAGTGGTGTGAAAACTCCAGGGGCCCAAGGAACAACCCTATTCCTAAGAAACTTGAAAAGAAAAAAATAAAGTAAAATGTTTGTCCCTGGGTTAGTGCTTTGCCAGGGCGCCTCCAGTGAGGGGAAACTACTTCTTTTAAGGATGTCCTGAGGCAGGAAGAAAAGTCAGGAAGATGCCTCGCCAAAAAAGAAGACTTAATTAAATACGTGGGGGGGGGGGGGGGGAGGAGAACAATTAAGTGTAATTTCCAGATCTTTCTATAAGGATATCAGAACAGTGAGTGCCACAGATGCTTACTGGGTCACAGTGAATTTTCTTCACCAGCATAAAAGGGATTGGGGCAAACGATATTACTGAAAAATGTTCCCAGTTGAACTTACAAAAGCTAGCACTTAGCTGGGCATTGTCTTAAACTCACTGCTTTCCCTTGAGTGTGGTGGCTTCCAAACACTTAGCTAGACCAAAACTGTGACACGGGGTGTGACGCGTTCTCCCCTCTTAAAGAGATGATTGATGCTCCATTACTCTCCTTCACATGGATTTTATTTTATTTATTTATTTATTTATTTGTCTTTTTTCGTGACCGGCACTCAGCCAGTGAGTGCACTGGCCATTCCCACATAGGATACGAACCCGCGGTGGGAGCGTCGCTGCGCTCCCAGCGCTGCACTCTCCCGAGTGCGCCACGGGCTTGGCCCCTTCACATGGATTTTTTAATTTTTATTTTTAATTTTTATTTTTTTAAATTTTATTTTGTCGATATACATTGTGGCTGATTATTGCTCCCCATCTCCAAAACCTCCCTCCCTCCTCCCTCCCCCCCTCCCCCCCAACAATGTCCTTTCTGTTTGCTTGTGTATCAACTTCAAGTAATTGTGGTTGTTATATCTTCTCCCCCCCCCCCCGGTTTTTTTTTTTTTTTGTGTGTGTGTGTGTGTGTGTGTGTGAATTTATATATTAATTTTTAGCTCCCACCAATAAGTGAGAACATGTGGTATTTCTCTTTCTGTGCCTGACTCGTTTCACTTAATATAATTCTCTCAAGGTCCATCCATGTTGTTGCAAATGGCAGTATTTCATTCGTTTTTATAGCTGAGTAGTATTCCATTGTGTAGATGTACCACATTTTCCGTATCCACTCATCTGATGATGGACATTTGGGCTGGTTCCAACTCTTGGCTATTGTAAAGAGTGCTGCGATGGGGAGAAGGGAGAGAGGTTTTGGTGATGGGGAGCAATAATCAGCCACAATGTATATCGACAAAATAAAATTAAAAAAAAAATAAAAATAAAAATAAAGAGTGCTGCGATGAACATTGGGGAACAGGTATACCTTCGACTTGATGATTTCCATTCCTCTGGGTATATTCCCAGCAGTGGGATAGCTGGGTCGTATGGTAGATCTATCTGCAATTGTTTGAGGAACCTCCATACCATTTTCCATAGAGGCTGCACCATTTTGCAGTCCCACCAACAATGTATGAGAGTTCCTTTTTCTCCGCAACCTCGCCAGCATTTATTGTTCAGAGTCTTTTGGATTTTAGCCATCCTAACTGGGGTTAGATGGTATCTCAGTGTGGTTTTGATTTGCATTTCCCGGATGCTGAGTGATGTTGAGCATTTTTTCATATGTCTGTTGGCCATTTGTATATCTTCCTTAGAGAAATGCCTACTTAGCTCTTTTGCCCATTTTTTAATTGCATTGCTTATTTTCTTCTTGTAAAGTTGTTTGAGTTCCTTATATATTCTGGATATTAATCCTTTGTCAGATGTATATTTTGCAAATATTTTCTCCCACTCTGTTGGTTGTCTTTTAACTCTGTTCATTGTTTCTTTTGCTGTGCAGAAGCTTTTTAGTTTGATATAATTCCATTTGTTTATTTTTCCTTTGGTTGCCCATGCTTTTGGGGTCGTATTCATGAAGTCTGTGTCCAGTCCTATTTCCTGAAGTGTTTCTCCTATGTTTTCTTTAAGAAGTTTTATTGTTTCAGGGTGTATATTTAAATCCTTAATCCATTTTGAGTTGATTTTAGTATACGGTGAGAGGTATGGATCTAGTTTCATTCTCCTGCATATGGATATCCAGTTATCCCAGCACCATTTGCTGAAGAGGCAGTCCCTTCTCCAGTGAATAGGCTTGGTGCCTTTGTCAAAGATCAGATGGCAGTATGTGTGTGGGTTGATTTCTGGATTCTCTATTCTATTCCATTGGTCAGTGTGTCTGTTTTTATGCCAGTACCATACTGTTTTGGTTATTATAGCTTTGTAGTATAGCTTAAAGTCAGGTAGTGTTATGCCTCCAGCTTTATTTTTTTTGCTCAGCATTGCTTTGGCTATGCGTGGTCTTTTATTGTTCACATGGATTTTAAAGGAGTTTTAAACAGACCCTGGCTTGGGGTACTGCTTGGTATTCCTTCTCTCTTTGGTGAGGTTATACAGTTTTGTCAGGATCAGGGCTGGCGAGGTCACAACAATATAATAATGGGAAGTAAACAAAGGTTTCCCACTGGAAATGGCCCAACTGGCCTGTGCGTGTGCCCACATGATCCCCAAAACTGAGGCTGGCGGGTGCTCAATGGTGTGCAGAGTTACTTACCTACAGCAATTGCAAAGTGAAAAACATAAAAATAATTTGGGGATTCAATGCAACGTAGCTTACTTTGCACTGAGAATTAAACTTTGATGAGTCATCGCCTGTATTATTGTTTATTTCTTCTAATCTCACATTTTAATAGCCATTGCTTTTTAAAAACTGAAAATTAAGACAATTTTAGAGGCTTGCTAAACCCAGTGTCTTTTCCTGATTAATCTTAGGGGGACCTTATCATTCCAGTTTTATTGCAATTCCTGTAAACATGCTCACATATATTCAGCGCATTGTAAATGTTTTCTTCTAATTTCAGGTGTGTTTGTTTTGTCTTCCAGAAGAGTAGGACATAAACACATAGTAAAGCACCTGATAGAGAAATACTTAACCAAAAAAATGTATGGACGTTATTTCTAAAAACCATTAGAAGGCAGGCTTTATGAAGGAAGGGACCATTGCTTTGTTCACCTATGATTCAGAGTTCCCGGAACATAGTAGGTGCTCAATAAATATTGGTTGGGTAAATGAGTACCTAGAGTCCAACCATATTGTCAATTGTAATTGTTTTTGAAGCTAATACTCCAACAGAATTTCTTCAGAACTGTAAAAATCACATATAACCTTTCTACCCTTAATTTCCCCATTTGTGAAATAGTGATTATGCAGGTGCTTGAGAAATTACTTGTTCTTTGTCCAAAACCTTAATAACAAAATCCTCCAAGCTAATGTTTTATGCACAGAATTCCTCATTCTAAAATCAAAATGCTTCTTGTACAAAGAGTAGCTACTTTCATTTCTGACCAGCATTAAGATGATCAACAGCTACTAGCACTGCTGTGCATTTTAAGTCACAGTTTTGAAATGAAATCACTGACTGGCATCAGTCATACTTAACCCTTATTATCTGAAAAACTATTGAATGAAATGAAACTTGGTTTTTATTCTAGTGTAATGCTTTTGAAAGGAGGACAAGCAAAGATTAATCCTTAGGGTTAAAAGAAATTGCAAAATTATGGCCTGTAAAATACATCTTTTTCCATTAAGAGATGCAGGCACCTTGAAAGGTGGGAGATGGTATTTGCTTAGCATACAATTCCTTTGGAAATATTTGGATCAGAAATGGCTAAGAATTCACACCTGTAAAATTCCTCCTTCCTTCAATCCCCATAACTAATTTCTCAACTTATTATTGTGTTTGAATTAACTGAAATAAACCACAAGGCAAGTGCTTGTCAGGAGTGCTATACTCATCTGAGGAGGAAAGTATTAGTCAGGTGACAGGAAAGAAGGAGAGCTACACACCGTAGACATGGTTGCCTGAGATCTATAAAATGTGTCAGATATTTAGGGGATTCTCAGCAAAGACAAGAGAGGGACACAGGGGGAAGTATTCAGGTTGCATTTCTGGGTGGAGTCCCTTCTACCCTAAACCCAACACTCTGAGAACTGAAACTTGGCCCCTTTGCAAGATTAGGCTTCCCAAATTAGCTGTCTTTGGTGACAACAAAAATACCTACCTGTCCCCTTAAGCAATACTCCCCACCTGAGTGAGAAACCAGAAGCATGGCCCAAGCCCAGAACAGGTGTTTAACGGGGCAGCTGAAAGGCAGCAGGCTTCCACATGCAGAACCTTTGAGTACATTGCTGGAGGGATTTGGCTGCATGATAAGTTTTTATTACTGTTCAGCAAAATTAAAGGCAGATTCTATAATACCAGCACAGAAGTTAACAGGGGCATATTTGCTAGCTCACTTGGAAATCTTAAGTTTTGTTACATTTTTAGAAAGTGGGCATCTTTCATTGCCATCAAAACCTGTGGTAAGGGCCAGCCCGTGCTTACTTGGGAGAGTGCGATGCTGATAACACCAAGGCCACAGGTTCGGATCCCTATATAGGGATGGCCGGTTGGCTCACTTGGGAGAGCGTGGAGATGACAACACCAAGTCAAGGGTTAAGATCCCGTTACCGGTCATCTTTATAAAAAAAAACCAAAAAACAACAACAACAAAAAACAACCTGTGGTAAGAAATGATAGGGCTGGGCCGTTAGCTCAGTTGGTTAGAGCATGGCCTTGTAACACCAAGGTCAAGGGCTTTGGATCCCCATACAGGCCAGCTGCCCAAAAAACAACAAAAAAAACCCTGTGGTAAGAAATGGTGTTTAAGTTTCAGTTTGTCAAGATGTTTCCACATGTATTGCTGCTATTCTTGACTTTTTTGAAAAATAGGCTTAAATGTAAATTCTGTTAGTGTTGTTCTAAATAGTATGTGGAGTGTTCGAGGCAACCTCTCTTTTATGGTCTCATTTTATTCACAAAGTCCCTGTATAAAGTAAGTAGGTGAGGATCACTATGATCACCATTTACAGAGGAGAAAGTTGAGGCATATGGACAGATGATTTTACGTCTCTTTTGCTGAAAGCTCTGTTCTGAGAGAACAAATATTGTCCCTTTAAAAAATTACAGTTTTTGTCAAAAGACACATTATAAAATCATAGGGAAAAAGCTGTAATTTCTCTTCCACTTCAACCTAAATCGGGTCTCCACAATATTCATTCTCACTGCCCCCTGTTGTTTTCCTTTATGTACTTAGTGCAATCTATCTATCTATCTATCTATCTATCTATCTATCTATCTATCTATCTATCTATCTATCTATCTATCTATCTATGTATCTATCTATCTATCTATAGCTGCTGCTCGACTTATGATGGGTTGTGTCTCCATAACCTCACAGTAAGTTGAAAATATCTTAAGTCGAAAATGCATTTTACACCTAACCTACCAAACATCATAGCCTAGCCGAGCCTACCTTAAACATGCTCAGAATACTTACACTAGCCTACAGTTAGACAAAATCACTTAACACAAAGCCTATTTTATAATAAAATGTTGAATATCTCATGTAATTTATTGAATACTGTTCTAATAGAGAAAAACAATGGTTGTGTGGGTACTTGACGTACAGTTTCTGATGGATGCGTATCACTTTTGCACCATTGTAAAGTTGAAAAATCATAAGTTGAATCATTATCAATTGGGGACCATCTGTATTTATTTGTGTGAATATTTATTCTTTGGCCTCCTTCCTCTGCAGCCTGTCAGCTCCATGAGGGCAGGCATGGTGTGGTGTTACTGTATATTGCATACCCAGCATCCCTGCCTGGCACCTAACAGGTACTGGATAGATTTCTCTTCAAGGAACAAATGCTTAAAGAGTAAACATAAGCAATATATTTATAATTGGAAGTATTGAAAAGCAAGAATATAGAGAAGTTGGGAGTGAATCCAGGTGGAAAAGAAATAAAACCTCCCCTATTTGCTCAAGACAATTACAGTTGTACGAACAAATATTATTGTACATATCTTTTTATTTTCTTTTTTAGCTTCACCACTATACAAGAAACAAGGCCTAAGAGCAAGGGATACATAGGCAACAGTAATGTTTCTGAAGAAGTTGTAGGTGAGAAGGTCAGAGCTGTCTTACAAGGAGTAATTGTCTAGTGCCTTATCTGCAAGGGCTTTGAAATGCCCTGAAAAGTCCCAAAGTTGTGTACATGGAGTGAAGAAATTCTAGTTAAATTTAAGGAAGCATCCTACTATCTTGAGTGTAAAAAGAAACGTTGGTGGATTGTAAAGCGTCATTAACGAGAGTTAAGTGAGGAATGTGTTCAGTAGGAAGTCTGTAGATTAGAAGCCTGTTCCCAGCTTGTCCCTGGATTGGCAGGGTAGCTTGGGTAAAGTCACTTAGCCACTCTGGGCCATCATTTCAGCATTTGAATTAGGGAAAAAAAAAAAAAAAGATTTTCCAGCTCTAAAAATCCATGATATTTTTATTCCTCCAAGTCCTGCTCTATGTTATGTATCTTTTCTAGAAAGAGTCCCTATATTTTAAATATTTGCACTTAACTGTTTTAATAAAAGTTCTATTTTCATGGGGGAAACAATTTTATTTTTCTTTGTGAATTATACCTGCAGGAAGTCTAGCTATTTGGACCATGAGGTATAACAAAGGCTCAGGAGTCCCCCTGGTGGTTTCTTACCCTAAAAGCAAAATAAATGCATAGAAAGAAAGAGACTTGCAAACCCAGATAAGTACAGTAGTGATTTAAATCTCAGGCAGATTTTCATAAAAGGTTTGCCTGCAGATAGACATGTGCTTATTCAAGCCCAGGGGCTGGCCCTTCTAATTGTCTAATACTAAGATTGCCCTACTTCTCAACGTATGGAAGAGTTAATGTGTTTTCTGAAAATTTCATTGCTATTAGCAACAGCTTTGTTTTGCAGCTTCTCAGAAATAATTTTGGACACTTTGATATAACAGGATATTAGCGGCTTGAATGGGTTTAAGTCTGGGAAAGCGGCCAAGAATCTAGCGAGGGCCACAGGTCGAATAGGTTATAGGTGGAGTCCAACCAAGAGAGAATGACAGAAGAGTGTGAATGTTGTAGGTTGGCCAGGCTACTGCATTCATTCATTAAGCACTAAATAAGAATTTCCTGCATGTACAGAGTTTCAGGTTATCATGGCCTATACAACTAACTCTGTGACTACTTATCTGATTGTATCATCATCATTTAGGTCCATGTTTATCTGCTAGTCTGGAATCTGTGAAGGCAGGGACTGGTTCCTGTCGGTCTCCCGGCTCCAGCACAGCATCTGGCATATCACAGGTGACTACCTACATTATTAGACAAACACTCATGATTATTATCATAACCATTACTGCTTTTATATTTACTATTATTATTTGAAGAAAAAATTATCCAACTTGCTGGTAAATCATGATTTTTAAATTGCTCCAAAACAGCCATTTTAGAGAAAATACCGAGGAGAAAAAAGATCTAGTTAATGAAATATTGTTTAATCTTACTCAAAAATTACCTTTATTAAACAATACAACATGTATTCTAACACCTTTAAAAATATTGATTAAAGATTCTCCTTTTCAATAAAGTGTCTATCAGAGGATGGACAAAGATATGCATCAAGACTGACTGTATGTACAAAAATGTTAGCTCTTTATAATGTAGTTTCCTGAAATCCAAGATTCGGGAATATTCTGTTATTCTGCCTAGTGAATAGGGGAGCCTGCCATGTGACTTTACAATCCTACTAGCTATCTTGAAATCTCACACATTTATCCATTTCTTCCAGTTGTTCTCTTTTATTGCTTTTTTTGTATGCATCAGAATTATTTCCAGCACAATGCTAATCTTCTCAGGGATCCATATATTTCAAATAAAAGGGGTTGGGAACAAGCTTAATGTCCTTAGAAGTAACAAACTCTTAACATAAAAAACAAAAAAGCACTTGTGTATGATCCTTAAGAATATATAAGAATAGTTCTAGAAGGCATTTTTTGCTTTCCACATTTGTAAAATAATTTATATACATGTAGTCCTAATAAACATTTCACATATGCCTTTGTTTTTTTTTCTCCCCAAGAAATCCTGTTTATAAGGACACTGCTGTTGAAGGTAAATAATGATACAATTTTGGCCTTTATGATTCCAAACACCAGTAATGTCCTTTCCAGGGCCTTTTCACGATTTGTCTAATCCTCTGCTGCCCTTACCATCTTAGGCTAGTTGCTGTTCGTGTCCACAAGAGATGAGCAGCAATACCATTATAGGATTCCCTAACAAAAGACTTCCACGATCATTTTCTAGCATCTTGGAGATTGACAAGGTCCCCTCCTGTTTCCCAAGCCCATTTCCCCCCTTATTCCTGGTGATTTCTTTTCTTATACACCAGAAAGAAAGCGCCTCGCTGAGTGGTGACCTCTCTCGCTACATGGATACCTGCTAGAAACAACAAACCTCACGTGTTAAAACTGCCCCTTGATGTGTTGGGATTGGTGTGATGGTTCCTGTTTGATATACTGGGCTGCTTGGAGCTGCCTTTAAAAAAATCAATCCATATTAAAAATAAAAGTTCCTTTTGAAAATTACTCTTCGTGTTTCTTTGGGGGGTTGTGCCACAAACCAGCTAAAAGTGCTGAAAAGTGTCATATAATGAAAGCACCAGGACTCTAACAGGCCAGGGAAGAAGAAAATGTCTTGAGTAATTACAATACTTTCCGGTTTTCAATCGATGGTTCAGTTTATCAGTAATGTCTGGTTTGTTTTAAAGACTGTGAACTTTTAAAAGGTTTTCAAAGTGTCAATTTTAATCTTCCATACAGTTTCTTTTTAAATTGGCAAGTATATATATTTTTCTCTTTTTAAAAAGGATGAGAAATAATTGCCTATGAACTTATCAGAGGGAATAACTAACTATTCATTCAAAGTTAATGACAATTTCCCTGAAACTTTATACTTCTACTGGTAATTTTTGCTAATAGAAGAAATTTTTGCTAATAGATTTTCTGTCTCATTTTGTGTGTAAATAATATATGCAAAAATAAATAATTTGAGAAAAGGAACACACAATTTTTAAATAGAGTACAGTGTTTATAAAAACAAAGTAATTAGGTGAATTTTTTTTGTAAATAATTTTTGTTCCATTTTTGATCGGAGAAAATCTTAAACACATATATGTGTATCATGTTTATATGCAGATTCTATATACACACACACACACACATTTTGTTCATTTTTAAGAAAAATATTTTTGATAACATTCTTCACATGTCTAGGCTCAAACACGAGGGTGCCAGGTGTGGTGGCTCATGTCTCATTGAGGAGGTGATTCAGGCAAACAGCCAACTGAGGAAGGGTAACTAATGGTGAGCAGCTGTGTTGGTTTAATGGGCCTCCTAAAGGATCTAACTTGAGTAAGGTTGTTGCAATGTTCTAACCACAGATAAGAGTTTGGTCGGTTTTTCTTTCACAACCCAGTTAATATATGGGAATGTGAACACCCCTCCTCCGTAGACTCAAAGGATTAACACAAATTTAGGGTAGGATTTGAAGAGTGTACAAAAACATATGTTCAGCCTTTACTTGAATAAAGGAATGTTCCTATCAGCCTAAAGAATTAAGTTAAAAAAAAAAGAAGAGCCTCATAATTGCACAGAGATTGGTCAACTGTTTCTCAGATTTATGACTGGATTTAGGTGGTAATCAAGTCCTAACTCTTCCAAGAGGCTCAAGGCTTTCCATAAGCCAAATTCCCAGTACTGACTCAACTTTAGCTCCTCCAGTTCCCTATACTGATCTGATCCAATTAATTGAGATGCCTTTCTGCTCAAATTGTGTTTATTCTGCATCCTTTGCTATGTGGGTGTTCTTGCAGAATATTGTGTACCCAAATACTAATGTCTCTGCTATGAGACCTTCCCAGGCATGGCAGGATGCAAAGTGCATGGGCTTACTAAGTTTGAACCTGGGTTTGAATTCTGGCTCATCTGTTTATTTGCTACATGACACAGAGGCTGTTTAATTCATCTGAACCAGTCTCTTCTTCTGTAAACAAAAGATGATTTAATAATGATTGCTCCTGTTTTAATTAAGCCCCACTATAATAATAGTGTCATTTATTGAAAGTTTATGTGTCAATTAATCAAAGTTGGTTGTTTTAATGTCCATTTTACAGATGAGAAAACTGAGGCTCAGAGAGATTAAGAAAATTGCCTTATGTCACAGAGCTAGAAATTGACAGGGATAGGATTCTAACCCAAAGGGATTTTGTTTGTTTTAATAATTTCACAGCCAAAATTTGTTGCCTTCTGTGTCCTTATTCCTCAACCTTACCTTATGAGTTTTAGTGAGGATTATAAATGCTGTATGTAAATTATTTAGAACATAGTAGGCATTTAATAAAGTCTTTATTGTCCATTTCTCTCACTCCGGCTATCTTTCAACGTTCATTTACCTATAAAATATATTTTGGTGTTAGCTTTAGTTTTGTCAATATTTTTTAGTTAATTTGTGAGGGTATCTTACATATCTGTATGGCTGGCTTTACTCCTAGACAAAGCAGGAGGCAATTTGTGAGGTGTGATTTGGGGGAGATACTTTCCAAAATTTCTATGCTCTTTTTAGGGAGTGGTGCAAGTGCCTTTTATTCTATGATTAACATGAGGCTTAAAAATGCAAAGTCCCCACTCTAGCAGAATAGTTTGAATTAAATGCATTCATTCAAGTTAACCTTCATTGAGTACCCAGTAGGTGTCAGGAACCATTTTAGGCAATAGGTATGTAAGATAAATAAGACAGAATCTTCTTTCAGTCAGTCTGATAAATCTAATTTGACATGAGGAGAAGGACTAATTGCATAGAGCTGTACTGTCTGATATAGTAGCCATCAGCCTCATGTGGCTATTGAGTACTTGAAATGCAACCAGTCCATATTTACACTTACTGTGAGCGTAAAATACACAGCAGATGTCAGACATAATACAAAAAATAATGTAAAATATCTCAGTAATAATTTTTGTAATGAGTGCATATGAAAATGAGACTTTTGTTTATGTTGGATTAAATAAAATATATCACTAAAATAAATTTCATTTGTTTCTTTTAATGTGGCTACTAGAAAATTTAATATTCCACATATGGCTCACATTGCAGCTCACATTATATTTCATGGACAGCACTGGCCTAAAGTAATCGGGGAGGGTTTCAGAGAATGAGCTAGAAATTACAATTTGTATGTATTTCATTTTACAAAAATTGGATCATGTTGTTAATAACTGGTTAGTAACTATGTTTTTTCCACTCAACAATATATGTGGATGTCATTCCATGGCTGGATGGTGGTTCATTATACAGATAGATCATAATTTAACATGGACCTGTGAACAGTTGTGGATTTGAATAGCCTAGAAAGAGGACTGGAATCATGGGATAGAACGTAGGATGTAGAATGGAGAATGTGGGGTGTGCAGAATTCTATGAGGTCGAATGCCCCATTTGAAAGATGAGCAAAGTGAGGGCCTTTCTTTTGGTTTTTTTTTTTTTTTAAGCTAACACTTGCGTGTTACTTAAAACACTGCGCTCTGCATTATCTCAATAATCTCCATGACAACCTATGAGGTAGGCATTATTGTTGTTTCTATTTAACAGGTGAGGAAACAGAAGCTTAGAGTAGGTCACACAGCTAGTGACAGAGATTAAACCAAAGCTACTTGATTTTGGCCAGAATTTTTGTACCAGAAGTCCTCAGATTTTTAGATTTAACAAACTAATAATTTTTTTAATGGAAAAAACCCCACAGAATTATCCACATTTTTTTAAAGCAACAATACAACAAATTCTGTTGCTATTTCTACCACTACCTGTCATAACCATCATTTCATAAAGGCAAGAGCATTTGAAAATGAAACATGAATAAATGTAGTTTTATTTTTTAAACTATACTTACTCAAGTTTTAAAAAAAAGACTTTAACTTTATCCCCCACATTTTTCAGATTTTACCGAAAAGTGGTGAAAGCAGGGACACAGTCAGGCCCTGGGCTGGGACTGGTGTTAGGGAACCGTGTAGGACTCTGTAGGAGCAACTCAGTACATGCAAAGTCAGTTGCTGATCTATGATCAGCTCAGGTTGCTGGACTCCTCTCTAAGTTCTACTATACTGCAAAAAAGTGCCAGCTGTTGTCATTGTTGTCCTGGTTAATGTAACATCCTCCACTGCATGGATACTTTATCGTACCAGATCTGTTTGGGGGCACAACTGTATGTGGATTATTTATCATTCAACCCTGGAGATGGACAGCTCTTTTTTCCATCTTGGTTGTTCTACAAGGATGTACAGCATCCAGTGTGCTCTGATTTCCCCTTCAGGTAGAATCCTTGGCCTTCAAGAAGCTGGCTCCATTGCACTGCCTTTGTATTTTGGAACAAGCTGATGAGATGGACATGCTGCTTTTGCCGTCTCTATGTCAACTCTGTATTTATATACAGTTGGCATCTTCTTGCTCTGTTCTCTTTTGCCAGCCAATAATTCTAAGCTCCCATTGCAAATACAGTCCTTTTATGGCTTGATGCTTCATCAATTTGAAGGTTTCCTAGAGACTGTAGGATAAAGTTGGTATGATACAGGGTTTATTATTCTTTTTCTCTCACATATGCCATATCAGCACATCATTCATATATAATGATTACTAAATGGCAAATGTCTTTAAAGAGTTTTTAGTGTCTCAAGAAAAAAAGCAAGCTATAAATGCTATTATCAGTAAGCTTAGTGTTGCTGTTGTTTTTGTGTTGACTTTGTTTAGATAGGCCTAATATCTAATGACTCTGAATTAGGTAAAACAGCCAAAACAACTTGGGTTAAGTATCAAAGTCTCCATAGTATTTAAAATAGAACTCAAGTGAAAAATTAAGGATTGCTGAGAAAAGGAGGGACAGCATTAGAATGTGGCACTGTATCGGTGCTGGTGAATGCTACTTTGGGTAGTAGGCCAAAGAGCATGTACTGGAATGGAAATGAAATGCTTATTGTTACTTTTATTAATTATAAAATAAATATGTGTTTTTACATTTTATGTTTTTATTTATAATATTTTAAAGTTTAGGTAATTGTTTTCTTACTGGTGATTCCCGTTCAATTGCACATTGAATATAATAAATGTTTAATGAGACCAACAGTTTAATCTTTCTCCATTTGGGAAATTGGAGTTCTAGTCCCCATTTCTCCATAACTGTTTTTTAATTGATGAAGGAAATTTTTCTTTTATCCTAAGGTTACTAACCTTCCTCAGCCTTTTGTGTAGTCCCCAATCAAAAGGTTTTTGATTATCTAAAGAAACGACACCCACTGGTTCGCCTTTACAGATCATTTTGTTACCTCTTTCAAAGCATCTTAACAGGTTGGGGAGCCCAGATTTACCCTAACAAAAGCCAGGCTGGTCGCTCTCTTTTGTAACCTCCTCCTCTAAGCAATTTATAACTTTCCCTTCAGTGCACGGCTGAATTGGTTATACTGGGATCCAAGAGCAGCTGTGGGGGGTCCTGGATGGTTTTCAGGGGTCATCAGAGGATCTTTCTAGAAAATTACGGCAGCACTGAAAATTCTCAGTGCCCAGAAGGGTAAAGAGAACTTTTTTTTTTTTTTTTTAATTTTCAATCCCTGTTGATTTTGTTAACTAATCTTTTAAATTATTTTCAACTGCTGAAAGTTTAGATCGAGTCCTGAGTGACCTTAGGTTTAAGGTAGCTGCAGAATAAAAACTAGAGGAAAAATTAAAGTGGGGGGAATTGTTGAGGTAAAAAAAGGTGACCTTGGAGCATAGCCTTGGAAGGGAGAGAAGAAATTTTTAAAATTCTAATTTTTTAAAATATTTTTAATTTTTAGTTTTTTAAAGAAATTTGGAATTTAAAATTTTAGGAGGTGTTAGATGGGATGAAGGCAAAACTCATGTTATTGATGAATTAAAAAAGGTGTGCTATGTAGTATTCATTCATTCCCTTCTCTTTTTTTTCTATTACACACGTGACACTTGAATACTTTCTCTTTGTAAATATCTTAAACAAAATAGAAGCATAAGAGTGAAAGTTTCTCTTTATCTTCCGTTTCTTTTCTTAAAGAAAGCCATTGTCTTCAGTTTGAGATATATCCTTTTGGCCCCTTTTCTATTAATTTACATACACACATACAATACAAATATAGAGAATATATTATTTATTGTTTTATATGATGGTATTCATACTATGGAAATTATTTTGTGACTGTTTTTTCACTTTATAATGTTCTGGAACTTTTTGCATGTTAATACATATAGATCTGCTGTATTCTCTTTCGTGGCCACACAGTATTTTAAAATATGGATACACTAAAAACTATACAACTAGTGCCCAGTTGATAGACATTTTCTATGTTTCTAAATTTTTGTTATTACAAGTGAAAGTGCCCAAACCTCTGTGTGCACATGAGTGAGTATCTGCAGAAGAATTTTTGGGGATTGGAATAACTGGCCTCATTCACTCAGCTATTACTGGCATACTGAAACACTGAAACATCCCCTAACAAATATGCCTGCCTCCATGATCCATTGGCCACACAGCACACAGAAAGGTATTTCTGAAAATGAAAATCATGTTGCTCTTCTGCTAAAAACACTTTGACGGCTTTCTCTTGCTTCAGGATAATGACTCAGCCACTTGATACAGTTTGTCAAGTCCTGTCTCTGGCCACAGCTGACCCCTCAGCTGCATTTCTAATTTTTTTTTTTAAATGTTCCACCCAAATGGAGCTACTTCCGATTTCCTTCCTCGACCTCTCTTTCACACTTACAGGCATTTACAAAACAATTCCTTCTGTCTGGACAACCAACCCCAAATTTATTCACCTTTAGATCTTAGCTTGAAAGTAATTTTCCCCAGGTGACTTTCCCTAAATCGCTCTGATCTCCTGCCTGCACCTGACTCCAGTGCATGCACATGTGCACTAAATTTCCTGGGTGAGATGCCCCTGTACATATCTCCTCATATCGCATCATTCTCCACATCGTGGGTGCCTTATTATTTGCGTGCATCCCAGACTTACTGAATCAGAATCTGCATTCAGTAGGCTCCCAGGTGACTTGCTTATACATTAAAGTATGTGAAACACTTCCCTAGTTCGCAGTCTGGCTCTGTATTAAAATCATCCTGGGAACTTTTGACAAATCCCAAGGCAAGTCCCACCTTCCAAAGATTCCAATTCTGTTGGTATAGGGAGGGCTCAGGGAGGGCATTATTGGTGTTGCTTTTTAAGTTCCCAGTTGATTCCAAAATGTTGTAGCTGGAGTTGAGGTTTCCTGACTTGGGCCCTTCCCCTCCTAATAGTGCAGATAAGGATGCTGTAGACAGCCTTTGAGCGGCGGAGTTGTGTTAGAACACGTTTCCTTATTTGAGTCCTTTGTCCTTTCCTCCACACAACAGTCTCTGAGTGACCACTCAGCAACCCTATAAAGGATATTCTAAAGCCACATTGCATTTTTTCAGAGGGAAAAGATGTCTAAGGTGAGTTCATGGCAACAGGACAATAAATCAGATCCAAAACATTCCCTTTGCTTTCTCTCCCTGCTCGTCTCTTCATCAAGCATTCTGTCAGCTAAGACTCTTGGCCTTACTCAGGGTGTAGGGTCAAATCACCCAGAGAGGAGTCTCTGATTCTACCCTCTGACAAGGAAGACGTGCAGTGCCCTCCTTTTAACCAAACCTGAAACACACCTATAATATGCAGCCTCCTAAAAATAAGCCCTTTCAGAGAAGATCACTTTCTTAATTCTAAATTCCAAAGAAAGGCTGCAGTCTCAGGAAGTGTAAATGAAATCTCAGGTAATTTGGCACTTGCACCTGAAACCAGCAAACTCGCTACTGGGTTTTGGTCTCTAAAGACAAGTTTTGCCTGGGCTCTTCTTTATTCCTCAAACGTTGCCGTTCTCAGCAATGGGAGATCAGCCCCCACCTCGGATGCAGGTGAGAATGTTTGCTGCTCAACGAGCTGGTAATCCTAGGTGGAGAAGTGAGTGCTCAGAGCACCAGTGGGGAGGGTCTCGGTGTCTTTTCCTTTGGAATGTGATAAGTATCGCTAGATTAAGAGGCTAGACACCTGGTGAGGAAATATTAGCCTTATTCTGCCTGGGTGTTTTCGATGTCTTCCTGGATTATTGCTGGTTGGAGAATTTTTCATTCTATTACAGGTTCCATGACCTTGAGCTCCTCAGAAATAAAGAGTTAGAGGAATGTGACCATGGAAAAGGTATATTTCATAAGAGGAATCTCTAGCTTGATGGCTTTTTTTTTTTGTATTGATTAGGTAGTGTAGAGAAAGTGAAGATAAATGGTCAGGGCCCCTCAGATGTTCAGAATCTTGCCAAACATTTGAAGAAAATATGCACATGCACCCAGGTGTTCCTTGGCTATTGTCTGTGGATGTGTGTGGTTACCCAGGTGTACTTGGTTGTCTGACTCGCACCCAGGTGTCCTGGGTTATGGACTTAAGTATAAAGGACAAACAGCTCTGATCTACGGTGCCCCACCCCTGATCCTCAGGATGTCTTGGGGTTGGGGTGGGGGGCGGGGCATAGGGGGGCTGCTGAGGCTGGAGGCTGTTGGCTGTTGCTGCCAGGGCCCCGGGGATGCCCAGAGAGGCCACTGCAGCTGCCGCCACTGCTGCTGGATGTGTAAGCTGCTGCTGCTGAGGAGGCTGAGTACTGAGCTTGTGTTGTCTGCCAACTGTTCCTGGGATCTTTCCCAAATACCTAGCTCATGGACCTGTATGTGAGGGGTCTGGTGACCCAGCCAGGCATATGAGGGGTGACCCAGTCTGTTCAGTGGGTGTGAAGGGTGTGAGCCCTAGCCATACAATTGGCTACATTGGCAGGATTCTGACAACTGCTTTAGCCCTAGCAATACAGGTAGAAAACCTTAACTGCAAATGGAAACTTCATGAGGCCAGACCGACCATTTATAGGTTGTTTTACTTGGATTCAGTTTACCCCACAGGTAAAAAGAGATCAGCTCACATTCATATTTCCACAGAATGGCAAACTACTGTGCGGTCTCCAGAGCAATTATTGAAAGCTGTCAGGAGTGGATGCCGATATAAATAAATAGCACATGTGCCCAAAGAGAATATTAGGTGGTTCCAGGATGACACTGATGGGAGATGCAATATTGGAAGGAGTTTAGCCAAGCTCAAGAAATTAAAGCCTGCAGGGATGATTGAGAAGAGGAACACCCACTCTCAAATGTGTGCATCAGTCTCAGAGGTTTCTGGGCTCTGATGTTTCAGGAGACTGCAAATTCTCCAACTCTAACACTTGTGATAAGTGACCCTCTCATCTAAAAAATTCAGCCCAGAGAAAAATAATCTGGCTAGAACTGTGGAAGATGCTTGGTTTGTCCTTTGCTTAACTACTTAACTTTGTAAAGAATTATTATGGAATCTTTTTCTAAGGCTCCTGCATATCCTTGTGGAAAAGTTAAAACCTGAATAAAAGAAAAAAAAGAAATCTGATATAGATTTCTCAACTTTAAACAAAAATCATTGAAGCTGATAGACTTTTGTTCCATTTTATTTTTAAATGAAATATTACAACCTTATTAATATTAACATCCAAGTACCCACTGTTTAGTCTTCTAAATATTTGCCATATTTGCTTCGAAATATTTTTTAGGAAATACACCTTTACATTTACAGGCAAAGTTCATCATGCACCCCTCTGCTACTGCATGAACTACACTACAGTGATTTTGTGCTTTTACTACATATGTTTCTATCAATCACTAGATAATAGTGTTTTGCATGACTTTAAAGTTATATACATGGTCATATGCTGAGTATATCCTTGTACAAGTGTTATTTCTTTTGCTCCAAATTGTATTTGTGAGACTTTTTCTACGTTGATTCACACAGCTCTAGTTAATTCATTTTACTTCATCAGTTGTATGAATATGACACAATATATCCACTGTCTTGTTAATGTTGGCCATTTATGTTTTTTTATTGTATATCACAGCATTATTTGTATTACTTTAAAATCTTCTATATATCTCTTTGTGAGTATTAAAGTTTCTGTAGATGATGGGTCTTCAAAAAGTTCATGGAGCCCTGCCCACCACCAAGCAGGGTAGAGAGATGCAGCCAGGGAACGGACCCTCCCCGTCTCCCCACTCCAGGGGGTCCTGAAGACTAGGCTGGGGGTGGGGGTGGGGTAAGGGGTCTTGGCCCCATTCTGCCCAACCAGGCCAGCCAAGGAGTGAGCTGTGGGCCAGCCCCACCCTCCCTTCTCCCCTACCCCCTCCACAACATTTTAGAATGTACTTACTAAATAAAAAATAAATAAAAAGAAGAAAAGAAAAAAGTTCATGGGAAGATTCATATTACCTTCTAATTCTATTTTCCACGAACTTTTTGAAGTATCCTCATATACCAAGGACTAGAATTGCCAGGTCAAAAGTAAGTAGGTCTTCAATATTATAACCATTGTCAATGTAGCAAAAATCCCAAAGAGGTATAATTTTGAATTCCAATGATATAATTTAAAACCCTTTATAAAGGGCTCATAACACAATGTGGATTTGGACTCAATAGCCTGCAACTGGGACATACACTCGGCTCTCTGATCTAGAAATCCAACATGAAAATTATATGTGACATGGTCTGCCTTTGTGATACAGTAATGTGCTGTCCCTTCCTCTCTCCACCCACAGCAGCATGGCTAAACATTCTTTTTTTTTTAAAGATGACTGGTAAGGGGATCTTAACCCTTGACTTGGCGTTGTCAGCACCATGCTCTCCCAAGTGAGCCATGGGGCTCGCCCTATGGCTAAACATTTTCACCTTTAACGTGACAGTCACAAAGGACCAGCATAATGAATTGGAATTATAGATAAAGGGCCTGTAGATTAAGTCAAAAACAAATATCACTGAACGACTTATTTAGAAGCAACAAAACAAGTTGAAGGGCAGGGGTGGGGAAAACTATATTCCATCTAAAAACTAAGTTCTAGGTTTCGGTTATAGGGAGAAACCTAATACTTGAAAATCTTTGTTCCTGTCTCCTGATACTTTTAGGTAGCGGGGTTGAAGAAAAAGAGCTAGAAGAGTTTTTAAATTACAATAAAATTTTCTCACCTTACAGAGAAACTCAAGGTTTTTCTTTTTTTATTATATGTACCTTTTCAGCAACATTTAGCTTAAGGGTTCCATGGTAGATTTATTAGTCAAACTGAGCCAAAACCATGTCACATATTAGTGACAAATTTCAGGTAAAGTTAAGGTGCTGAAATTAGACACTGAAGGAGAAGGGAAAGAGTTGCATTATTTTCATTGGGTTTTTCTATTTTTTCTATATATTGTCTCTATACTTCTACATCTCTGGTACTTTCAGATCATTTAGATGGGATGGTTAGTAGAAGAGACTTGGGCCTTTGCCACGAATTTAGAAGAATGTTCAGGTCCTCACCAAGGCTCAGTAAATGATCAATAAATATTTGCATACATCTGTAATCCAGAGTGCATTCATCCATCCATACATATATCACTAATTTATTTTTGAAAAGGCTATACTTATCATCAATTAATATATACTTAGAAGTCACTTGTAAAGGCCTGTATTGGGAAGAAGAAAATCTATGTAGACATGGCTTTTATTTTTTATTATTTTTTATTTTTATTTTTGTGACCGGTAAGGGGATTGCAACCCTTGGCTCAGTATAGCCCGCACCACGCTCAGCCAGTGAGCGCACCAGCCATCCCAACCCACCGCGGCGGGAGCGCTGCTGCGCTCCCAGTGCCGCACTCTCCCGAGTGAGCCACAGGGTCGGCCCTAGACATGGCTTTTAAATGAGTAAAATAATAGCTGGAGTAAGTTGGAGTGTCCAGAAAAAGCACCCATATTCTCAACGTTTCCACTTTTCTTATACCTGGCTCCCACACTACCCCACTATTTCCCACTTTGAAACAGAAAATAATAATGTAATAACAATCTCACTTTGGGGAGCCAGATCCCTTGCCCCCTGTCCAATTTCCACTCTGGGCATTGTCTGAATATATCCCTACTTTATTTACTATCAAATAGTAGTTGTGCCCCATAACAGTGCTTCTTTAATGGACTGAGTTCTGACTAGTGGCCAGACATCTCCGTTGATTCAGTTGACATATGATCATGTACTAGCAATTTATGTCCTTTGTTTTCTTCTTCCCAATAGATTGTGAATACATTGACAGGAGCCATATATATTTCCTACTTCTCCATCCTCTAGAGGTCCTAGCAAAGTTCTTAAAACACAGTAGGTATTTACTGAATTTAATTATTTTTTTTCTTGACCCTAGCTTGCCATAGGTTTATGTCTTCTCTCCCTATGGGATTACAGACATCTTATCAGCAAAAACTATTGCTGAGACTTTGGTGTTCCACATAACAGCTGCTGATCAACAAATATTCCTTGAGCAAATGAGAATATCATGCCTCTGAGACAGGGTGTGATTGTGCAGTCTAAACAACAGTTTCCTCTGAAGGATTTTTTCATTGAACACATGAGCAGTGTAACTTCCAATGTCTAATCTCATGACAAGTCAGTTCTTTAGGTGCCATGGCCATGTTGGATTGTCTCTAGTGTATTAACAGCACAGGGATAGGCTTTTTCCATCATTTAATCTATAGTGCCTTCTGCAGTGCCTGGCACATAGCAGGCCATTAGTAAATAATTGTTGAAATGGAATAAATTCAACAGGAAATTCAAGCATTTATTGAAGTCTCACTTTCCCCCATTATTTCATTTTGAAGAAGGTAATATTATCACCATTTTATAGATGATGGAACTGAAGCTCAGAGATATTAAAAGCATTGTCCAGCTTCACAGCTAGAAAAAGACGGAGACAGGATGCAATGTTCATTTAGCTGTGTCCTTTAAACCAAATCCCACATCTTTTTCATTATGTCATACTGCCTTGCATTCAGAAATTTTATTTTGTCATATGGGCCTTAGGTCAATTAATATGTCTCCGAGTCTATAAAGAAACTTCATACTGGACCCAAGTCTATCTAAACTTGGTGGAGAAGCCATTTCAAAGAATGGCTGTTGAAAAAGCCTGTTGTATATTCACTGAAGAACTTAAGACTGGTGGGGAAGAGACTTTTAACACTTAAAAGGCAAGTAGGTAAAGACCTATTGACATTAGTTTCAATAGGAAATACTATGCTTCATGATTGTTACTCTTTGACTTGATTACCATAACTTTACCTTTTTAAGCACTTTTTGCCTGCTCTGTATTATGGTTAGTTATTTGCACCTCTTATTGCCCCATAGAATTAACTACTAGGATAAAAATTTACTCCATATCCTTCACCTTCCCCCTCAATCCCAGATACTGTGGAAAATATTAATCTTATTTCTAAAAATTATCTGTTATTTTTAAGGGGAGAAATGTACTCCCTGAAATTTATATAGGGATTTGGGGTTGGTTTTAGAACTGGAAAGAAACTTACACATTAGTGAGGCTGAGTGATTTGATCAAGGTTAGATTTAGCTAACCTCTTAGTTAAAGTGTAGACCTAAAATGGACCCTAGAGATCATCTAGTTCAACCCCTTCATTTTTCAGTCAAGTTAACTTAACAGGTGCACACAATCCCAACACCTTTCAAGGTAAATATCTACAATGTCTTCTCACAATGACCTCGGTCCTAGTTGCAGAAATGACTGATGCTTTGTGTGCCTTTTTGTTAACTTAAGGTAGATTCTTATATATACCCACACCCCATAACTACAGTGGACAGAATTGAATGTTCAGTAGCTTTTTGGAAACCTCACCATGGAAATAAAGGTTTAGATTCTCTCAGATTGGATTTTGACATTCTTCCTCTAGAGCAGATAAATTGAGGCTCCTGCAGGCATGGGTTCTGTCAGATGAGACTTTAAATTTCAAAGTAAAAGATTCTTCTCGGCAGGATATTAAAGAGTGTTGTGGTGCACTATTAGTAAGAAATGCAGCCTGCCCCAATTCTCTTGGCCGAGCCTTTGAAAACCTTGACTGAGGAAAAATCTTGTTCTTGGCCTCCTGGACTCTTGGAGGCTCTAAAGAAAGTAATTGCTTTTTGTAGCTAATAGACACTTAAAAATTGCTTCCAAAGAAAATATTTCTAACCATTGATCCTTAATATGGAATAATAAAGGTGTGAAAAAATCAAAATACATGTTTTTGAGCATAATAAAAAATATTTCTATGTCCAAACCATAAGAGCTTTCGAAAGTCAGTTCCACTTCTGAGAAGTAATTTTAGTTGTGTACGTGGAGGACTTGGTTTTTAAACTTAGAAAATGCAACAGTTGCTAGGTGGTTAGCTAGAGGGATGGGAGTAGAAAGTAAGGGGTGTATTTTGTCCTTATTTCCAAGCTGACGCCACATGTTTTAAGTGGATGGTATTTGGTTTCATTATGTTAACAGCATCTCCCTGTGCTCTTTGATGCATCGCTCCAGTGCTCAGTAGTTTAGTAACAGGTTGGAAATGGACCGGGGTAAAATGAGACTCTGTCTCCATAGGGACAACTACCCACCTCTTACTTTTAAATTAGTATAGTAGCAGAAGGTGACATTTTACCCCAGGATTCAGGAGAAAAATAAAGGTAGAAATTATACCATACATATAAACTTGTTGAATGTACAAGTCCTCCAGAATCTGCTCTGATGAGAGACTGATATGTTCTAATCAACTCAACATGAGATGTGATAATTTAACATTTGTGCAAAAGAAAAATGTGAATATTCTCATGACAAAAATTACCCATTCATACTTTGTGCTCTTGTAAGACTTGGCTTATTGAGATGCAGAAAGGCTGGTTTTCTAATCTTTTGAGACATGACATTGACTATTATTATCAATACAAGAGGCTGAAAGAAATCCTAGACATAAAACAGATCAATTCCAGATTTAATATTGGGTGATGACTTAACTTTTATTTCATTTTTTCTGCTTTATATTAGTCTTAAAGCACATCAACGATTATGCCTCCCAAATCATTTAAAGAAAGGGGTACCCAATAAATATGTGTGGCAGCAACCAGATGAGGTAGTATACCTGTATATATCATATTTATGAAAACCTTCGGTATATATTCATAGTTACAATTTCCAAATATCCCCTGACTACAAAAAAAAATGTGATTCAGCCAATAAAATTCACACAGGATGCTAGAATAATCACAATAGTCTTTTTGGCTGACACTAAAATTAGAATGATTTCTGTGATATTGTTTATATCTTAGAAGTTTGGGTATTACTTCCTTTTGTGATTGTATCTTTGCTTTTGAGTATGTACATGTTGCAGTTGAAAAACTGACCTAGGGTTAAGCTCTACAGTGACAATGAATAGTTAGAAAACTTACATAGCAAGTTGATATATAACATTTCCCCCCCAATGCTGATGATTTGTTGGAATTTGTGATTTCTTGGGTAGAATATTTTTAATCTAAGCATTACAAAGGTTTTCAGGTGTTCATGAACATGGGGATGGTAGAGGGAACAGTAACTCTTAAAGTTTGCAAACATCCAGCATTTGGCTGCAATTTATGAAATGATGACAAACACTATGGATTTTATTTCCTGGGGCACTAATTGATTTGGGTGGGGGAATGTAAGGGTTAATAATCTATATAATAAGTATCTTCAAAAATTAGAGATTCATTTATACTAGCAAGTCTTTCTTTTGCATTCAAACGTTTTCTGAAAGAGCTAGTCAGTTATACCTTAGAGTAAATTTTTTAATTAACTCAATCAGATTGAGTATTTTGAATAGGGAGGAAAGAAAGGGGAGGTTCTGACGGCATGGAAATTAGGTAAGGGGACTAGGTGGACAAGGACAGTAACAGTGGGACCGAGCCACAGGGATCAGACTCCCGCCCCTCCCCAGACTGTTCTCTTCCTGGCCTCTCCCCAACTGATCTCTCTCTTTCTGTTTATTATGAGAGTTTTGGGGGCGGGGGGGTGGGGAAGCTGGCCGGTATGGGGATCCAAACCCTTGACCTTGGTGCTGTCAGGCAGAGCTCTAACCCACTGAACTAACTGCCTATTCTTGGAGAGCTCTGCAAACTCTTCCTTGGAATGCGAGTGTGCCAGAGTGTTGAGAGTTCACTCCCAGGTATGAAATGTTCTTCTTAGGACATAAAGCACAAAAACAATTTTCTCCCTGGCTGCTCCCTCTCCCCTACCTCTTTTTTGTTTTTGTTTTTTTTCAATTTATTAAGAATATTCATGAGATACAAAGCTAATTGTCACCCCTCGTGCCCATGATGTGAGGGTCAGATTCATACTGGGGGCATACCCATTGCCAGAAATTACCCCTTGTACCCCTTGTCCCCTCCCAATTATCCCCCAACCTCCCTCCCCCTCCCCCCTCCGCTTCAATTTGTAGCCCTAGGAATGTTCCCTCCCTCTGTTGGATCACAGCACCACTGTGGTCTTTCTTTCCTACCTTCCTTTCTCTCTTAGCTCCCACATGTGAGTGAGCACATGCGGTATTTATCCCTCTGTGCTTTGCTTGTTTCACTCAGCATAAGTTTCTCCAGGTTCATCCATATTGTTGCAAATGGGAGTATTTCATTCTTTTTTATGGCAGACTAGTATTCCATGGTGTATATACCACAGTTTCCTTATGCAATCATCCATCGATGGACATTTATGCTATGATGAGAGTGAATAATAAGCCATGGCAATAGAAGACTACCTAGAAGACAGGTCAAGAACTCTGTAGCTGTTTTTATTACTTAGAAATCAGTTAATCATTCAGTCTTTTTGCACATGAGTTTGTGACTGGTTCATTCAGCTTATTGCCGATGGCATTCAGGAAGAAGATGAATGGTCACTTGCTGGAGACATTTGAGAGAGAGTTTAAGCTCTTTTGGGTTAGGTTGTTATGATGTTGGGTTGGGTGAGGTTCCCTTTAAGATCTGTGCCAATATGGGGACCTAGGAAAGGGACAGCAAATAAGTTTCAACAAAGTGCCCCTTTGACCAATTAATAATGTCTACATAAGGCCCTTAGTTGAAAAGAGTTTTGAGACCATGTCCAAGCTCTTCAAGAGAAATGTTTGTGATCAATTTGTTGACATCCACTTTTCCACAGAAGAAGGTTCGTGGATATAGCTGTGTTTGCCATTCCCTATCCTAGAAAATGCAGTAAGCTGATTCTGACCTGTATTTCCATGTGAACTGTTCCTGTAGTTTTCTGTTTATATTCAATGACTGAATCTTGAACCCATCCAGTTATTTTGTATGACAAGCTGTTGGTCGGAAGAAAGAACAAGAGAGCGTGGTTCAGTACAAGGTACGTTCTTAGAAAATAACTCAGTATATTGTGAGCAGCGTCTCTCAAGTAAAGGGCAATGCTTTAAAAATGTAGACATTTAGATAGGTGTATGATAATTTGCTGCTAAGCTGTAATTAACAGTGACAAAGAGTTGATATGTGATCTTGCAAGGCAAAGCAATAATAGACTTAAATGTACAACCCTCCATTTAAACATGACCTGTTTAGTGCAGCATGGTTTTCAGTATTACTGGCTTTAAATCAGTCTCAAGAAATTACTGCCCAGGTTCAAGTCTTCTATTAATCAGCCACAGGATTCCCCCATCAAGGGACATAAAGTGAGATGCTAGATGTATGTGATTTATACAAACTGCTGTTTGCTTGTGTGTGAAAGGCTGTCAAAAGGGATGTTGCTTTTAAACTAAAAGTACTCGCTGTTGGCATTTTGGCATTGTCCCTATTCAGAAATGAAGATATGAGATTTAAGGTATTTCTGAGGAATTTTAAATAATTGCTAGAATCAATTTGAGTCTGTAAAAACCTGTACACATCTTGGGAGTGAAAACAAAGGACTATTCATATGGATGATCCCTTGCCAAATTGGGCATGTGAAAGCTTATAAGAATTTGCTTCTATACCTTAGTGTAGTGACTTAATGCCTTAAGAATATAACTCCTTCAAATGCCTTAAATTTCAAGAGGGTTTTACTACTCATGTTTTCTTTTAAGAACGTGATGCATTTGGAACAATATAGGTGGGCAAATGATTCTTTAAGCATTATGCTTGGCACCAAAGAAGAATTAAAATACAAGGTTTACAGATTGTGTATGCTAATGCATCAACAAAACTAGAAAGCGGAAAGATCAGTGCTGGTATTTTCTAACATGCGGAATGATTGGAGCAAGAATGCATTTCTTCTAATAGAATGGGCACATCACTTTGGTCTGATTAGTCTTAGCAAACAGAGGTAAATTAAAAGTGGGTAGAAAGAACTTAGTCGCAGAGTGAGTTGAAGTCAACAAAGTTCTGCAAGTAGTCAGGGACAAAGTTGTGGACAAATAAGTGAGTTAAAGACATTTTTCACTGTGTTATGCAAAGTGCTTTCCATATGTAATACATTCCTCCCAGGCTTTAGTAATAAGATAGTATTTGCCTTTTCAAAGAAACTACATACTTTCCTTTATTAAACAATAAGACTTTATATTCTTTTTTTGCATTGACTGCCAGGAATCTCAGGGCTATGTTTAGTACTCAATATCAGAAATGTTATCAGTCTAGCTTCCTGGCACCATAATGTCTTTTTTCCTAGGTGATTTCTGTTCTGCCTCAAAATAATTGCTACCTTGTAAGTCACCTCAAATCCTTTGTGAAGGTATAAAATAAAAATATATGAGTTGTTGAATTAATATCTGATGTGCTTTGAACTTAAGATGTAAAGAAAAATATCTAGAAATATGGGCCATTAGGATTATGCAAATAGTTGTAAAACCAAACTCAAATGGACAGGATTGTTGTGTGGAAATGTAAGCTTATGAAAAAAAAGCTGAGTCCATCATTATTCTGTATGTATATAAAACACTGCGTACATCTCCTGTCTTTTCACGTGACATATTGCCAATCCTTTGCCAGGGACCTCATGCTTGTCCGTGTTCCACCTGTATTAATGCATCATTATGAAGACTTTGCTCAAACACTGACTCCTTCCTGAAACCTTGTATGTATACTCTTGCTGCTAGACGCGTTCCAAGTCCCATTATATTTATTTTTCACTAATATTCTTCAGTTATTGACAGATTGCTGTTATTTACCTTTATTTGTCTAGTTTCCCCACCTGTCTCCTAGACCATTGCTTCTTAGTCTTGCTACACAGTGGAATCACTGGGGGATAGAGAATATACTGATGCCTGCATTCCACCTCTAGATATTCTGATTTGATTGGTATGAGGTGCAGCCTGTGCATTGAGATTTTTGAAATCTTTGCAGCTGATTCTACCTGAAGCCACAATTGGGAAGGTTAAGTCACTGTCTTTAGAAAATTAGGATCATTCTTACTCATCCTTCTCTGCTCTGAGAACAGTGCCTTGCACATAGCAGGTGTTTAAAAGAATTATTTGCTGAAACATCTGTCAGGGCAGCTGTTGAGAAATCTTTCTGTCAATCTGATAATTTTTAGAGATGTATGATTATTCTTGTCTCATTCATTCACTTTAAAAAAAAGGTTTGTGGAGTTGGAAGTTTAGTTCAGGTTAGCCCCACCCTAGGTCTGACCTCCAAGGAGAGCTATATTCAAAAGTTCAAGTCATTTCTTGTTCTACTGCTACTGCAGTTAATTATTGTTTGTCTACTGTGTGCCAGGCACTGTTCCAGGTACTTTATTATGTTAGCACACTTAATCAATTGCAACACAACCCTATTTTGATTTTACAAGTAGAGAACGAGACTACGGCCACAGCTCTGAGGCTGGGATTCACACCCAAGTGTGCCTGACTCCAAATCCATTGTTCTTTTCACATACCAGGCCACTGCTAGAAGATCAGCACTAACTGTTGCTGTTTTGTATGTCTCTGTTTAATGTGGATAAGCACACAAAGCTGAATTCCAGGTTTGTATTTTCTAGCTGTCTTTCCAATGGTTTGAAGACATAGTGGTCATCAAATGTCCTTCAGTGGGATTCATTTATTAATCCTATGAATGTGCCTTTTGATTACAGTTGGTCACAAATCCCTCTAGACCTCCTTCCCTTCCAGAGCCTGTACAAGACCCCAGCAGTGGTGGACAGGCTGAGTATTTCCAGTTTGCTGGCTGACATAGTAGGTGGAATCAGAAAACCACCCACCTATCATATAACTCTATAGCTACCAACATAAAGACACACTCTGGGGCCCTCTATGACTAATGTCAAAAATGGTTTTTAAGGAACAAATAAACAATCAAAAACACAAAGAGCAAGCAGGTATCACATTGGGAATAGCAGAGACTTACACTTGCTTCCCCACTGCTCTCCAGACCCTGCCCCACTCCAAGGCACTTTTATTAAGTTTGCCTTCACTACTGATATATTTTCTTTCACCTCTCTGTGGTGGTAAATTAGAAGCTCGCCCACAGGCAAGATGTTTTCAAAAAGAACAGCTATGCACACAACAGTTTTCAGAGAAAGGAAGGAAAATGGTATTTATTATTCATGGTCTTATCTGTCTATAATCTCTCTCCTCTCCCCCCCCCCGCCATTTTCAACCTTCAATTCCCCAAATTGGATGATTTTAGCAATCCAATAGTAATCCAGTTCATCTCTTAGGATACCTGAGTATTAAAGTTGTTTAGAAACGCTTGATCTCAGTGTATGTTTCTAATACAAACAGTGTTTCTCATAGAGTGTGTCAACACAGGAAGGTTGTGCCCCAGTAAAAAGGGGTGTAATACTTTTAAGGTTCCTCCCTAAGACCTATCACATACTGAAACTTTGCCTGGTGAGTTCAAACAAAACCACAGTAAGTTATTTTAGGTTAATCTCACTAATGAAATGAAAGTTAACATTGCCTTTTTCTCTTTGATGCAGTTGTGTGTGATATTAATGTTTACACAGTGATGTCTCTTTTCCTGTTACTATCTTCAGACACATAACTGTAGAATGAAAACAGTCTCTTGATGATATTTTAAGTGATTTTTGTTATCAGATAACACCTATATTTCAATTCAAACCTGTATTTTTTAAACAACTCTTTTCAATGCTTGGGCCTTCATGGCGGCTACATCTCAAGGTGCCCTCACATCCTTTTCCTCCCCAAAGCTTGCTTTGTGTGCCCAATGAGCCGAGGTACTTACAAAAGGCAGCAGATCACCCTTTTCTCCTTTTTTTTTAATTAACAAAAAGTCCAAGACTTTTAGCTTCCAAAGAAGCTAATGATTCAAAAGGACCAACACAATGTTTGGAAGGCAGAGAACTAAACTTCACTAAGGAAGTTACAGTACAGTAGGGAGTACTTTATCATGCTTAACTAATCGTTACTGGAAGGGCTGGAAATGTAGCAACCTTGAGAGGCCAATGTTGGAGGTTTTGATAAAGCTTGTTCTATGGAGTGGAGAACCAAATAGGGTTTTTTACTCTATTGAATGATTGACTATAGTTTAGGAAGTTAATACATGTGATGATGATGACAAATGGATTAGAGGCATAGCCTAGAGCAGCACCCATAAGTCATGCAAATTCTCAGACCCCTACCTGGACCTCCTAAATCAGAATCTTGGGTGTAGCCCGTAAATCAGTGTGTTCACAATCCTTCCAGGTGATTCTGTTACACACTAAATTTTGAGAACCACTAGACCAGAGTCAGGAAGACTAGACTTGAAGTTTCTCAAATTCAGAAATTGTATTTAAATTAGTCTGTACTCGGCTAGTGGGTACTCAATGCATATTTGTTGAATAAATTAATAAAGTCAGAGGTGGTAGGAGCCTAAACTAGTAAAGAAAAAGTATAATATGAGAACAAAGGAAGACTTTAGTTCCATTGGCAATTCAGGAAAGAGTATAATTGACTCTCAACGAATGGAATTTTATAAATAATTTATGAAATTTTCTCTTATTTGGCAATTTTTTTCTCATCTTTCTTTGCATTTTCTCACTGCAAACTCAAAAGACGTGTTGAGCTTTCTTCAGACATGAATAAAGGGAGAGATTTTGGTAGCTTGTACTTGCTTCTATGGAGGGCCTGGATGTATCTCCACCTGAAGTAGATCCCAAGTGATCAACAGGGAGGCAGCAGTGTGCCAGGGAATGGTGGCCCACATTCTGGGGCCATCAGAAGATAAGAAGTGGGAACCAGGCACAGTCTGAGATGGAGGCAGACTCTGGGCTGTTAAGAACAGGAAGAGGGGCTGTGTATTCCTGAAGATGCATTGCCACTGTTTTTGAGAAAATTCTGACCATGCAGCAGAAAGACCAGTGATTCGATCATTGGTGTCTTTGATTGCTCAAGGAAGGGTTCACTGAGAAAGAGCAGCATTTGTCAGTGAGAGGGAGACACCCCAGTGTCTACTCTATGCCAGGCATTCTGCTGGAACTTCGTCAACATTTCTTATTTAGTCCTCATCACCTCACTATGCGGTGTTAATATATTCATTTTATAAGCTGGGGCCAGAGACAGTAATTTGTCCAAGGTTATACAGCCACAAAGTAGTAGTGCTGGAGTTCAGCCTCACAGTCTGACTCCAACACCTGCAATTCATTTTCTTTTATTAAATAAAATACATGAGGTTATAGTTTCAGTAACTGTATGAAATCTTTATGAAGTATATATTTGTTGACCTAAACATTGAGGATATAATTGTATGTAACAAATAAATTGATAGTTTAAATACAATATTTTAGACTTGAATATAGAGGTTTTGATTAGAAATGTCATTTCCTGCCACAAGTGCATGTTGCCTGGGCAAATGAGAAGTGAACTGCTGCATTTTGGTTATCAGCAATTTTAGAAGGAACATAATTTTCCATCACTTTTTTTGGGTCTTTTTATGCTTCTTTTCTCTATCAAATGTTTTAAAATATATTTGCGTGTGTTTAAAAAGAGACTACTTTTGTGTAATTGCAATAAAAGCAATACATTCCTCTTTCCCCCGTTATTTTTGATGTGTGTTTATTTCAAGCTCTGAAGTGTCCTAAGTTAGGCAAGAGACATCCAATTATACTTCTGTAATGAATGGGGTCTCAGAGTTTTCACATTCCCCCTTCCTCTTCCTACATGAATGTTACTCGTTGTCAGACCACTTGGCAACTTGATCAAAGCAGTCTTGGATGCAAGAGACTTGACTGGAACTGGTCCTTGGTTGGTTATAGCCTTAGGGTCTTAAAAATTGCTTTAATTTTCATTTCAAGTGCAAATGAATATCATAATATTTGCCTGGAATTACCTATTTTTGTGTGGGGGGGAGGTGGTGGCAAGGAATGACTGAATTGGTTCATTCAGTCAAATCATTATGACAACTCATTTTAGCTCCTTAAAGAAAAGATATGACATAAGTTAAATACATATTCTACATATTTTATTCTATAAATATGCCTTGCAATGCTAAAAATTTAGAAGTCTTTTGGGTAAAATGGAGTGAAGATTAATAAACTCTTATTAAAAATTTTTTTATACTATAATTACTATTTTACCCTTTTCTTATGTTTTAATCTTCATCCCTCACTTTTAACAATCATTCATTCTTGTGGGAACTGTTTGAATCATGCTTGGTTCCTTAACGGATGCTCAGTTAATTTGGGGTTGCAAAGAAAGAAGTGGGAGACCGCAAAACAATGCCCAAACATAAGAGGGCATTCATTTTTCTGTGTTCTCAAGTCTGAGGAATCTATGCAATGAAGGACAAGACACAACAAAAATAGGGCTGAAATTCAGCCAATACACACTGGTACATCTGTATGTTAAAATACTGAAGTACTTCTCTGATGGTTGACAAACAGCCACTATCCTTAGTCCTCACACCCCCACCCCACTGTCGCAGCCTCCTTAACATCAACACTGGGACCACTTGAATCTTCTACATCCAGCAACCTAAAGGTTAATACTTGCCCTAGCAAGGGGCTTCCAGGACCCTGCTCTGGTGTCTGTTCTGATTGGTTGTGACCATGACTTTATAGGTGTTAAATATCTTGAATATCGTATGCTTGTGCCCACTTAGAAAATAGAAGATAATCATACTAGTTGCATTGAAACTCTTGACAAATTACTTCTGTTTTCATTGATATGTATAGATCTTATTAGATCTTAATTTCTGCAATTATTGCTTTAGGAACTTAATACCAACGTGGGATATGAGAGAGGGCGAGAGAGAGAGGAACTTCTAGGAAACAAGACTGAAGGTCCACAGGACAACATTGGAGATGAGTTTGGTCATATTCAACTTTACTGAACATCTTGAAGTGTTTTAAACAAAACAGTGTCCTGAGGAACCCAGATGCATATAGCCAGGTGCTTTCCTCTTAATATTTAAACCCATTTTATGGACGATTTAATCCATATGTTAAATCACTGACTTCAAAAGGCATTCCTTGAGAGGCTAATCTAGATGATGAAAAATGGGTCTGAAGATTGTATTCAAAGATGTCATTTATAGATTGGGGTAAGGGGATGAGGAGAGAGAGAGAAGCTTGGAGGAGTTTCATGAAGTCATTTAAGTATGTGAAGTGTTCTAGAGCACAAGGGAACTCTTGAAATTTCATAATCATAGAATCTTTTTTCATCTCCAATAGAGCATGTTTTTGAGACAGTGTATAATATAGCTATTTGTTCTCTTGAACACATCTTGGGGAAGAGAAAGAAGTTAGGAAAATGAGCCCATTGTTTTTCAAAATTAGTGACAAACTTCAAAATAATTCCAAACAAACCTCAAATAAAACATTTTCCCCCTACTGTGAATCCCATTTAAACTGTTTGGGTCAGTCTGTTTTAATGAGTCGCATTCACGCTGACACATCCACACACTTCAGACAAAGACGACTGTACCTCTAAACCCATTTAAAAATGATAGATGACTGTCAGCTTTGTGAAAGCGGCACATGCAGTGGCTTGATAGCACGGAATGAAAGCAATCGACAAGTGCAAGTCTGTTTCTTTTGGCAACGGAAGGAGTTGCTAATGGATTCATCATTTTCTGTTAAGCATGAATGTCAAACAAAAAAACATTTAGGGCTCTATTCAACTGAATTTCCGGCTCGACGCTTGCCAGCCATGGAAGCCCTGTGACTTGGAACCTGTGCAGCCCGAGCCTGATTCTTGTTTCCAAAGTTCCGTGGGGCCAGTGCCACAGAACTTGGAATTCTGCCGAGGGCCCCTCCTCCTCTCTTCAGCTCCCCGTTTTTCTCCAATTGCACGAAGCCACCAGTCATGCTTCCTAACTGAATGCCATCTATGGAGTGGAGCTGGTTGCCAGCTCTTATGACATCAGCTGACTCCACCTCAGGATCACATAGGCAGTCCACTAATATCTCTCAATAAGGGATGGCAGGGCGAGGATTTGTTGTATTCAGATGTTCAGGGCCTTCGTGCCTTGGAACTTACTGGTTGGGATGGGAGTTGTTCATTTTCTATTTTGGGGTTATAAATACGCAACACGTTCTGTACTCTTTCTACAGACAAAAAGGAAACACAGAAATAATAAAAGTTAAAATGCTGGGGCTCCAGAAATGTGGTTCTTCTCTGAATGAGTCTTGAGAGGAATTGGGGGAAAGTTCTGGCCTTAGAACACAGCTCTTTTTATATCCTTGACCACAGAAGAGCTTCCTCTCTCTGGGAGAATGGCTTCTTCAATTGAGCACACAGTGGACAGCTGTAGGAATATGCTGAGCCCAAACAGATCAGCAGCATCCACCCCAGCAGAGGAGAAGTGACAGTGACACAGATTCTGGACACTCACTTGCCACACTGGGATCAGCTCTGCCAATATCAGTGTGATCTTGGGCAAGTCTCTTAACCCCCCAGTGCCTCAGTTTCCCCTCTTGGTTGTTTTGGGGAATTAAATGAGATCACATGAGTATAAATTTGAAACAGAGAAGAGACAGATTCCTGCCAGCTCCACTTTTTGTTCTGTGACCTTGAGAAAAAATCAGTGTATCCTTTAAACTAAGATGGAGATGTTTATCCCACTGACTAATATCATGAGTGTACTGTGCCATGGCTTTCTACATTATTCATTCTTTGGAAGTGGCCCAAATGGCTCTCTACTCTCCAAATGTCAACACCACTGCCACTCATTCCACCATTATAGCTTTACTATTTTGCATTTCCCAGGAAAATAGGTCTTCCTATATCTCCCCGTTAAAATGCAAACATATGGAAGGATAGAAGTTAATGCTTTACTTAGCAATTAGCACTTTAACAGGGTATAGCTGGATTAAGACACAGGGTTGATGCCAATGGACTAGGGGAAGAAATACGATACTAGAAGGAAGGAATGGAAGCCCTAAGATCAACTTTACTTTTTTTTGCAGACATGCCTTGTGCCTTCTTGTCTCTAATATTTAGTGATATTGGGAGGACAATTGAAATAAGTTGTTGTAAAATGTTGTCAGTACTTTGTAAATGACAGGACTATCAGTGATTTAATGTGACATTGATATTGATAACAACCTCAACCTAAAGGATGGAGGCAGAACTTGTAAAGGAACAGATTTATGGTCTCACTTGAAGATATTTTTATCTAAAACATCAAATGTCACTTCCCTCAGGAAGACTTCCTTGACTCCCTGGATAGAGTCAATCATAGTATGTACTTCAAATGTATATTTCTCACAATGCCATTTATTTGTTTGTGTATTTGTAGTGCATACATATTTACTGTGAGTTTGCATGCTTTTAACTCTAATTTCAACACCTCACACAGTGCCTAGCGCATTGTAGCAACTTGGGAGCTATTTGCTCAATTTAAGAGATAAAACATCTGGAAGGTAAAGTAGACTAAGCTATCATTCACCCAGTGCATCCAGGACTTGGTCTACTTAACAATCAAAATTAAGATGCTTTTCATCAGAATATTAAACTTTATAAAGGTTTAGTCACCACATGATTTTTAAAGAAATGCTTCCACTTAGATGATACTTTAATAAAATTAAATGGTGTTTTGCAGAAATATAACCAAACTCACCTAGGAATTATCTATACATACACTATAGAGAATTGGCAAAGCTGCATCCTAAATGTCACTTTAACTTGCAGAAATGATCAGATCCCTATTGCACAGGGCTGGTTTCAATGAGGAATTTTCAGAATGATGAAACCAGATTTAGCTGGTAGCAATTATTGTTACATTTCAGATGAGCTCAGCGTGAAGAATAAGACAGAAGAAAGATTAAGTCTCAAATACTAAGGGAGAGCGAAAAAATGAAAAGAGAGACTGAAAGGGCTTGAAAAGCAGGAAAGGACCAGTTATCTGCAGGAAGCTGGTATTCTTATGTGAGATGTGTGTGACCCAGTCTGGGTTAGAATGTTATCTCTATGTGATCTGCAGAATTTCTCTCTTGACTGTAGCAACTGCAGAAGAGTGAATTAAAGTCTTAAGGAGAAAAATCAATAAAGAAAAAAAAAAAGATAAAAGCAATATGGCTGGAGAGCATTTCAAAAACCATATAAAACTCTCTTAAATGGCCATGGAGGACTAACCAGTATTTGTAAGGGTTTAACAGGAATACCAATAACAATAGATTTGTTGGCCTCCTTAGAGGAGCAAAAAGGCTTCTGTGTGGTTTATGGCATTTAGCTGGTCTTTGTTTCACTCTAGTGTGTAACATACAGAAACACAGATTACATAAAAGACTGCCTATGATGACAAGAAATTCATTGGAGAGAGATTATGAGAAAGTCAGGATGAGGGTAGCACTTGCTGCTCGCTCAGTGCTAGGGATGAAGTACAATACTCCAAGTACCTGCCTGTGACTAGCTCTTCTTTATTCCCAGACTGGGGATATCTATGAACTCTACGCTAGAAACAGACAGCATAGTCATTTAATCTCAATAATAATGTTTTCTCTAATATGTCTTCTAAAAATCTGTAAAATGATGTCTTTTTTAATTATAAGAAATAGAATTCATTCCAAACCTTCTCCCAGCCAATCCATTTCTTAATTTAAATGAGAAGATGGAGGAAGAATAAAGAAAGAGTCGATGAAATGGAAGTGACGGGAATTTTGGGAGAAATGGGTAGAATATATTTCTACTAGTCAAGGAAACGCACACCAATAATATCTAGAGTTTAGGGAGATAGATTTCAAAATGTTAAAAAAAGACATGTTTATGCCCCTTCCCCCCACGGTCTGAGATCTATTCATGGAGAGTGTTTGATAACGCATTCATCTAATCATTCCTTTGCTCATTTCAATACATTCTTTCTCGAACTCCCATTATGTTACTTTTTTGCTATTGAAAAGTTTTCAAAAGTGAGATTCTGGCAATACAACCATGAATATTCTTAATTAGGAAGGAAAGAAAGTGTGTATTTTGATGAAAGCCTAAAGTGAGACTTCATGAAATCCAGACTTTAAAACATGTACACATATAGCAGAAAGGACATGCATGCATGGACCTATAAAAAAATGGCTGAAAAGCTAAAGCCTAGACGTGAAGGGAAGGACGTAGAGAAGGAAACATGGACTCAGGTAGGTTAAATTCCCACTTGGCTCCATCCAAGTGGAGGCATGATTCCAAAGGAATTATTCTTGGTCCTAATGCCAGGCTTGCTTAATCGGTGAGCTCATGCATCTAAATATACCTAGTTAGGAATGACAGGGTAATATAGATTTTAGAGGTTATGTACTGGTCTTTTTATTTTTTTTTTATCTGTCCTATGCTTTCAGTTCCTTCCCCATCCCCCTTACACACACACACACACACACACACACACACACACACACACACACACACACACACACACACACACACACACCCAGACACTCACCTGTAGGCTACTCCTAGTCCAAATATTCAGTGACTCTGAGACAGGCCATTCTGGCAGCCAGTCTAGTTTTACCTGTGCCTTGGTGATGGCCTCTTGACCTCTGTCTGTCTGCATGAAATCCCAGTGCTGACTACCTGTCCCATCTTTCCAGAATGAGTCTGCATTGCTTTGACCAGTTCTGCTTCTAAGAATAATAATATACCCTCTCTTCATTGACCACTAAGGACTAAGCCCTTCACATTTACTGCCTGTAATTTTTCTAACCACCTACAAGGCTGATGTTTTTCTCATTTTACAAAGGAAGAGACCAGAGCTGAGTGGAGCTAAGTGACTTATCCAAAGCCATGTAGCTAAAAAGGATAGAATGAAAATGCAAACTTAGCTTTCATGTTCTCTTTCTTTTATTCTATGCTGCTTCCCCAAAATTCTTCACCTGAGCCACATGGGTGGTGACAGACTTCCAAATATCACTTCTAGGCTCTCTGGACCTAGAGAAGCTCCTCTCTACTCCTGGTGGACCACACGCCCCAGCCTGCAAGGACTGCTATCTTTCTCATCTGCTCTCATGTACTTTGAGTTCCATGTGTTCCCCGTGGCCTGGGCTGCCTCTGAAGCTGCACCCTCACTACCTGCCCTCTCCAGTGAGTGAGTCTAAATCTATTCCTGGACTCCCACAGTCAGCCTCATTCCATGTGGAGAACACAGACATGCCCTATCAGGTTTTGGCACATAGCCCTCTTCTCTTGAGAACCCCTTAGAAGACTAAGGTTTTCTTTTTGACTCATATGAAAAGAATCATGATTTACCCCAAATGGCCAAGAGCTTGGTCTTCCAAGTCAAGGTCTGTACTTTGTTTCTGTTACTTAGTCAGGAACCTAATTCTCAGCCTTCATTTACTCATCTGAAAAATGGGAATAATAACAAATCTGTCTCTCAAGATTTTTTGTAAGGATTAAATGAATTAATTATGCAAATCCTTTTTCAGACTGCTTAGCAAGGAAGTGCTCAGTATATGGCAGTTCCTATTATTATCATGATCAACACCTTCATTATTGTAATTGTCACTTCAGAGCAAGAAAATCTCATGGGTGGATTGATGAGAAATCCTTACTGATGTGAACTGGAGACAGGTAATATCACTTCACTTTACTTTGAGAAGGAGGTGGTGTAGTTTACTGGAAAAGGCTCTCAACAAGCCTGCATTTTACTGCCTGCTCAGTCACTAATCAGTCAAGGTGGGGCTTCAACCCTATTATGTTAAAAAGCTTCACAAGCAGTTCCAGTGAGTACTAATTGTCAATGCTCATGGGTCTCCAAATCCTTCCAAATTTGACATTCTGTGATTTCCTGGTAACAATAAAAGAAAAAAGTATATGAAAAGTAAAAGGTGATTTGCCCAATTTTGGAGTAGTTTGCTAGGGCTGCCATAACAAAGTAGCACAGATTGGGTGGCCCAACCAACAGAAGTTTATTTATCACAGTTCTGGAGGCTAGAAGTCCAAAATCAAGGTTTGGTTTCTCCTGTGGCCTCTCTCCAGGGCTTGCAGATGGCCACCTTCTCACTGTGTCCTCACACGGTCTTTCCTCTGTGTGTGTGTGTGCATCTTTGGTGTGTCTCTCTCTGTGTCCAAATTTCCTCTTATAAAGATACTGATTAGGTTGGATTAGAGCCCCCCTGATGGCCTCATTTTAACTTAGTCACCTCATTGAAGGACATATCTCCAAATACAGTCACATTCTGAGGTTCTGAGTTAGGGCTTCAATATTTGAACGGGGGGAAGGGCACAATTCAGCCCACAGCATTAAAACCTTCAAAAATGTACATGGTCACTTCTTGGCATTTATTCCAAGGAAAGAGAGAGATGTTCCTCCCCTCCCCACAAAACTCCTCACAGCAGGAGTCCTGCTTGTGCCTATAAGGCATTCAATCTTTGGTGTCTAGGTGAGCCTGAGAAAGTCAGGCCCTGCTCCCGCCTGCACCACCAGGCCTCTCACTGCCACGGTGCTGCCTCCATTTTCCCAGGTGCGGGCAGCTCTGCCCTGCTCGGCCATCACTGAGCCCATTTGCTTGGCCTGGCGCGGGGCTTTCCGGACCCTGCGGGCCGACCTCCTCTCCCACTCCCTCCGCGGTTCTCTGGCAGGGCTGGGGGTGTGGGGCGTCCCGACCAGTTTTGGGAGGGCTAGGAAGTACGGGCGGGCCGACTGTCACTCCACCACACCCTGGACTCCGGCCCCGGTAAACTTCCTGTTACTGGGAGGCAGATACCATCTCTGCGACCACCAGTTTGGAAAAAAGCCTAACGAATTTCTGGTTGGGAATAGTGTGGTAGGAGAGTTCCCAGGTCCGCTTGAACCTGCCAGAGAGCAGGCTGCAGGCGGGCACTAGACTCGGTTTATACCGGGGGGATACAAAGGTGAACAAGACCCGAGAAAGATCTACACAGTGCTACAAAGGCACACAGAGAGACCGGTCGTCTGTGCCTAGCAGAAACCTGGTAGACTTCCTGGGCGAGGCGGTGCTGAGCAGGGTCTTGAAGGCCCAGCTGATAGACGAGGGGTGCAGAAGACACGCCCCAGCCCAGCACAGTGTGCACAGAGGGGGGAGACGTGCGGCCAGGGAGGCGGAGACTCGACAGAAACCACACACCCGGTGGGGTCGCCACTGCACGATCTAACAGCCTGGGCCAGAGCACACGGAACGGGGAGAAGTCCTGTACAGAAAGTGAAAGCTCAACAGAGATCACACACCCTGTGGTACGTGATCCACCAGCCCAGCAGAGTCCAAGCTGACCAGAAAGGTGGATCCCCGGAGAAGCCCAAGACCTGAGGCAACCACACACACAAGACACTAGAGGCCAACTGAGTAGTCACGGCGGGAGCCATACCAAATTGGCAACCACAGCAACATCCTAGTTAGTCATTAGTCTTAAACCGGTGGACTGTGAAACCCCCTGCAACAATGAATAAACACCAAAAAAAAGACACCAGAAATACAAAAAATCAAGAAAGTACACCACCAAAAGTTAATAAATCTCATACTCTAGATCCTATAGAACAAGAAGCCCTTGAAATAACTGACAAGGAATTTCGAGTGATAATTCTAAGGAAACTGAATGAGATACAAGAAAACTCAGCTAGACATCATGATGAAATGAGGAAAAGTATACAGGATCTGAAAGAGGAAATATACAAGGAAATCAATGTCCTGAAAAAAAATGTAGCCGAACTTGCTGAACTGAAGAAGTTATTCAGCGAAATAAAAAACACAACGGAGAGTTTAACCAGCAGGCTTGTCGAAGTTGAAGAGAGAACCTCTGAACTTGAAGATGGGCTGTTTGAAATAACACAAGCAGACAAAAAGAAAGAAAAAAGAATCAAGGACATGGAAGAAAATCTGAGAGAGATATCAGACAACCTCAAGCGCTCAAATATCCGAGTCATGGGTATTCCAGAAGGGGAGGAAAATGGAGATTCCATTGAAAACATATTCAAAAAAATAGTGGCAGAAAACTTCCCAGGTATAGGAAAAATCACAGATCTTCAGATCCAGGAAGCTCAACGATCTCCAAATGTATTCAACCCAAAAAGGCCTTCTCCAAGACATGTCATAGTCAAATTGGCAAAACTCAGAGACAAAGAGAGAATCTTAAAAGCTGCAAGAGAGAAGCGTCAAATCACCTATAAGGGAGCCCCAATCAGGTTAACATCAGACTTTTCATCACAAACCCTAAAAGCTAGAAAGGAATGGGATGATATTTTCAAAATACTAAAAGACAAAGATTGCCAGCCAAGAATACTCTACCCTGCAAGGCTATCCTTCCGAAATGAGGGGCAAATAGTATATTTCTCAGACAAACAAAAACTGCGGGAGTTCACTACCATAAGACCACGCTTACAAGAAATCCTCAAGGGAGTACTGGGTTTGGTTCCTGAAAAATAACTACCATTGCCATAAAAACCTAAGAAAAATCTAAACCCGCTAGTACAATAAAAATGGCATTCATGAAGAGAAAACAAGCTAACAAAAACACTATCTACAACCTAAGGAACCAACAAACAAAGAAACCAAACAGTAAATCAGAAAGCAAGGAACAAAATACACCTAAGACAACCAAACAACCAATAAAATGCTAGGAATAAATCAACACCTTTCAATAACAACTCTTAATGTTAAAGGCTTAAATTCCCCAATTAAAAGACACAGACTGGCTGACTGGATCAAAAAGCAGGACCCAACTATATGCTGCCTACAAGAGACCCACCTCACCCATAAAGATTCACACAGACTAAGAGTGAAAGGATGGAAAAAGATTTACCATGCAAACAGAAAAGAAAAACGAGCTGGAGTGGCTATTCTTATATCTGACAAAATAGACTTTAAACTAAAAACCATAAAAAGAGACAATGAGGGACACTACTTAATGATAAAAGGACTGATCCATCAAGAAGACATAACAATCATAAATATGTACGCACCCAATGTTGGAGCAGCCAGATTTATAAAACAAACTCTATTAGACCTAAAGAAGGAAATAGACACTAATACCATAATAGCAGGGGACCTGAACACTCCACTGTCAATATTAGACAGATCATCTAGGCAAAGAATCAGTAGAGAAACACAAGATCTAAACAAGACTCTAGACCAATTGGAATTGGCAGATATCTACAGAACATTCCACCCAACAACCTCAGAATATTCATTCTTCTCATCAGCACATGGATCATTCTCCAGGATAGATCACATATTAGGTCACAAATCAAGTCTCAATAAATTCAAAAAAATTGGAATTATCCCATGTATCTTCTCAGACCACAATGGATTAAAACTAGAAATTAATAACAAACAAAACTCTGGAAACTATACAAACACATGGAAATTAAACAGCATTCTACTTAATGACATATGGGTCCAAGAAGAAATCAAGCAGGAAATCAAAAAGTTTATTGAAACTAATGAAAACAATGATACATCATACCAAAACCTGTGGGATACTGCAAAAGCAGTATTGAGGGGAAAATTTATTGCATTAAATGCTCACTCCAGAAGAATGGAAAGATGGCAAGTGAACAACCTAACACTTCACCTTAAAGAACTAGAAAAACAAGAACAATCCAATCCTAAAGTTAGCAGACGGAAAGAAATCATTAAGATCAGAGCAGAACTGAATGAAATTGAAAACCAAAAAACAATTCAAAAGATCAACGAATCAAAAAGTTGGTTTTTTGAAAAGATAAATAAAATTGACAAACCATTAGCATGGCTAACAAAAAAAAGAAGAGAGAAGACTCAAATAACAAAAATTAGAAATGAAAAAGGCGATATTACAACTGATTCATCTGAAATACAAGGAATCATTCGAGACTACTATAAACAACTGTACAACAACAAATTTGAAAATCTGGAGGAAATGGATAAATTTCTGGACACACACAAGCTCCCAAAACTGAACCGTGAAGACGTAGAAAATCTGAACAGACCAATAACAATAAAGGAGATTGAAGCTGTTATCAGAAGGCTCCCAACAAAGAAAAGCCCAGGACCAGATGGATTCACAGCAGAATTTTACCAAACATTCAAAGAGGAATTGACACCGATTCTTTACAAACTATTCCAAAAGATTGAAACAGACGCAAATCTCCCAAACTCATTCTATGAAGCAAACATCATCCTGATACCAAAACCAGGTAAAGATATAACCAAAAAAGAAAACTACAGGCCGATATCCTTGATGAATATAGATGCAAAAATCCTCACTAAAATACTAGCAAACAGAATACAGCAACACATACGAAAAATTATTCATCACGATCAAGTGGGATTCATCCCAGGGATGCAAGGTTGGTTCAACATACGCAAATCAATAAATGTGATACACCATATTAATAAACTCAAACACAAGGACCATGTGATCATCTCTATAGATGCTGAAAAAGCATTTGATAAAGTTCAGCACTCATTCATGACAAAGACCCTCTATAAGTTAGGTATAGAGGGAAAGTATCTCAACATAATTAAAGCCATATATGATAAACCCACTGCCAATATCATCCTGAATGGGGAAAAGCTGAAAGCTTTTCCTTTAAGAACAGGAACTAGACAAGGATGCCCACTCTCACCACTCCTATTCAACATAGTGTTGGAAGTACTAGCCAGAGCAATCAGAGAAGAGAAGGAAATAAAGGGCATCCAGATTGGAAAAGATGAAGTCAAACTGTCCCTGTTTGCAGATGACATGATCCTATATATCGAACAGCCTAAAACCTCTACAAAAAAACTGTTGGAATTGATAAATGATTTCAGCACAGTAGCAGGATACAAAATCAACACACAAAAATCAGTAGCATTTCTTTTCTCCAATAGTGAACATGCAGAAGGAGAAATCAAGAAAGCCTGCCCATTTACAATAGCCACCAAAAAAATAAAATACTTAGGAATTGAGTTAACCAAGGAGGTGAAAAATCTCTATAATGAGAACTACAAACCACTCCTGAGAGAAATTAGAGAGGATACAAGAAGATGGAAAGATATTCCATGCTCTTGGATTGGAAGAATCAACATAGTGAAAATGTCCATACTACCCAAAGTGATATACAAATTCAATGCAATCCCCATCAAAATTCCAAAGACATTTTTCTCAGAAATGGAAAAAACTATTCAGACATTTGTATGGAACAATAAAAGACCACGAATAGCCAAAGCAATGCTCAGCAAAAAAAATAAAGCTGGAGGCATAACACTACCTGACTTTAAGCTATACTACAAAGCTATAATAACCAAAACAGTATGGTCCTGGCATAAAAACAGACACACTGACCAATGGAATAGAATAGAGAATCCAGAAATCAACCCACACACTTACTGCCATCTGATCTTTGACAAAGGCACCAAGCCTATTCACTGGGGAAGGGACTGCCTCTTCAGCAAGTGGTGCTGGGATAACTGGATATCGATATGCAGGAGAATGAAACTAGATCCATACCTCTCACCGTATACTAAAATCAACTCAAAATGGATTAAGGATTTAAATATACACCCTGAGACAATAAAACTTCTTAAAGAAAACATAGGGGAAACACTTCAGGAAATAGGACTGGGCACAGACTTCATGAATACGACCCCAAAAGCACGGGCAACCAAAGGAAAAATAAACAAATGGGATTATATCAAACTAAAAAGCTTCTGCACAGCAAAAGAAACAATTAAAAGAGTTAAAAGACAACCAACAGAGTGGGAGAAAATATTTGCAAAATATACATCTGACAAAGGATTAATATCCAGAATATATAAGGAACTCAAACAACTTTACAAGAAGAAAACAAGCAACCCAATTAAAAAATGGGCAAAAGAGCTAAGTAGGCATTTCTCTAAGGAAGATATCCAAATGGCCAACAGACATATGAAAAAATGCTCAACATCACTCAGCATCCGGGAAATGCAAATCAAAACCACATTGAGATACCATCTAACCCCAGTTAGGATGGCTAAAATCCAAAAGACTATGAACGATAAATGCTGGCGAGGCTGCGGAGAAAAAGGAACTCTCATACATTGTTGGTGGGACTGCAAAATGGTGCAGCCTCTATGGAAAATGGTATGGAGGTTCCTTAAACAATTGCAAATAGATCTACCATACGACCCAGCCATCCCACTGTTGGGAATATACCCAGAGGAATGGAAATCATCAAGTCGAAGGTATACCTGTTCCCCAATGTTCATCGCAGCACTCTTTACAATAGCCAAGAGTTGGAACCAGCCCAAATGCCCATCATCAGATGAGTGGATACGGAAAATGTGGTACATCTACACAATGGAATACTACTCAGCTATAAAAACGAATGAAATACTGCCATTTGCAACAACATGGATGGACCTTGAGAGAATTATATTAAGTGAAACAAGTCAGGCACAGAAAGAGAAATACCACATGTTCTCACTTATTGGAGGGAGCTAAAAATTAATATATAAATTCACACACACACATACACACATACACACACAAACCGGGGGGGGGGGGAGGAAGAAGATATAACAACCACAATTATTTGAAGTTGATACAACAAACAAACAGAAAGGACATTGTTGGGGGGGAGGGGGGGAGGGAGGAGGGAGGGAGGTTTTGGTGATGGGGAGCATTAATCAGCTACAATGTATATCGACAAAATAAAATTAAAAAAAAAAAATACACAAGCACATTTTTTAAAGTTACTATTTGACCTCTTTTCTTTCTCTTCTTGAACTCATATTTCCATTCCACTTACCACCAGATAGTGTTATCCTATTGTAGTATATCTTTATGCTCAAAATCACTTTAATATACTTTGTTATAATAAACACATGTAAATAAAAAAAAAAAAAAAAAAAAAAAAAAAGAAAGTCAGGCCCTGGGATCACATTATGTCTGCCCCTGGGCACACCAGGGATTAGTGTTTGGGGTCTGTAGGGAGCAAGTTTGCAGACAGAAGCTGAGGGAACTGTTTTTATGGGGACCTTCTGAGCTAAGCAACAATGTGAGGTCTGAATCCCTCTAGAATAAAATAACACAGGAGATAAGATGGGAGTTAGGCTTCTCCCAAGTATGAAACAGAATGTAGACCTTTTATTGGGGACATCAGTGGTTTCTAGAGGATACCAATGTGCTCAGAGAATACTGACAAGAAGATCCTTACCCCAGACAGGAGTCAATTTGTTTGTGAACTCATGGGAAACATCCATCCCTAGAGATTCCCATAAATACTGGAGCCCGAGATTCTGCATAAATGGGGGTGGGGACAAGAGATGATGAAAGGTACATTACTACTGTTAAGTAGACCTCTTCTGTACTCATAAGCTGAAGAGAACTGAGGAAATTCAAGCATTGCTTACTACAGAAACAAATAGAAAAAACGAAGAAACCTCAAATGTTCAACAATTAGGGGATAGGGTAAGTAAATGATTTTATGCTCATACAAATATATTATGCAGTTATTAAAAATAGTATTTTGGAAGAATATATAATCTGAGAAATATTCATGATGTAGTCTAAATAAAAAAGACAAGAATAGTTAGTAAAGAATAGTACCTCTTTGGTTAATAGAAATGATCAGGTAGGTACCTATTAAAAATGCCAAGTGCATACATACGAAGTTGCGGTTATCTTTGGATGGGGGATTCAAACTATTTTTTTCTTAGTGATTTTCTGTGCTTTTTCAAGTTTTCTGTGTTGTGCATATGGGTTATTTATAACACTTGAATCTTAAAAGAGTTTAATAAAAGAAAAACAGCTCTGCTAAAATAGTATCCAGACTGATACCTGTCATTAGACTGTCTACATGATTTGAGAAGAGACTATTTTCTTTTTCTTTTTGAAATTATGTCTTTTCTACTTTTTTTTTGTTAAAATATCATTTTGAATAAAATGACAAAGATAGCAGATGGTAATTTAAAATGTATTTACTTGGAAAGGAGAAAGTTGGTATTCCTATACTAATCTCATTATTTAAAACATTTTCTTACATGTCTCTGAAACCCAAGAGTCTGGGAAAAACTGCAATAAATATTTCATAATTTACTGCAAAACCCTCTTAAACATCTTCAACATCTATGCTTAGAGTCTTCTGCTTTTTACACACAGGCCTCTTATTTGTGTTTCAGCTATAGTGCGTTGTTATTACTGCTCCACATTGACCAAGGGACCACTGACAGATTTGGATAATATGCCCACCTACCTCTCCAATCTCCTATGCTAAATAGTTAGACCAAATACTTCAAAATGTTCTCTGTGTTCTATTTATACATATCAATATGTATAAATCCATATACATATCGATTTATACATATACAGTGTGCATACTGCTTTCTTTTTAACTAATTCTGTGCTTGACACATTTCATGTGTGGTGTCCAATATTCTATAAACCTTTTCTGCCAGGTAAAGTGGACCAGAGCTACCTACCATCACTGTTTAATTTGATTCTTTTCTTCAGAAAGAATTATCCTGTTCATTTCTTTATAAAATTTGACCTAAGTTTCATTGTTTTCTCTTCTTCATCTCAAAAGTCCACTCAAACTCTTTCATTTTAAGTCTTTTTCAATGTGTATCTAATTTTCCTGAACTGGTGTTTAGTTTTTTTCAAAAAGAATTATAATATAAAAAAGTGAGATGATATGTAAATGATTAATTCAAGCTGAATTCATTGGCAAAAAGTAACTTATACTTTTAGAATATATTGTGAGAATGGGCTAGCCAGTTAGCTCAGTTGGTTAGAGCGCGGTGTTGGTAACACCAAGGTCAAGGGTTTGGATCACTGTACTAGCCAGCCACCAAAAATAAACAAAATAAAACCCACAAACAACAGAAACAAACAAAAATGTATAATGACTGACAAATTGTAACTAGGATTAATTAAAATGTTGGTCAGGGTGTCCATAATTATATCAGATGCTCCAAAACGAATTTTAATTTAAAAACCACAGTAACTAATATTCTGTGTAGAAATCACATACCTATGTGTATTTCAAAATACATACTTGAATACTCAACACAGCATTTAATACGATGCACTGAGTGCTTAATCAAATAATCCCATAAAAGTAGTACATTCCATTGGCAGGAAAGTTTACCAAATAGGGGAGGGCAGGACTGTGGCAGGCCAGAAATGTAGCCGCATGAAGATAAAGAAAAGGCCCTGAAAGGGGTGTTCTGAGGCTAAAGAAGACAAGCTCACCTGCTACATTCATTTACCTAGGGGAGAAGTGAGGTTCTCCTCCTAAAGACTCGTCCAAGAGTCTTTGTTTTGTTTTGTTTTGTTTGTTTTAACGAGGAGAGGGCAAACGGCAATTCCAAAGGAGTTTATCTTGGCTTTGTAAAATATAGTATTTTTATTGTGATCTGGATGGAGAAGAGGAGAGCATATTTATTGAAAAGGATTATTTTCTCTCTTTTGTGTTATTACACTCAACATTTCCTCCAGATTTATGTAAATTCAAAAATGTTTTGTCCCTTTTCAAGTCCATTGTGGTCACTCAGTACACTTTAAATAAATGGGTGAATAAATGAAAATGAATGCTGATGTTTTAAACTTTTAAAATTAATTTATTACGAAGAATTTCAAACGCTAACCATTTGAGGGAACATTATAATGAACTCCCATGTACCCTACAGATTCAGCAGTCATCCATTAGTGGCCAATCCTGTCTCATCTCCACTTGTTTTGTCTCCTTGCGTGGTTCTTTTAGAGCAAATTCAGATATTCTATTATTTCTTCTGTAAATATATTTAATATGTATCTCTAAACAATAAGGACTCTTCTTTTAAACATAACCATAATATCACACCAAAATTAATAATATTCTTGATATCTGGTCAAAAATTTCATGGCCGTATTGCATATACATAGTTCGTTTAAATTAGAATCCAAATAAGGTCCATAGATGGCGATTGATTAATATATCTGTTAAGATTCATTTAATCTAGATGTTCTGCTCCATCTTTTTTTTCTTATAGTTCATTTGTTGAGGTTTGTCCTGTAGAGTTTTTTGTTTATGGATTTTGCTATTTGTGTCCTCTTGATATTGCTTAGGGATGTTTTCTTGTCCCTTTCTTTCCCATGAATTGGTAGTTTGATATAGAGGTTTCATCAGATTCAGGTTTGACGTTTTTTAGCAAGAAAATTTTGTAAGTGGTATTGTGTTCATCCATCAGGAGGCGTACAGCATCCAGTTGTCTCTCTGTCTGAGATGCTGACAGCCATCAGTGGCCGTTGCCTAGATCCATTAATTCAGTGAGAGCTTCAGATGCACTCTTCGGTTATTCCTTCTTCATTTACTAGCTTGAATACTTCTCGAAGGAAGCATTCTTTACCAATTATTTATTTACCTTGAGATATAGTTCATTTAATTAAGGTAGAATAAATGCTTTTTTCTTTCCCTTATTAACCAGATTTCAAAATAATGAGTTAAACCTCTAAAATTTTCCAAAACTAACTGATGAATTTTTTAAAAGTATCATTACCAATTCATGAATCTAAACATACCTCATAAGTTTCAACCCATTTTCGATACACTATGGCTTCTCAAATTATTCTGTCATTAGCCAGTGGGGGCCTTTACAAGCTGGCTGTTAGGTCCATTTGACAAAATTCTAATACTGCTGGTGTGACAGGGTGTTGTGCACTTTTTACTTTACACATGAAATCGGCCATTATTCTAAGGAGCCCTTGTTCCTTTTATTGGGAAGTAGTATCTAAATATCACCATGTGGATGGTAGGGGTACCTATTCTGGATGAGTCAGTGCTTCTAGGCCTTTTCAGAACTGAAGAATAAGTATTTTTTTTAAGTCAAAACACATCATGATTTCATACGACTTCTAGTTCGTATTCAAGACTATGAGGTTTTATGTAAACCCTTTTTACATCTGCATTCCTTTGTTCCACATGACACTTTCTGATTCTGAGCAGCTCTAATATAATTACTTATGTGCTTTATCCCACAATAAACATACAACAGAATCGGAATAATAATATTAAGACTTCCAGCAACAATGATTACTGAAAACAGCTTAAGTTGTGTTTGCAGTTCTTTGGTCCTCAGAATATAATCCATTAGAGATGAATATTCAAAATACTGCATTTTTAAGTTACTTGGGATATTTTCCCTTCCAAATAGTGTGCTTATGCTGCCAAACTAGTTACACAACTAGTATAATACACACGCACACAATTACATTACTATACACTTTCTTTTACACTTTGCTTTTTTGCCTAGCATTATACTCTGGTCATCATTCCATAGTAGTGTATAGAGATAGTCCACATTCCTTTTTAATACTCCATTGTGTGGATATGCCAAAACTTATTTATTGCTTCCCTATTGATCTGGGTTGTTTACAGTACTTTACATTTACAAATGCTTTCACAAACCATTTTGATGAATGGTTTTGTGCGTTTGATGTGTTTGAAAGTCTTCCTGTTTGCACTAGACACAAATATGTTTAGTGCATATTTGTGATAATTTTTATAAGTATAATTTTTGTGTCAAAGAATAAATGCATTAGAATATTTATTGCCAAACTCTTGTATAGTGTTTATGCCATTTTTTGTTCCCACAAGTGTGAAAATACCTTATCACAACCTCAACCAAAGATTATGTTGTCAAACATCTTAGAGTAGGTTTAATTGGCATTTCTCTTATGAATGAGATTGAACATTTTATCTGTGACTAAGGGTCATTCGTATTTCTTTTTGACTGAATTGTGTGCTCTTATCTCTGGTCCATTTTTCTATAGGATTTTGTGCTTCAACTTCTCAATTTTTAGAAGTATGTTATATATTGGGTTACTAACTCTTTGTGATGTAAATTGCAACTATTCTATTCAGTTTGCCTTTTGACTTTTCATTTGCTTATGGTGTTTGTTTTGCTATCCAATTTTTAAAAATTGTGTATTATTAAATGTATCACTTTCTCTCCTTTTTCTTCTGGATTGGGAGTTATAATTTGGAAAGTAGCTCCCTTCCCAAATTAGAGACATTCTCCCCTGTTTTTCCAATTCTTATTTCTAGGATTTGCCTGGTTTCATTGGACTTTAACATTTAACTCTGCTACACTTGAATTTACTTTTTCACATGGTATGAAAAAGGAGTCCTGTATTATCTTTTTCCATGTGGCTGTCTACTTATTTCAATACCTTTTATTAGAAAGTATATCTTTCTCCTATTGATCTGAGATGCTGCCTTTTTCATGTACATTTTTAAATGCATTGGATCTATTTCTGGATATTCTATTCTGTTTCATTGGTCAGTATGTCTATTCATACCATAAAGGGTTATCATAGAAACTTTTGCTATTTTTTAATTACTCTTATTTTATTTTATTTATTTTGTATTATAACATAGTATATTGTACATATCAGTGGTGTACAGAGTTGAATATCAACACCAGTGTGCAATATATGATGCTCAAATTGGGATAATTAGTATATTCAGCATTACAACGTAATTCTTTGTTGTGTCCCTTTACCAGTTCTTCCCTTACCTCTCCCCCTGCTTTCCCACCTTTGGTAACCTCAGTTCTGTTCTCTCCTTTTGAAAGTTCAACATATTATTGTGATTTTTCCTTTCTTTCTTTCTTTCCTTCCTTCTTCCTTCTTTCCTTTGTTCCTTCCTTCCTTCCTTTCTTTCTTATTAATTTATTTCTTTTAATATCCAGTAAGGCTAGACCACTGTCCCCACTATCCCCTCCCCATCCCCATTTCTTTTCTTTTTTAAAAATTTTTTTCTACTTGAAATATATTGAATGTACATAATTATGGGGTACAGATACATGTGTACATATGTACAATACACATGTATAATGTGCTGACCAAATCAGGGTAATTAGCGTGTTCACCACTGCATAACTTAATCGTTTCTTAGTGATGAGAACATTTGATCTCCTCACTTCTAGCCATTTGATAATGTACAGTAAATTATTGTTAACTATAGATGCCTAGCACTACTGTATACCATTAGGACTTATTTTTCTTAATTAGCTGTAATTTTATGTCCATTAACCAACCTCTACTTATCTCCCAGCCCCTCCGCTTCCCAGGCACTAGCAACCAAAAGTCTACTGTCTACTTCTAAAACTTCAACTTATTATTATTATTATTGTTTTAGCTCCTACATATGAATGAGAATATGTAGTATTTCTCTTTCTGTGTCTGACATTTCACTTAACATGTCTTCCAGGCTCATCCATGTTGCCACAAATGACCGGATTTCATTCTTTTTTATGGCTGAGTAGTATTCCATTGTGTATATACACTACATTTTCTTTATCCATTCATCTGTTGATGGACACCTGGGTTGATTCCATATCTTGGCTATTGTCAATAGTGCTGCCATAAACATGGGGTGCAGCAATCTCTTTGGCATGCTAATTTCTTTTTCTTTGGATAAATACCTAGTAGTGAGATTGCTGGATCATATGTAGTTCTATATTTAGCTTTCTTACTGTTATCCATAATGACTATACTAATTTACATTCCCACCAAAAGTGTATAAGAATTCTCTTTTCTCTGCATCCTCACCAACATTTGTTATTTTTTGTCTTTTTGACACTATCTATTCTAACAGGGATAAGATGATATCTCATTGTGGTTTTGATTTGTATTTCCTGATGATTAGTGGTGTTGAGCATTTTTTTATGTACTGGTTGGCTATTTAAGAAATGTCTTCTTTTGAGAAATGTCTTTTTTCCCCCCAATATGGCTGCTTTTTATGTCTTTCTCTTGCCTAATTGCTCTGTCTAGAATTTCCAGTACTATGTTAAATAAGAGTGGTGAAAGTGCACATCCTTGTCTTATTACTCTTCTTAGAGAAAAAGTATTCAACTTTTCTCCATTTAGTATAATGTTAGCTGTGGGTTTGTCATATATGGCCTTTACTGTGTTGAGATACTTTCCTTCTATATCTAGTTTGTTGAGAGATTTTCTCATAAATAGATGTTGAATTTTACCAAATGCTTTTCCACATCTAGTGGGATAATCATATAGTTTTTGTCTTTCATTTTGTTGATGTGGTATATCACATTTATTGATTTGTGTATCCATCCTTGCATTCTTGGAATAAAGTCCACTTTATCATGGTGTATAATCTTTTTGATATGCTATTGAATTTGGTTTGCTAGTATTTTGTTGAGAATTTTTGCATCTATAATCATCAGGGATATTGGCCTGCAGTTCTATATTTTTTGTTATGTCCTTGTCTGATTTTATTATGAGGGTGATGCTGACCTCCTAGGATGAGTTTGGGAGAATACCCCCTGTTTTAGAATAGTTTGGGGAAATTGTTATTAATTCTTGGAAAGTTTGATAGAATTTAGTAGTAAGGCCATCTGGTCCTGGGCTTTTCAAAGTTGGAAGACTTTTTATTACTGCTTCCATCTTATTACTCATTATTAGTCTGTTTAGGTTTTCTGGTTCTTCCTGATCACACTTAGTAAGTTTTATGTGTTCAGGACTTTATCCATTTCTTCTAGGTTTTCCAGTTTGTTCACATATAGTTGTTGTCAGTAGTTTCTTTTTTAAAATTTATTTTTGCTTATTTTCTGTTTTTGTATTTTTTCTTTAATCATTACATGATGTAAACATTTTTTGTAGACCATTATCAGCTTCTCAATTTCTCAATTGATTACTGGTTCAATTTTGTTCCATGTTATTGGTCTGTTCAGGTTTTCTACTTCTTCTAAGTTCAGTGTTGTTAGGTTGTATATGTCTAGAAATTTATCCATATCCCCTAGGTTTTCCAATTTGTTGGCATATAGTTGTTCATCATAGTCTCTAATGATTCTTTGTATTTCTGTGGTATCAGTTGTAATGTCTCCTTTTTCATTTATGATTTTCTTTATTTTGATTTTCTCTCTTTTTTCTTGGTTAGTTTAACTAATAGTTTGTCAATTTTGTTTATCTTTTTGAAAAACCAACTTTTTTGTTTTGTTGATCTTTTGTATTTTCTTTTGGTCTCTATTTTGTTTAGTTCTGCTCTGATCTTTACTATTTCTTTCCATCTACTAATTTGGGGATTGGACTTTTCTCTTCTAGTTCTTTGCAATGCAGAATTATGTTATTTATTTGAAATCTTTCTACTTTTTTGATGTAAGCACTTATTGCAACAAACTTGCTTCTAAGTACTGCTTTTGCAGTATCTCACAGGCTTTGTTATGTTATGCTTCTATATTCATTTGTTTCAAGGAATTTTTTGATTTCCTGCTTAATTTTTCCTGTCCTTTTGCTTGTGGTCATAGGACTTCTTAAGGATTTCTCATATGGCTGGTCTAGTGGTAATGAATTCTCTCAGTTTTTGTATTTCTGCAAAATACAGTATTTCTCTTTCATTTCTGAAAGATAGTTTATCTGGGTATAGTATTCTTGGATGGCAGTTTTTTTCTTTCACTTTGAATACATCATCCTACTCTCTCCTGGTCTGCAAGGTTTCTGCTGAGACATCTGCTGTTAGACTGATGGGGATTCTCCTAGAGGTGACTTGACCCTTTTCTCTTGCTGTTTTTAGAATTCTTTTTTTGTCTTTGTCTTTTGACAATTTAATTACAATGTGTCTTGGACAGGACCTTTCTGAGTTAAATCTGTTTGAGGTTCTTTGAGCCTCTTGAAGCTGTAAGTCCATATCTTTTTCAATACTTGAGAAGATTTCAGCTATTATTTCATTGAATAAGTTTTTGGTGGCTTTTTCCTTCTCTTTCCCTTCTGGAACACCCATAATAATGATGTTGCATGCTTAAAGTTATTTCATATATCTTATAGACTTTCATTTAAAAAAATTTTTTTCTTTCTTTTTGTCCCACTGGGTTATTTCAAAAAGCGTGTCTCCAAGTTCAGAAATCCTTTCTTCTTCTTGATCTAGCCTGTTGCATAAGCTCTCAGTTATGTTTTGTAATTTCATTTAATGAATTCTTAATTTTAAGATTTCTACTTTGTTCTTTTTTATTTTTTTAATTAATTTTTTTCAAAAGATGACCAATAAGGGGATCTTAACCCTTGACTTGGTGTTGTCAGCACTACACTCTCCCAAGTGAGCTAACTGGCCTTCCCTATATACGATCCAAACCTGTGGCCTTGGTGTTATCCGCACCACACTCTCCCAAGTGAGCCATGGGCCAGCCCTGCTTCATTCTTTTTTATATCTATCTCTTTGTTAAATTTCTCCTTCAGTTCTTGAATTGTTTTTCTCATTTCATTGTGCTGTCTATCTGTATTTTCTTGCATCTCATTGAATTTCCTTAAGATTATTATTTGGAATTCCTTTTTAGGCATTTCATAGATTTCCTTTTCTTTAGGGTCTGGTACAGGATAATTATTGTCTTTTTTGGGCGGGGTGCTTTGTTGCCTTGGTTTTTCATACTTCCAGTATCTCTGCATTGGTGTCTGGGCATGTGATATGACAGTCGCTTCTAATTTTTTGGAGTAGTTTTTGGAGGGAGAAACTCTTTTCTGTAGAAGTATTTTATAGTGAGATTCGATAGGGGGGTTTAGGTTTTGTTCAGGGTGAGCATGGCAGTGTGGTCTTCATGTGATTTCTTCAACTGTATTAAATTTTGGAGTTGTCTGTGAAGGACTTCATGGCCTAGGCAGTGGGGCACTTGGCAGTTCCTTGTTGGAGTGAGTGACATTGGGTGGGATTGTTGGGGCTTCAGGCAGGGTCTTGAACACCTTGGGGATGTACTTGGGCACTCAGTACTTCCTCAGCTGAAGTGATCAACCCTAGACAGAGTTGCTGGGGTTACCATCATGGCTTTGGGGTTCTGGGACAACTAGCTGTTCCTCTACTAAAGTGGGTGGGTAACTGGGGCCCTGGGTGGATTGTGTACCTTTGGGAGAAGCACTGGGGCACTTCTCTGTGCCCCTGGGAAAGGTGGAAAGGCTGCCTGCAGCTTCCCAACTGGAGTGAGTGGCTCTAGGTGACTGTGTCATAGTTGTGCAGGACTCCATACCCCCAGAGAGGCTGGTGAGCTCTCCACAGCTTCCCCACTGGAGCATGTCACTCTAGGCAAGTTTGTTAGAGCTTCACAAAGCTCTGTGTCCCTAGAAGAGTTGGGTAAGCTCTCTGCAGCCTCCTAGCTAGAGTGGGTGGCCTCTGGTGTGCTAGCTGGAGCCTAGTAGGATTATGTGTTCCAGGGAGAGGAGAGCAGGTCCTTTACTGAAGAGAGCAGGGCCACCAGTGGTTGCAGAAGGCTTCAATCAGTCAGCTCTTGGGCTCCAGAAAGTGTGAACACTGGCTCCCTCTGTCTTGGGAGTGTCCTTCACACTGTGCTGGACTGCCTGCTCCCAGGGGTTCAGGGCACTATGTGGGCCTGGGTGCTGGAGAACCAATGTAATGAAGGGGCCCTAGGGATATGGAGATGCTGGGGATATTGGTCCCAGGGAAAAATAAACTCAGGTGTTGGTTCTGTTACCTAAATGGTGATACACAGTGGCAGTCCAGTACCCAGGGTATGGGAGGACTCAGCATGAACTCCCTCTCAGAAAAAAAGCAGTTGCAAGGGCTACAAGGAGCTCTCCACATTGGGCTCATAGCCTGCAAGGGTTGTGTGGCTCCCTTGTAGCTTGGATTGCATGCATCTGCAGGAGGAGTACCATTGAGAATTCCCCTTTCCTACCTTCTCCCAGCAGTGTGGGATTCTCCAGGCTCTGCACTGGTCTTGGTCAGATATTTCCCTTGTCTTTCTATGCTGCCACCTTGAGGTTCTGAATCTCAGGGAGTCTTCCTCACTATTTTGCTGGATTCCAGTGTTTTCTCTAGACACTCTATGCCACGTGTTACTATCCACTAATTGTTTTGGGTTTTCTTTGCATTAGAGGCAAGATCTAGCCACCTCTAGTCAGGCATTTTGGCAATAACCTCCTCCCATTGCTCTTTTCTTTGAGGATTTTCTTGGCTGTTTTTCTTCCACATGAAATTTATAATCAGTTTGCTTAGCTCCTGAAAAAAGCCTGATGTATTTTTATTAAGATCACATTGCATTTAAGTATTATACAGCACCGAGAGAATTGACATCTTTAGACTACTGAGTTTCATTACCCCAAAACACAGTATGTCTCTCCATTTGTTTATGTCTATTCTTTGTCTTTTGGAGTGTTTTATAGTTTTTCTAACATGGCTTTTAAACATTTCTAGTCAGGTTTACTCCTAGGTATTTATTTTCATTTATGCTTATCATATAAAGAGTCTTCTATTACATAGTCTATTTGTTTGTACAGCTAAAGACTGTTGGTTTTTGCATGATGATTTTATTAACTACTTTTTTTATTAAGCTACTTTGCCGTATTGTTATTATTCCAAAATGCTTTCTCACTTGTTCTTTTGCATTTTCCATGTATACAATTGCATCATTTCCATAAGTTTATGTATTTATTTAATAGTAATTAAGATGTTTAGATTTTTGGCTCCATTAGAGTAAACTGTGTTATTCTAAAAAGTAATATATTTTATCTGGGTTTTCAAGTGTATTTGCATTGAGTTGTGCAAAGTAGTCTTATATTTTAAAGCTTTTTTTCATTTTGACAAGTATTTCCCCTTACTAATTTTGTGTATTTGTACTTTCTCAGTTTTTTCATTTTTAATAAATTTCTTTTCACTGAGGTATAATATACAAAAAAGAAAAAATCATAAATATACATCTCAATGAATTTTCAAAAAGTGAGCACACTTGTGCTAGTAGCCCCTATACATATAAAAAATAGAACATTCCTGGAGATAGAAATCTGGAAACCCTACTGTGTCCCCTTCCAGTTATTATAGCTTCTTTACTCCCCAGAGGTAATCACTGTCTCACTTCCAAAACTAGAGATTAATTGCACCTGTTTTCTAACTCTACATAAATTAAATTATAGAGTCTTGTTTCTCTTTTGGGTCTGGCTTCTCTCACTCAATATTACACTTGCAAGATTTTTCCATGTTACTGCATATAACAAGTTCATTTATTTATTTGCTGAATACAATTCCATTTATTAATATACTACAGTTTAATATCTGTTCTATTATTGATTAACATATGGATTGCTTCCAGTTGGTGGCAATTAAGAATAATGCTACTCTGAACATTCTTATACATATTTTCTGGTACATACAAGCATTTCTGTGTGATATATACTTATGGGGCATTTTGCTGGGCAATGTATTATGCCATGTGTTCAGCTTTGGTAAATACTTCCAAACAAGTTTTCAAAATAGCTGTTCAAATTTACACTCCCAAAACAATTTATGAGAGTTCCCATTGCTCCACATTCTTATTAAACTTGGTATCACCAATCTTCTTAAATTTAACTATTGTGGTTTCAGATTTGCGTTTTCCTGATGACTAATCAGCATCTTTTTATATGTTGTATTATCCATTTGGATATGATCTTTTGGGAGATGCCTGTCCAAGTCTTTTGCCCATGTTTCTATTGGAATGCCTGTTTTTATTTCTTGCTTGAAAGAGTTTCTTTGTATGTTCTGGACTTTTGTCAGATATTAAGTATTGCAAATATGAACTCCTCATCAGTATCCTGCCTTTTATCTTGATTTTTATGTAGTACAATTTATCATTTCCCTTAATGGTTATTTCTTTTCTTGTCCTACATGAGGAATGTTTATCTATGACAAGATCAAGATGGTATTCTCCTGTGTCGTATTCTAAAAGTGTAACTGTTTTACCTTTCACTTTTAGATCTACAAACCATTTAGAATTGAATTTTTATGCAGTATAATGTGGGAATCAAGATTAATTTTTTTCTGTTTGTATACATAGTTGATCCACTACTATATGTTGACCATTCTTTTTTACCAGCGATTCTGCAACATTGTCTCTGTCATAAATCAGGTGCCCATGTCAGAGTCTATTTCTGGACTTGCTCTCTTGTTTCACTGATCCATTTGCCGAAGCTGGCACTGGAGTCACCCTGTCTTAATTAATGTATCTTAATATCCAGTGGTGTTGAGTCTCCAAACATATTCTTCAAAACTACCTCTCTGTTCTTGGTTCCTTGTATTTTTAAAAAGTAAATTTTAGAAACTTTTCAATTCCTCTCTACACCTCCACATAAAACTTGCTTTGATTTTGAAAGTAGTTGCATTGAATCTATCAGTTGATTTGGGGGAGAACTGATTAGTTCACAGTACCGAGTCTTCCAATTTATGAAAAAATATCTCTTCATTTATGTAGGTATTTCATAATTTCTTTTAATAATGTTTTAAAGTTCTCTGTGCTAAAGTTTTGTGCTTATTTTATTAGATTTATTCTAAAGTATTTAAAGTTTTTGATGCTATTGTATATGCTATTTTGAGTTTAGTTTTCTAATAGTTTCATTTATATATGAAAATATTAATTTTTGTCAATTTATTCTGGTATATTGATATATTCAGTTATTAAACATAATAATTTATCTCTAAATTATTTTTTTCATGCCAATTATTCATTTGCAAATAAGAACAGTGCTTTATTGCCCTGACTAGGACCTCCAGTAGTATAGTGAGTAGTTGTATTGATAACAAGAATCTTTGTCTCATTCCTGATTTTAGAGGAAACTTTTAGTACTTCAACATTAAGTACTGGGTTTGCAGTAGGGTGGGTTTTATATTTTTGACACTTTTGTCAGTTTAGGGAAGTTTCTACTATTCCTGGTTTTCTGACAGGTTTTTCTTTTTTAAATAAACAAATGATATATTTTATCAAATTCTTTTTCTGCAACTATGGAATGATATAGTTTTTTAATTCTAATTATTAAAATAATGAATTACATTAATTGATTTCTTTTATTTAAATTGAGATATAATTTACATACATTAAAATGCACAAAGTTTAAGTGTATATAGCTTGATGAGTTTTTTCATATGTGTATGTCTAGGTAATTACTGTTTAGATCAAAATTTAGACTATTTACATCCACCAGAAAGTTCCCTTGTGGCCACTCCCTGTCGATACTTAGAGTAACCAACCACTATTTTAATCTTTATCACCACGGGCTAGTTTTGCTTGTTAAATTTATATAAATGAAATTATCTGGTTTGGTTATCAGAGTTATGTTGGCCTCATAGAATGAGTTTGGGAGAGTAGCTTCCATTTCAATTGTTTGGAATAGTTTGAGGAGAATTGGTATTAACTCCTCTTTAAAAGTTTGATAGAGTTTGGGTGTAAAACCACCTGGACCCGGACTTTTCTTTGTTGGAAGATTACTAATTACTGCTTCAATCTCCTTGCTTGTTATTGGTCTGTTCAGGTTTTCTCTCTTCTTGGTTCAGTCTTGGTAGTTTGTATGTGTTTAGAAACTTATCCATATCTTCCAGATTTTCATATTTGTTGTCTTACAGTTGTTTATAATAGTCTGTAATGATTCTTTGTATTTCTGTGGTATCGGTTGTAATGTCTCCCTTTTCATTTCTGATTTTTGCAATTTGGGTCTTCTCTCTTCTTTTTTTTTTTTTTGTTAACCTAGCTAATGGTTTGTCTATTTTATTTATCTTCTCCAAAAACCAACTTTTAGTTTTGTTGATCTTTTTTATTGTATTCTGGGTCTCTATTTCATTTAGTTCTACTCTGATCTTAATTATTTCTTTCCATCTACTACCTTTAGGTTTGGATTGTTGTTGTTTTTCAAGTTCTTTGAGGCATAGTGTTAGGTTGTTTATTTGAAGTCTTTCCATTCTTTTGATATAAGCATTTATTGCAATAAATTTGCCTCTTAGTACTGCTTTTGCAGTATCCTACTGGATTTGGTATGTTGTATCTTTATTTTCATTAGTTTCTAGAAATTTTTTGATTTCCTTCTTGGACCCGGAGATCATTCAGGAGACTGTTATTTGAAATTATACAATATATACTTTTAGTGTCCAGTTTCTTGAACTCAATAATATTCTTGATCCAAGTGTTATTTAACAACATGTGTTTTAATTTTTAGGTGGGAGGTTTTTCTGTTTTTTAATTTTGTTGTTAATTTTAACTTTATTGAATTTTAGTAAGAGCATGTTGTTTGTATTATTTCTTCTTTTTAGAATGCATTGAGGTTTTCTTTGTGGCCCAAGTGGAAGAATATAATTTTTTTAAAAAAAGAATGAAACAGAGATTTATTCTCATAGTTTGGTCTTAGAAGAAGGCCCCGTTTTTTGGAGAAGCTCTTTAATCATTACAGTATTTCTTTGAGGTAGATGAGAAAAGTGAGTAGATATGCTTTTAACATCTATTTCAGTGTCATAATTGTATTCTAATTGCTACATTGGACATAAATATTTTAGTTTTAGAATTTAACTGAAGTTTGTTTTTTTTTTCCTGGGTTGTTATATAATGGAGAGATCCAGAGCTTTCAAAGTCCAGCTCTGCCCTTCACTAGTTCTAATGTTTAGTTGCTTATAATTACTTATGTCAGTTTCCTTATCCATAAAATAGAAATAACAGTATCAATTTAATATTGTTTTTGTGATGACTGAATGAAATAACTTATGTTAAGCCTCTGGTAAGTGGAGTAGGCCGTTAATAGCTAGCAGCTGTGGCTATGATTATTATTAGCTTTAAATGAGCTTAGTTCACATGCTATTCTCACCAACACATGAAGATATGACATTTAGTTTCTAGACTAACTAAGCAGCAGTTGAGCCTGGATGGAGAGGAACAAACGTTTACCAATCAAGCTGTATTTCTCTGAATTGAGATATTATCTGCCATTCAAATCCAAATCCTCTAGAGAAAGCATCACAGTAAACTACAGGAGTCCTTTAAACATTTGTGGAAATTATATCGGATGATTCTTTCCAACATCAACATGAATCGACAGCCAGTTTGATAACCAGGAGAGGTAGATTCTGGTAGACTTATGAGAAAAGGTCCTTGTAGGAGGATAGGAAGGAGGATAGAAAATGGAGGTAGCAGACAAAGATGACAGATTTTACCTTCCTCATTATTTTGCCCAGACAGAAATGAGCCCTGCTAAGTAAGGATTGTAGCTGGTGATCAGTTTTCATTCACAAAGAGCACTGTCAGGTGCTCTAAAAGACTGAAGCTTCTGCCTCTGGATTTTGCATTCTCTTTGGCAGCAGTCCAAAATTAATCCTTTCCTTCACCTCTGTGGTATGTTGAGTTTGTCCTTTTGGCTTGTAGCCAAATCTTTGTGCTTACATAGTCTCATTCACGACTATCTTCCAATTTGAGAAGAATGAAGATTTGGGTGAGAGAGGGGTCAGTGCAGTGGGAGGAAAGGATATGTAGATGCGCCACAGGAAAACTATCTGTGATATTTGGGTACTTCTCAAGGTCACAGGGATCAAGCTGCTTGCAGTCAGTTTTGAAGAGAAGGCTTTCGTCTCTCCTGCTGTGATTACAGTGTGGAATGACTGGTTGTGATAATAACAGTGTGTTCCAGGGCTGATTGATGCGGTGACAGCACCAGACTCTGCAGGAAACCCACTGCCAAACCTTAGGACCTCACTGGGACTGTTGACAACCTCTTTTTCTACTTGACTCATATTGCAATCACCTGAGAAGCATGTTGTCCAAAATTTCAAAGAGAGCCAAGTAGAATTAATGGACCAGAGGCAGCAATGAGTGGGTATTTTTCTCTGACAGGTAAAAAAGTCAGATTTTAAAAAAAAGGTCAACCAAAGAGGGTGTAAGGTGTGATTGTTGAGAAACATGCTGATATACAAGTCCTAACAAGCTCAGCTCGTTTTGTAAGGCTATTTATATTGCTAATTACCATCTCATAACAAAATTGTCACTAGGTAAATCCACATGTTGATAGCTCATCCACTGGTCAGTGGTCATGATATGCTTACCTTTGCTAGGTTTTAAACTTTCTCAGAAAAAATCATAACTATCTCATTAAACTGCTTTCAAAACACAGGTGTTTATGTGTGTATAACTGTACTTATGTTTGTGTTCAGCAATTTTTCATATCAATTTTTGAGTATACTTATAGATACACTTAGTTGATGTTTCAAAATTTGTGGAGATTCAGAAATGACCTAATATATTTTAGTTCTAACTTGTAATCTTCAATTTTATTATTAGTTGAGCACTGATATAATCAGTATAGGAATCAATTACATGGCTTGGAAGATGAAAGTGAGATAGTGATGTTAGTCTAAGACAAGAACAGCTGAATCTGGACTCTGTTGAAGACCTGAAATCATGCTTGTCAATCAGTGCTGGGAATGATCAGCCCTTGAGGGGAGAACTCACACCAACACAAGGGCACACAAGAGTCATACAAACCACAATGTCTATTTTAGGAATTAAGTGAGAAATATAACCAGATCATTCAAGTTGGCATAAAATCATCTTCCTATAGTCAAAGTATATGAGAACCCAAATCATAATCAGATGCCGGCGTTTGGTTTTATTTAGAAATTATCCTCAGGAATCAGAAGTAGTCTAACCTATTTCTAGGTGTATTTCCTTGTAATAGTCAGATCCATATGGGAAACAGAAGATTGGTTGATGAACAAAGAGTCAGAACAAGGAATCTGATGTAAACTGAAAGTTTAAACAAATCAGGCAAAAATAACTTGAGGTATCTATCCAATACAAGCAGTGATCATGCTAATTACTTCAACTACTTCTATGTATCTCTGAACCAGAGACTAGATACTCCCAAATCCTATAGTTCAGACTTCCTTTTTCAATGACTGAGCCTGAGTAGACACTACCCATGTCTTTCTCTGGGAATCTCTTTTTGACCCCATGGCTGAAACTCCTCTTCCCCCTCCCCCTGGCCCTGCCCCCGTTCCCACCCATCTCCATACATGACCTCCCTCTAATTGTTACACTAAATGTTTTGTTTCTCAGCATATACTTAGGAATGAGATTGCAGCATTAGAGAGTGAGCTCATTGCTATAGGTAATCTCAAATTGTTTTCCAAAATGAATGTATCAATTTACACTCTATCAGCAGGGCATATGTTCCCTTTGCTCCAGATTTTAGCAAATCTTGGTATTTTTAATTTTTGGCAAATCATTGTAAAATGAAATCTCATTATGGTTTAACTTATATTTCCCTGATTATTACTAAAATTGAGCATCTTCTTATGTGTTCCTAAGATGATAAGATGCTTCTTATCTGCATCTATTGAAATTACTACATGGATTTTTCTTTAACCAGTTTATACAGTGAATTACAATAAGAGATTTCTTATGTTTAACTGACATTGTATTCAATTGTTATGAAATAGCATCTTTTTAAAAATTGCTAGACTTGGTTTGATAACACTTCATTTAGGGTTTTTACGTTTAAGTTCAAGGGTGAACTCAGTCTATAATTTAACTTTTTCTTCTTGTCTGGGTCTGATCTGTTCTTATCAAGATCTCACCGATCTCAGAACCCAGTTTTCTCTACTTTGAAAGAGTCTAGTGATTTGTTTTTGAGAAGATTTTGATTTACTGATTAATTTTTTCCCCATTGTTTTAGAACCATTCAAGTTTTCAATAATTATTGAGTCAGTTTTGCTCATTTATTTTGTTTCTAGGAATTAGTTATATTTGCCCACTTTTCCAATTTTTAATTTTTTTTAATGTGGTATTCTTATGTGTAGTAAATGTATAGACATTTTGAGGAATTTTGATAAATGTATACACATATGTAGCCAACATCCATAAAGATAGAATATTTCATCACTGCAGAAAGTTCTTCCATGTCACCTTTCAGGTAATTCTGCCCTCTATCTCTGAGAAACATTTTCTGTTCTGATTTGTATCATCATAGATTAGCTGTGTTTGTTCTTAAAATTCACATAAATGAAATTTTACAGTATGTACTCTTTTGAGAACGCACTCTTTCATTCAAACATTTATTTGAGATTCCTCCATATTGCTGTATGTATCAATATTTTGTTCCTGTTTATAGATGAGTAATATTGTATTGTACGAATATCCTACAATTTGTCATTTTCCTATTAATGGACATTTTCATTGTTTCCTTTGGCTATTACAAATGGAGCTTCTGTGAACATTTTTGTACAAGTCTTTTTGTGGGCATGTTTTTATCTTTCTTGGAGAAATAGCTTAGAGTGGGATTGTTGGGTCAGGGAGTAGGTGAATAATGGACTTGGTAGGAAATGACTATACAGTTTTCCAAAGTGCTTTTACTATTTTACATTCCACCAACAATATATGAGAGTTCAAGTGTAATACCTTTCTTGTCAGTATATGTTATATTGTCATGTTTTTCAATTCTAGCCATTCAAGTATGTATATAGTAATATCGTGATTTTAATTTGTATCTCCCTAATGATTAATGATTTTAAGCATCTTCTCATATCCATATTTGTCATTTATATATCTTTTTTCATGAAGTGTTTTTAAAGTCTTTTGTCCATTCTTAAATTTGGTTCTTCTACTCATTTGTAGTTTTATATTTTATGTATACAAGTGCCTTGTTAGAAATACAAATGGCAAATACATTCTTCCAATTAATGGCTTGTCTTTCTATTTTCTTAATTATTTCTTTTGACGTGCAGAGGTTTCTAATTTTGGTGATGTACAGTTTATCAAATTTTTTGAGTTAATGTTTTTTGTGTCCTAAGAAAATTTTGACTAGCCTAAGATTGTCAGGGTATTCTATCAGATTTATAATTTTGGCATTTACGTTTAAGTTTATGATCCATTTTGAATTATTATTACTATTATTATCATTTTTTGCATGGTGTGAGAGGATGAAGGTTTATTTTTTCCCACGAATATCATGCTGTTCCAGCGCTACTTGTTAAAAAAATTTCCTTTCCCTATTGAATTGCCTTGATGTCTTTGATGAAAATAAATTGTCCATATGTATAGGAGTCTATCTTTGGACTTTTAATTCTGTTCCATTGATGATATGTCTATATTTATGCCAGTAACATATTCACTTACTTAGCATTATAGTAAGTCCTCCAATTTTGTTGTTCTGTTTTTATCATTGTCATTAATATTCTGTTTTTTTTTTTTTTATATTACCATCCAAAGCTATTGGTCATCTAGCACTATTGGATCTTCCAAACCTTGAACATGGTATTTCTCCATTACTTAGGCCATTTTTCTTAGCAAAATTTTACAGTTTTCAGTGTAAAGGTCATGCATATTTTGCTATATTTATTCCTGATTATATTAAAACATTGATATTATAGCAAATGCCATTTTAAAAGATTCATTTCCTATTGTTTGTTTTTAGCACGTTAAAAAATAGTATAATTGGCTTGTTATCCTACAATCTTGCTAAATTCACTTGTTAATTGTAGCAGTTTCTTTTTTATTTGGCTTTTCTACATACAAAATCATGTTGTGTGCAAATAAAATCAATTTTACTTCTTCCTTTTTTACTTTTACCTCTTTTTGCCTTTTTATTTTTCTTATTATAATTCCAGAAACTCCACTACAATGTATTTAATATAAGAAGTGATAGTGGAAATCCTTGCTTTGTTCCTGACCTTAAGAAGTATCCTTCAAAATTTTATCAAATGTGATGTTAGCTGAGAATTTTTTTTTTTATTATTGATGTGCTTTATTAAATTGGGGAACTTACCTTCTATTTCTGGTTTGCTGAGAGTCTACATCATAAATGAGTGTTAAATTTTATAATGGACTTTTTTCTACGTCAATTTGGGATGCACATATTTTTTTATGTTATTGTGGTATATTATATTAATCATTTTTAAATATTAAAACTACCTTGCATTCTTGGAATAAATTTCACTTTGTTATAATGCATCATTCCTTTCATGTATTATTGGATTTGATTTGCTCTTATTATTTTGAATTTTTGCTTCTTTGTTTATGGGTGCTATTTGCCTGCAATTTTATTTTTTGTGATGTCCTTTTCAGGTTTTGCTATCATGGCTATGCTCACCTCACAAAGTGAGTTGAGATACATAGCCTCCTTCATGTTTTGAAGGAATTTGCATAAAATTAGTATTATTTCTTCCATAGGAATGAACTCTGGGCCTGGAGGGTTTTTTGTGAGAATTTTTTAAAATAACAAATTCCAGTTTTTTAAAAAAGGACTTTATTTTTTTAAATAAAGGTCTTTCAGATTTTCTGTTTCTTCTTGTGTCAGTTTTAGTAAATTGTGTTTCTAAAAACGATTGTTCATTTCATCTAAATTGCTGAATTTATTGGCATTGTTAGCATTCCTTTATTGTTCTTTTAATGTCTCTAGGATCTGAATTGATTGATCTCTCTTCATTTTCCCTTTTTTTGGTTTAGTCTAGCTATAGATTTATCAATTTTTTTAGTGTCCACAGAGTCAACTTTTGCCTTTGTTGGTGTTCTTTATTGTTTGCTTTCTATTTCATTTACTTCTAATCTTACCTTTATTATTTCCTTTTCACTTTTTAATTGAAATTTAATTTACTTTTTTATATTATCTTAATTTGAAAACTTAGATCACAGATTTAAAAACCTTTTTATTTTCCAACATAGCCTATACATTTCCTCTAAATACTGATTTGGCTGCATCCCACAAATTTTGATATTTTCTTTTTCATTATCATTCAGCTCAAATATTTTCTAAATTTCTTTGAGTTTCTACTTTGCCTGTGGTTATTTAGAAGCTTAAGTTTCAGATATTTGGGAGGTTGACTCAAGTTTTCATATTTTTTAACATAAAAAATACCATACTAATGATTTTTGTATATCTGGATCTCTATTTTTTTCTTTTTAATTCAAATTTAATTTTTAACCTCCCTAATTTCTGCCGTATGTTGTTATGTTTTTTATCCTCATGTTATTTATGTGTATTGATGTGTATTTTTGTTTGCTTCTCTCTTTTGTCTTGGTCAGCTTTGCTAGTGGATTATTAATTTTATTACTTAAAAAAAATTTAGCTCTGTTCATTCTTTTTTTTCTTTTAAATACACTTTGTTTTTTAGAGCAGTTTTAGGTTCACAGCAAATTAAGCAAAAAGTATAGAGTTCCCATAGATCCCCTGATCCCAAACACACACAGGCTTTCCCACTACCAACATTCGGCACAAGAGTGGTGCATTTGTTACAACTGATGAATGTACACTGACACATCATTATCACCCAAAGTCTATAGTTAACATTAGGGGTTACTCTTGGTGTTATACATTCTATGGGTTTGGACAAACATAAAATAACATGTATCCACTATAATAGTGTCATAGAGAATAGTTTCACTGCTCTAGAAATCCTCTGTGGTCCACCTGTTCATTCCTTCTTCCCTCTTTCTCCCTGGCAACCACTGAGCTTTTTACTGTCTCCATAGTTTTGCCTTTTCCAGAATGTCATATAGTTGGAATCTCACAGAATGTAGCTTTTTCAGATTGGTTTCTATCCTTAGTAATATGCATTTAACTTTCCCCTATGTCTTTTCATAACTTGATAGCTCATTTCTTTTTAGCATTGAATAATATTCCATATCTGCCTCTATCATAGTTTATTTATCCATTCATTACTAAAGGACATCTTGGTTGCATCCATGTTTTGGTAATTATGACTAAAGCTGCAATAAACATCCATGTGTAAGTAGTTTTTGTGTAGATATATGTTTTTAACCCATTTTGGTGAATACCAAGTGGTGTGATGTGTGGATCATATGGTAAGAGAATGTTTAGTTTTATAAGAAAGTGCCAAGCCATCTTCCAAAGTGGTTGACCATTTGGCATTTCCCCCAGCAATGAATGAGACTTTCTATTGCTCTAAATCCTCACCAGCATTTGGTGTTGTCAATGTTATGGATTTTAGCCATTCTAATAGGTGAGTAATAGTATCTCATTGTTTTAATTTGCATTTCCTTAATGACATATGTTGTTCAGTATATTTTCAGGTGCTTATTTGCCATCTGTATATCTTTTTGGGTGAAGTGTCTGTTAAGATCTATTGCCCATTTTTTAGTTGGGTTTTTCATTTTCTTATTGTTGAGTTTTAAGAGTTCTTTGTACATTTTGAATAACAGTCCTTTATCATATATGTGTTTTGCAAATATTTTCTCCTAGTCTGTGACTTGTCTTCTCATTCTCTTCAGTTCCTTTTTATTGTGTTTTTTCCTGTCACATTGGGCTTTGCTGTTAATCTTTATTATTTCCTCTCTTCAGTTTTCCTTGAATTTATTTTGCTGCTTCTTTCGAATTTCATTGAATTTATTTTGCTGTTATTCTAATGTAATAAGTTGAAAACTTAATTTTCTATTTTCAGTCTTTCTTTCTTTCTAATGAGAATTTAGATTACAAATTTCCTTCCAAATGCCATATTACCCACATCCCGTAAGTTTTGGTTGATAGGCCAAATAAAAATATATGGGAAATTAAAATATAATAAAATTTCTACCAACCAAAATTTATGAGATGCAGCTAAAGTGGTGCTTGGAAAAGGTCTAAATGTATGTTCCAAAGTTTTCTTTTTATTGATTTTTTAAAATTGCATTGTGTTAAGAAAGTGTAGTCTATATAATATTTATTTTTTTGGAAATATGTTGAGTATCACTTTAAAGTCTAGATTAGAACATGGGTGACTCATACTCTGCATCTGCTTAAAAGAATATGGATTCTCCAGTTTGTGGTACATTATTCTATAGTCTATGTTTGATAATTCAAAAATCTGATGACTCTCACTAATACAAGTTTATTTCCTCATACATTTGTGATTTTCACTTTATCTGATAGCATTCTGTAAGGCTTGGTTTTATAGCTGGCTTCTACAGAAAAAATTTGCTTCTGTTTCTGTCAGGTGTCTGAGGTAATTATCAACTCAGAAAACCTTTAACTGAATTTTCAGCTGGGAAGTTTTATGTGTCTATATAGGTGGTAAAAATGTCAGCCCCAAACTTACGAGGATACTTAAAGTTTGTGGAAAAATGAAATTAAAAGATAATACAAATCTTTCCATGAATGTTTTGAAGACTCCTCCTACATGAGAGCAACCTGAAATAGCTGGGAATCCTTAGAGGGCGCTATTTTCTTTTTGGTTTTTGCTCCTTACTGAGCCAGGGTCATGATTAGTACGTATTCTCAACATCTTTTTCTGTGGGCATATGTTTTATTACTGCACTGACTGAAGGGGTCACCTTTATCCAATTCCATCTTTGTGCAGAGGCCTTCAATTTGCATCCCCATATTACAGAGGTTTTAGGCCCCTGTCCTTGTTTAAGATTTTAGAACTTCCCTCCTCTTTACCCTAAAAGAACTAGGTTACAATATCTCCTTTTTTTGAGGGTACTATTAGGCAGGTTAGGTTAAATCATGATGTAGTAATAAATTAACCCCGAATGCTTTACATGTTTCACACTACTGGTCTTGAGCAGCTTAGTAGAGAGCTCTGCTCCACAGAGTCACTTAGGCACTCAGGCCGATATGAGGTCCAACATCTCAGCACACGACTTTGGCATTTGCTAAAGCAAAAGAACCACAGATAGAGAACTGCATGGAACATTTCACTGCCTCAACTCTGAAGTGACATACATCACTTCTGCACATATTTCTTTCTCTCTCTTTTTTTTTTTTTGTCTTTTTCGTGACTGGCACTTAGCCAGTGAGGGCACCGGCCATTCCTATATAGGATCCGCTCCCGCCGCCGCGCTCCCAGTGCTGCACTCTCCCGAGTGTGCCACAGGCTCGGCCCCTGCACATATTTCATAGTCCATCTCTAGGCACACAGATCCACTTAACTCAACTGGGCTGGGAAGTGTAGTCTTCTGAGCACCCTGGATGAAGGAAAATATAATAGGTTTGGTGATTATATACCATTGTCTCTGGGGAAGCCACTACACGTTACATGATATTCTGAGCATTCCTAAGTCCTTGAGTTGCCAGGTTCAGTTTAAAAACAATAACTAACATCCAACTTCGTAAGTTCTTCAAAGATATTATACCTGATTTAACATTTATATAATGATAAATCAGGCCTTTAAAAATTATTTGAAACTTTCAAATCCATAGTGTCTACAACCAAGACACTTAAAAGCTGACTGACTCTGTTTGATTTTCAGACCAACAAACAGAAAAATGCATATGGTGGTAGTCCCAGAAAGGTAGACATATAAAGTGTATCTCCAGGAAGTTCCTTTATTGGTGGAGTCTGGTGCTTTTCCTTTTTAAGATTGAGCAGTCTTTTTGCTCAGTAGAGTCTATTGTTCTCTTTTTCTAAGATTTTTAGAGAAAATTAGTAATTTATGCTGAATCCTTGCATAGTCTTCATATTAATGCTATTTCATCTTTATTTGTTCTAATAGAATTACTTTGAAGAATTATAATCAGCATCACCGTCATGGTCATCAGTTGCTACTGATGTTAGCGAATACATTCCACGTATGTGGTACTAGGTATCACACAGATACATGTGATTCAGAGAAGAGTTTCTTGCCATGAAATTTTTTGATTCAGAAGAATTAAATTATAGCTCTATTAAGATATATTCTGTTTCTTCTTTTTCCTGATCTTTCTTCAGCAACAATGATTCTTTATTCTTACACATTTTTATTTGACATTTTATGTATTAGACCCTTCAGACTGACAAGGCTCTATAGGGGAAATTTTAAGTAGGTTGTTCCTACGGAATGAATCAAGGTGCCCTCAGGGAACCTGGAAATAGCAGAAATAAAATGGCTGTTGGATATTAAACCTCAAAATCAGAATATAATGGTTCAAAGAACAGACTTCTAGGCCAGTGAGACTTGACTACACTGATTGGATGGTATTGTCTGCTAGATGCATCTCACCTCCCCTGCTCCCTTATCACCCAGTTCATACCACTCCTCTGAATCCTCTCTTGCCAAAGTCATGAATATTCTCCATGCAGCCTAATCTAATAGATAAGTCCTGATCATACTCTCCTCCTCAGAAATCTTTTAATATAATTAACACTCTCACCATCTTGAAACATTTTTTCCTTTGGTTTCAGGGACGCCATGTACTGCTGGTTTTTCTCCAATCTCATTGGATGATCTTCATCAGTCTTTTTTGCTGAAGCCTCCTCCTTGTTCCTGCTTCTAAATTGGAGTTACTTCAGGCTTCAGTTTGGGGACCTCTTCTCTTCTCTATCCACGTTCACCATCCTGAAAGATTGAGTCCAATCTCATGGCTTAAAAACCACCTATATCCTGATGACTCCCAAATTTTTATCTGTAGCCCCAACTGCTCCCCTACAGATTTTGGACTACACACTATCCAACTGTCTACTCAACATATGCCTACCAGTATCTAATAGGCTTCTGATGTCCACAACCAAAATCTTGATTGGTTCCCCTACTGAAATATTCAGCTCTATTCACCCAATACTCAGGCCCCAAACTTAGAGTTCATCCCTCAAAATGTATCCCAAATCCCACCATTTCTTACCTCTGTTATCATTTTCTGCTCTGCTCCAAAATACCATCCTCTCTTACCTGATCCTGCAGTATGAACCAAACTTGCTTCCCTATTGCCAGCCACGGCCCCTCTTTAGTCAGTTTTCCACATTGCAGCTGGAGTAATTCTTTTAAGATGCAAATCTGAGTATATCACTCTCCTGTTCAAAATCCTCCAGTAGCTTCCATCACATTAGAATGAAATCCAAAATTCCTTATTACGGCCTCATGTTTCTCAAACATCTCAAGTGTGTTCCCTCCCTGCTCCTGCTTTTTCCTATGTCTAAACACTGGTCTCACAGCCACTTGGCTTGCTTCCTTACTTTAATCAGGTCTCTAGTCCAATGTGATCACCTCAGAAAGTCTTTCACTGTCCACTCAATTGAAAGTAGCATTCCGCCAATCTTTATTTCTTTTCCTGGTTTATTTTTCCTTCACAACACTTAGTAGTAACTGATTTTGTATGATTGATTTATATACATATATTTTTATTACCTTTCTCCCACGTTTGGAATATAGGATGCATGAGGGCAGGGATTTTATCTGAAACTCTTAGAAACACCATTGTATCACCAATACATGGGCTTTTAATAGATTAGGTCAATGTTATAATAGATTAATATTTTGGCATTTAATTTGCCTTCCAGTTTTTTTAAGCTTAGTTAAGTGAGACCACCCTTGAATGGTATCCTTTTTAGTATGCTGGAAAAATCAAGTTCCTGACCTTATGAGGGAGACCCAAGATGGCAGTAAATTTTCCAAGGTAATGGATGAAGAGCTTCTCAGAAAGCCACTTTTTCCTGGTGACTCCTTCTTTATTGTTGTGTGTTTAAAAATGTTTTCATGCAAAAACTTCATCAGTCACTTTCTAATACACAAGGGAAGGTGCAGGAAGTTATGAAATGACCTTATTAAGGCATGGGCTTGGACAGGATTCTATACAGCGTAGTGGTGAGGAACATAGGCTCCAAAGTGATACTACCGGGGTTTGAATCCTCTACCACTCAGCAGCCATGCAACTTGGGCAAAATGTTTACTCTCTTTGTCTTAGTTTTCTCATCTATAAAATGTCACTATTATTTCTTGTTTCCGTCAGTCTTTCAAAGATTAAATCAACTATTATAGTTTTTATAACAGAGATGGATTCAAGGAAAAAAGTGAAAACAAATGTTCTGAGGTCTGTTCTCATCACTGACACTGAATTACTCCTTTAATTTAGGAATACTGGTTAAGTGGAAGGAAGGCTTGTTATCTATCTAGGTCTCTACAGGTGGGTAAAGGGTAACTAGGAGATTACAAAGTACTCTGCAAATACCAAATGACAGGAAAAATGCCAAAAGTAGTTTCTGCTAATTTTACAATTGGACTGTGACTGATGGCTCCATGAGACCTCACTGAGGTGATCTTAGCTGATGACTCAACTCCTGAATACAGCAATTAATGAGAGAGTTACCAATGCAACAATGGTCTCCTGGCCATACTGAGTGGGTTCTATGTTCACACCCAGACTAACACCGGGAAACAGGTAACAGCAAAGAGACATTTTTTAAAAAGTAAACATTCCATTCAAAATGTTTTTCCTTCATCTTGAGGTCCTGGCTACTATATACTGTCTTTGTCGAAGGACCATTTAAGATTTAAAAAAAAAAAATACATTTACAATTGTGGACATCTTGTAAAAGTTTCTCCTAACATTTGCTCAGTGGAAACTTAAACCACTTGTGGTTTACTGCTGTCTAATTTATGAATTGCCATTTGCTCAAATAAACTCCTTATAACTTAAAAAAAATACTCACCCAGCAGAAGGCAGGAGCACGTCCAGGTACCCAGGCAGGAGCTGTGGGAAGACCCCTGTTGCCTGACAGAAGTCAGAAACATGCCTGGGTACCCAGGTAGGAGTGGTGGGCATCCTCCCTTCTTGACAGAAGGCAGGAGCACATTGCAAACACTGCTTCCAAGCCGGTGGTCCACCACAGCCACTGCCACTGCTGCTGCAAGGGTGGATTACTGCCACAATAGCAGCTATGACCACCATGCAGGCAGCCTGCCCCCCACTTGACCACATTGACACATGGACCATCACCAGCAGAACCCAGCAAAAGAGGAGGAAATTTTTCTCCTCAAAGCCCACTCCAGAGTAACAAAAGAAACTGTTCTACCTGATGAGCAAACATCAATGTAGAGATACCAGAAATATGAAAAAGAAAAAAAAAAAAAGTGACACCTCCAAAAGAATAAAGTCATTCTTAAGTGCCAGACTCTGTAGAGCAGGTAACCATAAAAATGACTGAAAAGTCACTCCAAGCAACAATCTTAAGGAAACACAATGAGATATGAGAAGATCCCGTTAGACAACACAATGAAACAAGAAAAAATATCCAGGATATGAAGGGGAAAATTTACATGTAAAATTTATAAATAAAAAAAATTGGAAATGAAAAAGGAGGCATCACAACCAATTCCACAGAAATGCAAAGAATCTTGAGAGATTATTATAACAACTATATGCCAACAAATTCGAAAACTTGGAGGGAATGGATAAATTTCTGGACAGATATGAACTACCAAGACTAAACCAAGAAGACACAGAATACCTGAACAGACCAATAACAAGCAATGAGATTGAAGCAGGAATCAGTAGTCTCCTGACAAAGAAAAGGCAAGGAGTGGATGGCTTTACTGCTGAATTCTACCAAACATTTAAAGAGGAATTAATACAATTCTCTTTAAACTATTCCAAAAAATTGAAACAGAGGCCATTCCTCCAAACTCATTCTATGAAGCCAGAATCACCCTGGTACCAAAACCAGACACAGATACAACAACAAAAAAAGGAAACTACAGGCCAATATCTCTGATGAACATAGACACAAAAATCCTCAATAAAATATTAGCAATCAGAATATGGCAACATATCAAAAAAAAAATACATCATGATCAAGTGGGATTCATCCCAAGGATGCAAGGATGGTTCAACACATGTAAATCAATAAATGTGGTACACACATGAACAAAATCAGGAACAAAAACCATATGATCTTCTCAATAGATGCAGAAAAAACATTTGACAAAATTCAACATCCCTTCATAAGGACCTAAAACTATAAAACTCCTAAAAGAAAACATAGGGAAACACTTCAGGAAGTAGGACTGGGCAAAAACTTTATGAGTAAGACTCTGAAAGCACAGGCAACAAAAGCAAAAATAAATAAATGAGATTATATCTAACTAAAATATTTATGCACAGCAAAAGACACAATTAATAGAGAAAAAAAAACCTACAGAATGGGAGAAAACATTTTCAAACTATGCATCTGACAAGGGATTAATATCCTGAATATACAAGGAACTCAAACAACTTAACAGTAAAAAAAAAAAAAAGTAACCCAATTAAAAATTGGCAAAGGATCTAAATGGCCATTTCTGAAAGGAAGATATACAAATGGCCAACAAACACATGAAAAAATGGTCAATATCAGTAAGCATCAGAGAAATGCAAATTAAAATGACACTGAGATATCATCTCAACCCAGTTAGACTGGCCATTATCAAAAAGACAGAGAAGAGTTTCAAGATGGCGGCGGCTGCGGCGGCTGGTGCGGAGTAGCTGAGGTGGAAAAGGTGGCCACTGGGCCTCAGGCAGCCAGGAAACTTGTGGACCTTCCTCTGGCCATCTCTTAAGGGAGGACTGCTGCTGCTGGCTGGTCGTGGGGGCTCAACGCCACTTTGCCCCTGGCAGGAGAGGCTGCCTCATTTACAGGCAACAGCTTTGAAGTGTGGAGCAGGAAAAGAACTGATTCTTAGCTGCAAAAGTGAGTCTTGAAACAGGGAACACGGCGCCAGGGCTGCTGTGGATGCAGCCAGGATCCCGGAGGCTGGGGCCGCACTGAAGGCGGCCAGCTGCCCTATTCAGGATTCGAGGTTTCAGGCCGGCGTTAAAGAAGATTCCTGGGAGCGCCCGAGCGGCACCGCGACTGAACAGCCCGAGGCGGCAGCGCCGAGAACACGGAAGGCAACAAACCAGAGACAGAGCGAGCGCCCGACGTGGCACAGCACTGTGAGTGATCCCTGGCACAGCTCTGTTCGGGGGGTGGATGCCCACGCGGCTCCCGCCTGCACCACCAGGCCACTCACTACCACAGTGCTGCCTCCATTTTCCCAGGTGCGGGCAGCTCCGCCCTGCTCGGCCATCACTGAGCCCATTTGCTTGGCCTGGCGCGGGGCTTTCCGGACACTGCGGGCCGACCTCCTCTCCCACTCCCTCCGCGGTTCTCTGGCAGGGCTGGGGGTGTGGGACGTCCCGACCAGTTTTGGGAGGGCTAGGAAGTACGGGCGGGCCGACTGTCACTCCACCACACCCTGGACTCCGGCCCCGGTAAACTTCCTGTTACTGGGAGGCAGATACCATCTCTGCGACCACCAGTTTGGAAAAAAGCCTAACGAATTTCTGGTTGGGAATAGTGTGGTAGGAGAGTTCCCAGGTCCGCTTGAACCTGCCGGAGAGCAGGCTGCAGGCGGGCACTAGACTCGGTTTATACTGGGGGGATACAAAGGTGAACAAGACCCGAGAAAGATCTACACAGTGCGACAAAGGCAACCAGAGAGACCGGTCGTCTGTGCCTAGCAGAAACCTGGTAGACTTCCTGGGCGAGGCGGTGCTGAGCAGGGTCTTGAAGGCCCAGCTGATAGACGAGGGGTGCAGAAGACACGCCCCAGCCCAGCACAGTGTGCACAGAGGGGGGAGACGTGCGGCCAGGGAGGCGGAGACTCGACAGAAACCACACACCCGGTGGGGTCGCCACTGCACGATCTAACAGCCTGGGCCAGAGCACACGGAACGGGGAGAAGTCCTGTACAGAAAGTGAAAGCTCAACAGAGATCACACACCCTGTGGTACGTGATCCACCAGCCCAGCAGAGTACAAGCTGACCAGAAAGGTGGATCCCCGGAGAAGCCCAAGACCCGAGGCAACCACACACACAAGACACTAGAGGCCAACTGAGCAGTCACGGCGGGAGCCATACCAAATTGGCAACCACAGCAACATCCTAGTTAGTCATTAGTCTTAAACCACTGGACTGTGAAACCCCCTGCAACAATGAATAAACACCAAAAAAAAGACACCAGAAATACAAAAAATCAAGAAAGTACACCACCAAAAGTTAATAAATCTCATACTCTAGATCCTATAGAACAAGAAGCCCTTGAAATAACTGACTAGGAATTTCGAGTGATAATTCTAAGGAAACTGAATGAGATACAAGAAAACTCAGCTAGACATCATGATGAAATGAGGAAAAGTATACAGGATCTGAAAGAGGAAATATACAAGGAAATCAATGTCCTGAAAAAAAATGTAGCAGAACTTGCTGAACTGAAGAAGTTATTCAGCGAAATAAAAAACACAACGGAGAGTTTAACCAGCAGGCTTGTCGAAGTTGAAGAGAGAACCTCTGAACTTGAAGATGGGCTGTTTGAAATAACACAAGCAGACAAAAAGAAAGAAAAAAGAATCAAGGACATGGAAGAAAATCTGAGAGAGATATCAGACAACCTCAAGCGCTCAAATATCCGAGTCATGGGTATTCCAGAAGGGGAGGAAAATGGAGATTCCATTGAAAACATATTCAACAAAATAGTGGCAGAAAACTTCCCAGGTATAGGAAAAATCACAGATCTTCACATCCAGGAAGCTCAACGATCTCCAAACGTATTCAACCCAAAAAGGCCTTCTCCAAGACATGTCATAGTCAAATTGGCAAAACTCAGAGACAAAGAGAGAATCTTAAAAGCTGCAAGAGAGAAGCGTCAAATCACCTATAAGGGAGCCCCAATCAGGTTAACATCAGACTTTTCATCACAAACCCTAAAAGCTAGAAAGGAATGGGATGATATTTTCAAAATACTAAAAGACAAAGATTGCCAGCCAAGAATACTCTACCCTGCAAGGCTATCCTTCCGAAATGAGGGGCAAATAGTATATTTCTCAGACAAACAAAAACTGCGGGAGTTCACTACCACAAGACCACCCTTACAAGAAATCCTCAAGGGAGTACTGGGTTTGGTTCCTGAAAAATAACTACCACTGCCATAAAAACCGAAGAAAAATCTAAACCCGCTAGTACAATAAAAATGGCATTCATGAAGAGAAAACAAGCTAACAAAAACACTATCTACAACCTAAGGAACCAACAAACAAAGAAACCAAACAGTAAATCAGAAAGCAAGGAACAAAAGACACCTAAGACAACCAAACAACCAATAAAATGCTAGGAATAAATCAACACCTTTCAATAACAACTCTTAATGTTAAAGGCTTCAATTCCCCAATTAAAAGACACAGACTGGCTGACTGGATCAAAAAGCAGGACCCAACTATATGCTGCCTACAAGAGACCCACCTCACCCATAAAGATTCACACAGACTAAGAGTGAAAGGATGGAAAAAGATTTACCATGCAAACAGAAAAGAAAAACGAGCTGGAGTGGCTATTCTTATATCTGACAAAATAGACTTTAAACTAAAAACCATAAAAAGAGACAATGAGGGACACTACTTAATGATAAAAGGACTGATCCATCAAGAAGACATAACAATCATAAATATGTACGCACCCAATGTTGGAGCAGCCAGATTTATAAAACAAACTCTATTAGACCTAAAGAAGGAAATAGACACTAATACCATAATAGCAGGGGACCTGAACACTCCACTGTCAATATTAGACAGATCATCTAGGCAAAGAATCAGTAGAGAAACACAAGATCTAAACAAGATTCTAGACCAATTGGAATTGGCAGATATCTACAGAACATTCCACCCAACACCCTCAGAAGATTCATTGTTCTCATCAGCACATGGATCATTCTCCAGGATAGATCACATATTAGGTCACAAATCAAGTCTCAATAAATTCAAAAAATTGGAATTATCCCATGTATCTTCTCAGACCACAATGGATTAAAACTAGAAATTAATAACAAACAAAACTCTGGAAACTATACAAACACATGGAAATTAAACAGCATTCTACTTAATGACATATGGGTCCAAGAAGAAATCAAGCAGGAAATCAAAAAGTTTATTGAAACTAATGAAAACAATGATACATCATACCAAAACCTGTGGGATACTGCAAAAGCAGTATTGAGGGGAAAATTTATTGCATTAAATGCTCACTTCAGAAGATTGGAAAGATGGCAAGTGAACAACCTAACACTTCACCTTAAAGAACTAGAAAAACAAGAACAATCCAATCCTAAAGTTAGCAGACGGAAAGAAATCATTAAGATCAGAGCAGAACTGAATGAAATTGAAAACCAAAAAACAATTCAAAAGATCAACGAATCAAAAAGTTGATTTTTTGAAAAGATAAATAAAATAGACAAACCATTAGCATGGCTCACAAAAAAAAGAAGAGAGAAGACTCAAATAACAAAAATTAGAAATGAAAAAGGCGATGTTACAACTGATTCATCTGAAATACAAGGAATCATTCGAGACTACTATAAACAACTATACGCCAACAAATTTGAAAATCTGGAGGAAATGGATAAATTTCTGGACACACACAAGCTCCCAAAACTGAACCGTGAAGACGTAGAAAATTTGAACAGACCAATAACAATAAAGGAGATTGAAGCTGTTATCAGAAGGCTCCCAACAAAGAAAAGCCCAGGACCAGATGGATTCACAGCAGAATTTTACCAAACATTCAAACAGGAATTGACACCGATTCTTTACAAACTATTCCAAAAGATTGAAACGGACGCAAATCTCCCAAACTCATTCTATGAAGCAAACATCATCCTGATACCAAAACCAGGTAAAGATAGAACCAAAAAAGAAAACTACAGGCCAATATCCTTGATGAATATAGATGCAAAAATCCTCACTAAAATACTAGCAAACAGAATACAGCAACACATACGAAAAATTATTCATCACGATCAAGTGGGATTCATCCCAGGGATGCAAGGTTGGTTCAACATACGCAAATCAATAAATGTGATACACCATATTAATAAAGTCAAACACAAGGACCATATGATCATCTCTATAGATGCTGAAAAAGCATTTGATAAAGTTCAGCACTCATTCATGACAAAGACCCTCTATAAGTTAGGTATAGAGGGAAAGTATCTCAACATAATTGAAGCCATATATGCCAAACCCACAGCCAATATCATCCTGAATGGGGAAAAGCTGAAAGCTTTTCCTTTAAGAACAGGCACTAGACAAGGATGCCCACTCTCACCACTCCTATTCAACATAGTGTTGGAAGTACTAGCCAGAGCAATCAGAGAAGAGAAGGAAATAAAGGGCATCCAGATTGGAAAAGATGAAGTCAAACTGTCCCTGTTTGCAGATGACATGATCCTATATATCAAACAGCCTAAAACCTCTACAAAAAAACTGTTGGAATTGATAAATGATTTCAGCACAGTAGCAGGATACAAAATCAACACACAAAAATCAGTAGCATTTCTGTTCTCCAATAGTGAACATGCAGAAGGAGAAATCAAGAAAGCCTGCCCATTTACAATAGCCACCAAAAAAATAAAATACTTAGGAATTGAGTTAACCAAGGAGGTGAAAAATCTCTATAATGAGAACTACAAACCACTGCTGAGAGAAATTAGAGAGGATACAAGAAGATGGAAAGATATTCCATGCTCTTGGATTGGAAGAATCAACATAGTGAAAATGTCCATACTACCCAAAGTGATATACAAATTCAATGCAATCCCCATCAAAATTCCAAAGACATTTTTCTCAGAAATGGAAAAAACTATTCAGACATTTATATGGAACAATAAAAGACCACGAATAGCCAAAGCAGTGCTCAGCAAAAAAAATAAAGCTGGAGGCATAACACTACCTGACTTTAAGCTATACTACAAAGCTATAATAACCAAAACAGTATGGTACTGGCATAAAAACAGACACACTGACCAATGGAATAGAATAGAGAATCCAGAAATCAACCCACACACTTACTGCCATCTGATCTTTGACAAAGGCACCAAGCCTATTCACTGGGGAAGGGACTGCCTCTTCAGCAAGTGGTGCTGGGATAACTGGATATCGATATGCAGGAGAATGAAACTAGATCCATACCTCTCACCGTATACTAAAATCAACTCAAAATGGATTAAGGATTTAAATATACACCCTGAGACAATAAAACTTCTTAAAGAAAACATAGGGGAAACACTTCAGGAAATAGGACTGGGCACAGACTTCATGAATACGACCCCAAAAGCACGGGCAACCAAAGGAAAAATAAACAAATGGGATTATATCAAACTAAAAAGCTTCTGCACAGCAAAAGAAACAATTAAAAGAGTTAAAAGACAACCAACAGAGTGGGAGAAAATATTTGCAAAATATACATCTGACAAAGGATTAATATCCAGAATATATAAGGAACTCAAACAACTTTACAAGAAGAAAACAAGCAACCCAATTAAAAAATGGGCAAAAGAGCTAAGTAGGCATTTCTCTAAGGAAGATATACAAATGGCCAACAGACATATGAAAAAATGCTCAACATCACTCAGCATCCGGGAAATGCAAATCAAAACCACATTGAGATACCATCTAACCCCAGTTAGGATGGCTAAAATCCAAAAGACTATGAACGATAAATGCTGGCGAGGCTGTGGAGAAAAAGGAACTCTCATACATTGTTGGTGGGACTGCAAAATGGTGCAGCCTCTATGGAAAATGGTATGGAGGTTCCTTAAACAATTGCAAATAGATCTACCATACGACCCAGCCATCCCACTGTTGGGAATATACCCAGAGGAATGGAAATCATCAAGTCGAAGGTATACCTGTTCCCCAATGTTCATCGCAGCACTCTTTACAATAGCCAAGAGTTGGAACCAGCCCAAATGCCCATCATCAGATGAGTGGATACGGAAAATGTGGTACATCTACACAATGGAATACTACTCAGCTATAAAAACGAATGAAATACTGCCATTTGCAACAACATGGATGGACCTTGAGAGAATTATATTAAGTGAAACAAGTCAGGCACAGAAAGAGAAATACCACATGTTCTCACTTATTGGAGGGAGCTAAAAATTAATATATAAATTCACACACACACATACACACATACACACACAAACCGGGGGGGAGGGGAGGAAGAAGATATAACAACCACAATTATTTGAAGTTGATACAACAAACAAACAGAAAGGACATTGTTGGGGGGGAGGGGGGAGGGAGAAGGGAGGGAGGTTTTGGTGATGGGGAGCATTAATCAGCTACAATGTATATCGACAAAATAAAATTAAAAAAAAAAAAAAAAAAAGCCAGAGAATAACAAATGCTGGCAAGGATGTGGAGAGAGAGGAACCCTCCTACACTGTTGGTGGGAGTGTAAATTAGTGCAGCCATTACGGAGAAGAGTATGGAGGTTCCTCAAGGAACTACAGATAGAACTGCCATATAATCCAGCCATCTCACTTCTGGGTATATACCCAAAGGAATGGAAATCATCATATCAGAGGGATACCTGCATTCCCATGTTTATCACAGCTCTATTTACAATAGTCAAGAGTTGGAACCAACCTAAATGTCCATCAATGGGTGACTGGATAAGGAAAATGTGGTGTGTACACACACACACACACACGCACACACACACACAAGGGAATACTACTCTGCCATAAAAAAGAATGAAATTCTGCCTTTTGCAGCAATATGGATGAAATTGGAGAAAATTATGTTAAGTGAAATAAGTCAGGCACAAAAAGAGAAATACTACATCCTCACTCATAAGTGGGAGCTGAAAAAATAAATAAATAAAAAAGAAAGAAAGAAAGATACAACAATCACAATCATTTCTTGAACTTTCAAAAGGAGAGAATAGAACTGAGGCCACCAGAGGAAGGAAAGGCGGAAGAGGAGGGGAGCTTAGTGAGAAATTGGTAAAGGGCCACAAAAAAATGAATACATTGTGTAATGATAAATATAATAATTATCCTGATTTGACCTTCACATATTGTACACAGGTATTGATATTTAATGCTATACCCCACAGATATGTACAGTCAATTATATTTCAATGTAAATAAATAAATAAAACAAAACACAAAAGCCATAAGTACTAACATTTATCATATACTTTCCATATACCATGCACCTTTCAAACTGTTTTACATGTATTAATTCATTTAATCCTCGCAATAACTCCATGAAATTAGTATTATCATTATCCTAATTTTACAGAAGAAGCTGAGACAGCATCAGGAGAGTCAGGAATTTGCCCACAGCCACATAGTTGCAAGTGAGGGAGCTGGGATTCAAGCCTGGGCAATCTGGCTCTAGAAACCAAAAGCTTAAGCATGCTGCTATATTCCTAGGAAAGCTTTTATGCCTGCAAATAGTATGCAAATTTTGGTTATCATTACTATTCTTATTATCACAAATAGACCTCCCTTACATATGGAAACCTCAATTTCTTGTTTAAAAGTTATTTAAGGATGAGTGCAAGGTACTGGACTATGCAGGAGAAATCCACAGAAGCCTTATAAAACTTTGCCCTCAACTGTGTGACTGGAAAAAAATTCACCCACATCTGTTCCATTGGCTAGTTCCCATCTGCTGCCTTGGTCTAGACAGTTACCTGACTTCTTTAACAATGTAGTTGTGTTCTTTTGTTTTTCCAGCAGAGTAGTAGGAAGACCCATTTTGTCTTTTCTTCAGCTCCAGATGAGTGCTGGAGGAACTAAACATGGAACTGCCATTCCTCTTTGTCCGTGCTGTATGTGTGAACTCTAAGAGGTACTTACTGAAGTTCAGCTCCAACTGTCAAGTAGAAACATAATACTAACAGGCAAGGGGATATTACTAAAGGCAAATTCTTGCCTGGGGAGACCTCGCCTCATTGCTTCCTCCTTATCTCTTTAAGGATAACCTGGAAGTGGGCATTGGAATGGTAACTTGGGTACTTTCGTTGACTTAGTGGCTGCAATGTGACATAGGGGACCTTGATCCAGGGTGAGACATTTTGCAGGTACAGAGACTTAATTAAGAATGTTTCATCTAAACTTCTTCCCATCCTTAAGTTCATGATACAACCATTTCATTATGCTTTGAAAATGGAGTGAGACTACTCTCTCCCTTCTCTTTTTAACACGTGGGTTCACATATAGGTAGGGAGCCTGAGCGTTAAAAGGAGGTGGAACCAGATTTCACTTATAATCAGTGTGACTCTCAGCACATTGCTTGTTTCTTTATTTGTAAAATGAGTTCATAATTCATTCTTTCTTGTCATGAAAATGAGTGATACACTGTAACACATGACATACAAAAGGCGCTCAGTAAGTGGTAGCTATTATTATTAATTGTAATGCATAAACGTTTTAGGAATCCTACATTATATTCAATCTATGTCGGCAAGTCCTAAATTGTCTTTTTGCTTGGATCCATATTTCCAAAATGTTAACAGACTTCTTGGGAAGTGGCTTTCCTTTAGACAGATGATGAGAATATCACCAACTTTCTAAGGACACATAGGAAATACCACAGCAGGAGCAAACCTTCAAAAATAGGATAATGCAAACTTCTCACCCCAGATAGAAATTGTTTATATTCCATCAGCATCCTGTATGCCAGATCTTTTCAACGTGTCTTTGAAGTTTCTTCCCTTCTCTGTGCATCAGTTTCTTCATCTGTAAAATGAAGGTGTTAGCTAATCTCCAAGTTCCCTTCTAGCTATAACATCGTATTAGTTTACTAATGAGGTGAGAGAGATGGCATGGTTCAGAGGCTCTGGGTTTAGAAACTATAGATTTCAATTACAAAACTGCTCCCTAAGAAACGGGTTACTTTTTTTTCTTTTTCTTTTCTTTTTTTTTTTTGTCTTTTTTGTGACCGGCACTCAGCCAGTGAGTGCACCTGGCCAGTCCTATATAGGATCCGAACCAGCGGTGGGAGCATCGCCGCGCTCCCAGTGCCACACTCTCCCGAGTGCGCCACGGGCTCGGTCCAGAAATGGGTTACTTTTTATTATCTGTTCTAGGTAGTAGGAGAAGGCGGTAAGTCTCAAGAACAGAGTATTACTGTCTTAACCAGAAAGTTTTGTTATACAACAAAAGGTACAAATTACTTGCAAATTCAAGAAATTAATTGGACTGCAGGAAGCCTCTGGACCAAAAACATCTCCTGAAACTAGGAAAATAGACTGGCTTTATAAAGACAGTTGTATGACCATTTCCTATGGCTCATTCATTTCTGTTTTAAAGCACAGTCACTGAATACATATATTTATTTCCTGAAAACTTTTTCACATTGCTTGGGGATAAACTGGGAATCAAGTGGCAATAAGCATTCTCCACCCGCACAAGTTGAACAGCGTGACATCATTCAGGCTATGACAAGCCTTGGATTTGAAAAGCCAACGACATATTAGTAATCACTCTAAAAAGTTTAAAAATGGTACTTTATAAATATAACTTCTAACATTGTATGAAGTGGGAAATAAGACCAACAATAACAATAATAATGCTCTCTGAGCTCCTTGAAGGTGGAGTCTGTCTTATTCATCTTTATTTCCCCCGCACCTGCCACACTCAGGGAGATATTTGAATATTGAAGAGAGTATTGAATGTTTGTGTCAGAGATATTTGAATTAAAATTTTTCCTGAGTTAGTTGGGTACTTTCTCTAGCATATTACTAAATTTTCTCAAGTCAATATTTTTGTGCTGATTATCTCATTTTATGTGTAAAAAATAAAATTTTATGAGCTATTTTGAAAACTAGGAGTAATTCTTCACCTGGGATCTGATCGTGAATTAAAAGTCCATCTACCTTTTGAAAACAGTCATCTCCCTCCAGTTGCAACTACTAAATACTTGTTGAGAGCATGTGCTTTGGAGCAAGGCAAATAGCTGCTTTCTAGCTGTATGAGTTGGGCAAGATACTTACCCACTCCAAGTTTCAGTTTTCTTGTCTGTAAAACATCTTCTTTGTTGTTGTTTGGTTGTGTTTTTGTTTTAATCAAGATTAGATATAATATATATATGCAGCCTCTAGCGCAATTCCTAGTACGTGAGGGAGCTACTATTATTGTTATGCTTACAAAACTATTTTCCCCACTGGTAAGACATGACATTTTCTGCTAGAAAACCAAGACCTGCTGCTTGTCGCTTTATTAAATCTAGACAAGTTACCATGTCCCTTTTTGGCTTGAGGATGAGATGTGGAATTTCAGAATTATCACATGAAATTAAAAATGCTTCACCTCTCCACCCACCCACCCAAGGGCAATCACCGGAAAGTTCCTGAGTGTCCACTCAGCCTGACCTACTGGGCTAAATGCAAGTGGAGAACACGGTCCCCACACAGAGCAGAGTGATTCATGTGCAGACGCCCTCTCTGATTCATAACAAGGGAGGAAATCATCCTGTCATTCCCAGAAGCCCGCAGAGCCAGCCTCATTTGGCTGAGACGGTGGGGGCTCCCAGCCTCCGGGCACAGTTTGGCTGTCGTCTGAATGCCTGGTGATGACCAAATTGGTGAGGAATATAGCTGAGCAGCAGGGCTGACGACTCACCGAGATACTGTGGGTAATTAGAGATTCATTACAATCCCATAGTTTGTATCATGGCTCGGGGTCAACACAGGGTCACTGCACATGGCAAACTTTGGGAGCTGTGTCTAGAGGGATGACGCCAGCCAGGGGAGGCTGGGAGAGTGAAGCGGACAGGGATGAGGAGCCAGCGGGGCTGGGGTTCAGCTACACAGCCAGGGACTGGCGGCAGCCCGGATGTGGGGCAGTGGGCCCCGCAGGCTCCGGGGAAGGGAGCAAAACACGGGCAGCTGAACCAGCTTCCCCACCGCCATCCCTGCCATCTCCAATTAACCTTCCAGGCCACGGCTTCCAGAGACTGGCATGTCATGGGCCCGTCCAATTTCAGAAAATAATTGGGGCCTGACATAGGGTAGCCAACTTCTTATTTTGCAGAGCAAGGACATTGAAAACAAACAGAACAGTTGCCATCCACTATCACCATCATTTCAGAAGAGAATGGGGATTTTTACACTAAATAATGTAGGTAAGACATAATCTCAGGATAAATGACAGTCATGTAAATTTAATTAATTTAGCTCACCAAGTTGTGGTTATTTTTCTCATTATCACGAAGACTTATAAAAACTGTCTTGCAGACCGGCTTTAGGTTTTCTCCCCAGATTTTCCACAATGGCAAGACTCAGAGCACAGTTTTGTGGAGAATACTCAGGAGGAGAAAAATGACATTGTAGATTTTATGAATTTTATGAAGAAAAACTTTATAAAGAAGATTTCTTTATGAAGAACTTCCTGAAGAAAAATAGCTTCCATCCCTGCTCTAAACTGTTTTCACTCCTCAGTTAAAAAGAAGAGGAAAAAAAGCAAGGAAAAAAAAAAAAAAGAAAGGAAAGGAAAGGAAAAGAAAAGTTTATTAAATCATTTCATTAAGATGGCATTCAAAGTTTCTGTCAAAATGTTCTAATGGATTTAAATGGGATTTTTGACCATATTTTTCTTCCAGATGACATAGCAATGGTAACATATCTGTAAAACTCTTTTATTTGTAAACGACTTTCACTTTTATAGTCTCACTTGGTTCTCCAAACAAACCCCAGAGATAGTATTATTACTGTAATACCCATTGTATGGATGAGGAAACTGAGGGTAAGATTTGCTTGAGTATAAACATTTGGTAAATTGTGTTGCTAGGACTCAAATCTCTGGTTCCAAATTCTGTGCTCTTTCATTACACCAGGCATTGAAGAAAAAGGAAGGAAACTTGACATAATTTTGCCATGCTCAATCTATTTCATTCTCTGGAACAGCATCGTCACATTTTGGGAAAATCTTATAATGGATGAAAAATAAAACCAGGATAGCCCTGAAACAAAAAGCTATGTTCTCATTCCCAAAACATTCTAATTATGAAGTCTGGGTCATCTCCAATCTGGTGCATTTAAAGTCATATTTCACTTTTCTAAGTAGACAGCCCTGAGGAGTGAGTTTACACAAAAGAGGAAAGCAGAAAGCATTTAGTTAACAAAACCAAACCCAAAAAGTGTCAGTGTCTCATCTATAACTGATTTTGGTTTTGTATTTTTAGATTTTTTTCCCTTTAAAGAACATCTTTGTATCTTTTTGTTCCATCAAATTAACTAACTTCACTTGATGCTAATTTGTCACATTCAGAGCTGGGAGGAGTGGTAGGCAGAGAGGCTGTGGGTAAGGAGAATGGGGTTTGGGTGAGGGACAGCTGGCATGTGTTCCCTTGTGTGTGACCAGACGGGCTGCAGGTGGCGTCTGCACCTGCAGAGGCTGAGGGAGCACTAGGGAGAATGCCTCCCACAGAACTGCAGGCCCTCACTGGCTGGGAGGGACGGCTGCCCTCTGCCCATGTTTGATTCCCCCATACATCTCTGCCCTAATCTTCATCAAGGCTGGAGTTGAAATGCTTCTTGAGTCCTGGGCCTGCTTTATTTCCCTTCCAACACTATCCAGCAATATCCAGAACTGACAGGAAAAGGAGGAATTAGTTTTTCAGGAAAAAAGGACTTTGACTTCAGAGATTAAAATCAGGGATTCTCTTGTCAACATCCCTTTGAAACTGTGAAGAGCTCTGTGTTTTGCTTTTATAGAATAGGTAGACCAGACTTCTAGGTAGGTTGGGACTAATAGCTTTTTAAATTCTAAAATTCTCTGAAAAGGAAAAAAATTGTATAAGTTACAGTTTTTATATAGTGGTACAAAACTGTATTAGTGTGTCTCGTTTGCCTGATGAATGGAGGTGAGATATGACCCCAATTAGCTCCTAACTCTAAGATTAAAAATGATCTTTCATATAAATTTAAGTAAGTTTTGTATCTGAGTTAATAGAATTGCACCAGTGTTAATTTCCTGGTTTTTTGACCCTATATAATGGTTATGTATGGTATCATTGGTGGAAGCCATGTGAAGGTTTTATGGAAACTATACTATTTTTTCTTAAGTTTTTTTGTTTGTGTTTTTTTGGTGGCTGGCCAGTACGGGGATCCAAACCCTTGAACTTGGTATTAATAACACCGCACTCTAACCAAGTGAGCTAACCAGCCAGCAGAAACTATACTATTTTTGCAACTTCTTCTTAGTCTTACATTATTTCAAAATCAAAGTTTTCTTTTTTTCTTTTTTGTCCTTTTCGTGACCGGCACTCAGCCAGTAAGCGCACTGGCCAGTCCTATATAGGATCCGAACCCGCGGCGGGAGCGGCGCTGTGCTCCCAGCGCCGCACTCTCCCGAGTGCGCCATGGGCTCAGCCCCAAAGTTTTATTTTTTAAAGAACTCTTCTTATAGCTTTTTCCAGGTGAGATAAGAAGTCAAAAACATGTGTTGAAAGGTGATGTATCATCTATGTATATCCTTAGAATGCTGAGGGGTTTTTTTCTAGATAGTTCAAAACAATAATGTAAAAAATTTCTTTGCTTGGTACTTACCATGTGGTTCTTGAATAGCTGACTATCTTTCTCACGTATTAGCAGGCCAAAGGGTCTTCACTTTGAACTGATAAAAGCTACCTTTCTATTTGAGGAGATTCTATAAAAGAGGCTTTGGGGAACAAGTAATAATTACGGCCATTGCAAAAGGCATTCGGCCTACAGGCTTCATACACATGACCTTGTTTATTTATTATTTTTGGCGGCTGGCCAGTTGAACCCGTCAACCTTGGTGCTACAAGGTTGTGCTCTAACCCGTCAGCCCTATGTTACTTCATTTCATCTTCACAGTAATCCTGTGAGGTAGTTGTTATGGTTCCCTTTTTACGGATAAGAGAACTGAGACACACAGAAGTGTAGTAACTTATGCAAGGTCATCTAGCTGTGACTGCCTCTCTCCAGAACAAGTTCTTGAAATTCCTGTGCCACCGCCAAAGTTAGTCACCCACTGGATCTTTATGAGAAGGTGTGTATTTTCTAGTTCATTCAGATATTCTTTGACATATATCCTGCTTTGCTTTACATGTATATTCTACTGTAAATTTACTCATTCAATCATTTATTGATTGATTCAATCATTCAACAAACATTTATGGAGTGCCTGATATGTGCCAGGCACTGTGGACTGTAGCATTCTGTAGCATGTTACCAAGCAGAATAATGCCTTACCCTCACAGAGATAAACAAGTAAATACATAAATGCTTGATAAATAGTAATAAGACTATTGAAGAAAAGAAAGGGGGATGATGTGGGACAGAGACGGGGAATGAGGTGACTATTTTAGATAAGGGGGGCAGGGAAGGCCTTTCTGAGCAGAGACCTGATGAGGTGAGGAGAAATGCCACAGGGAGACAGGAGCAGCAAGGACACAGGCCCTCAGTGGGAAGAGCACAGAGGCCCAGTGCAGCTGGAGTTCTGCGAGGGAGGGGAGTGGTAAGAGGTGACAGGGAGAGGTAGCCAGGGGCTAGATCACCACAGGGTTTTGTAGCCTGTGGTAAAGAATTTGGGTTTTATTTTAATTGTGATGGGAAGCCACTGGAAAAAGACCAGGTCAGATTTACATTTGAAAAGAATCCCTCCGGCTGCTGCCTGGGGAACTGGATGTGAGGGGGCCAGGGTGGAAGCCAGGAGCCCACTGGGGGCCAGGCAAGGGATGCGGTGGCTCAGATGAGGGGAGAGTTTTCTTCTAACCCTGGCTCTAAGATCTATGACTTCCTGACAATAAACTCTAATCCTGAATGCCTTCTGGCTTGACAATGTAGGGATCCCGACCTGCCAAAGCTGTGGGCACAGAACAAATAACACATTTTGTATTCTGAGTGTCTCTGGGAAAGGAAGAAAAAATGACAGGCAGAAAGGAACAAAGGGTGTGTATGTGTTTTGCCATTGTCCCTAAAAGTGGATAATGTGCATTCAATTGCCATTCCCCCTTTCAACTCTCATGGTGCTTATTTCTGCCCCACTAATTTTTATATAATCACATGTGGCCTTTCTGTACAACTTCCCTTTAAAAAGATACATTTTTCTTTCCAAGAATACTAGCAGCTCCTAAAAGGCAAGTACTATGTTGATATATAGCTCTTGTGTTTAATAACTGGACTCTTACTTTCACATAGTGGATGTTAAAAATGTGTACTTTTTAAATGAATCAATATTTAGGTAATCGAATGAATGCAATTGAAGTATGGCATTTATTTTGTAGAGCTGAGGGTTGGAATATATCTTGGCTTTGTTGGATGTCTCCTGGGCCTATTGATTCTTTTCTGTGGGCCACTGTTGATAGTATGTTAACAGGTGCTATTTGGAAGCAGAGTTTTGTGGTCAGGTAGTTTGGCCAGTTCTGTGGGTAAAATGAAATTACATAGGTTTCTTCACTGCAGGACTTCTCAATAGTTTTACTATGCTAATGTCTATCATAAATATCCAAGGAATGATAATTTGTAGTCTTTCTCTAACTTATCTGACCATGATAGTCTTTTTTCATGGAACTGTTTTTCAAAGAACATCTGAGACTAGAGTTATAAAAATGCATACTCTGCAGAAGATTTCAGTGGAAATCATGATAGATAATAAAGTGAGGAGGCTTTTCTTCTGACCCTGTTATAAATAAAAACCACAGCCTGTAGCAAGGAAGAACAATTAGCAAAGGCTTGAATTGTCTTTTTCAAACTGATCATCAAAAAGACAGTATTTAAATATACTTTCTACCCTAATCTTAGAAAAATGCTGACTGAGCTTATCATCCTGCTGTAAAATACAGAATTCACTCAATTCACAATTTTATATCAGAATCTATTGTTAAATAGGCAATTAATTTGTTGGAACTATAAATAAAGGGATTCATTTACCAGTCACTTTTTTCACCTGTTTTTACCTGTTGTTACTGGACAATGAGGGTCTGTCCTTTGGAGAGTGCAAACCGCCAAGACTGGGGTAGGAGGAAAAGGCTTTATTACTTGCAAGTAAGAACATGGGGACCGTTCCCAAAGCAATGTCTCCCTGAACAAGGGAAAGGGGTCATCTTATAAAGCCAAAGTTCCCACCTAACTTCCCAAGTTCTCATCGAGGTCCTCTCATGTAAATGAAGGATATGAGCGTGTTCAATTTGGGTTTGTTGACTGTGGGACATAGCTCACGGGCCAGTTCTAAAGCCAAATTTGCATTTGGGAAGGAATGCAGTTCCACACCTGGGAAGGAATGTGACCTTTGGACAACAGCAGGACCTCAGAAAGTTGTTACACGGGCTAAACCTTGAGCCCTTGGCTAGTACAGTCTAGAGTCCATAGGTGGTAAATTGAGACTTCCTATTGTGGCTGACTCATGACCTTAAAAAGGGTCAGGAAGGTGTGGAGATCCTGTCTCATCCTTGGCTCATTCACCAAAGGTGTGGAGATCCTGGCTCATCCACCAAAGTTCATCTCTGGGGCCCATATTTTAGTTTCAGCTGCTGAATCTTGAGGGCAGCTTAGTATTTCGTGTTTCATGACTTCCTGCCACCTCCTGCAAGAACAGAAACTCAGAACAAAGGGTTATGACCAGTTCCCTTCCTGTTTTGGACCTTTTCTTTATTTTTTGTCCCTGAGTCTCCTCCAAACCACTACTATCTTTCCAGACTTGGGGAATCCCACTTCTCCCTCTCACCTGTTTTGGAACTTGTAGTGGCAGCTAGTGCCTGGGCATTTAGGAGACCCTGGACCCTGGATTACACTATGAAACTTAAAGGCTATGACAGATGCAATCTTCCTGGAAGGTAGAAATCTGTACCAAAGTTTGTTGCTGAAAATAATATCTGCAGATTCACAGTTACAGTTGCTACAGCACTTTATTTTTTACAATTTCACCTGGACTTGGGAAAACAGATGGTCGCTGACTTAGTCGATGGTTCGACTTATGATTTTTTTAACTTTACAATGGTGCAAAAGTGATACGAATTCAGTAGAATTTGTACTTCTAGTATCCATATACCCATTCTGTTTTTCACTTTCAGTACAGTATTCAATAAATTATATGAAGTATTAAGCCCTTTATTATAAAATAGGTTTTGTGTTGGATGATTTTGCCCAACTGCAGGCTAATGTAAGTGTACTGAGCATGTTTACGGTAAGCTAGGCTAAGCTATGATGTTTGGTAAGTTAGGTGTATTAAATGTATTTTCAACTTACAGTATCTTCAATTTATGATGGGTTTATTGGGATGTAACCCCATAGAAAGTTGGGGAGCATCTGTACTGAACCTGATCCAGTTTTGTTAGCCTTCCAAGATCATGTGACCAGGAAACAGCTGTGAGCAGACTACACTTGTAAGAAGCGGCTGCCGTAATCTGGGCGGGAACTCTTGAAATTAATCCATGAGCATCATTCTGGGCATAATGAGGCATCCATGCCTACAGCAGTTAGCAGTATGATCTGGTTATGGAGTCAAAAGCGATGCAAACAGAGCATTTAGAGATTAATTAGCTGCTAAACAAGATGATACTGACCACATGTTGTAACAGAAAGATCTGCATGTTGTAACCTAGTGTTATAACTGAGAGAGCCTGTGCCTACTTTTCTTCCATTACCCTCCATCAGAACCTGGCTGAGAGTGGCAAATGAATAACAGGTACCCTGAAAAAAACTATATACTGGAAGAATTCCAGAAAAACTATAAAGAAGACATTACATCCCAAGGAGCCAAGAAGCAGACATATTTTACAACACAGTGAATCTGACATGCTAGATACTGGACCTTGCTTTCAATACAGCCCTTCTACTAAGAGACGAACTCTTAAGAATTGTGGTACAGTGTTTGGCCTTTATTCAGTAAATTTTACTGTATGTTATTTGGAGAATATTAAGTGGGCTAAATTGGTGTTTGCTTCTGTGTCTTATAATCTTTTGAAATAAATTAGTAATTTATTCATGTTTTTTTTCTTTCAGTTTAAGTTGTTTTACATCTCTCAAGCAATGAAACAGAGAGAGCAAAGTGCTCTCTCAAGAAGAAACAAGCAGTTGATACTTGCTCTGTTTTGGATAGAGAGAAACCACGGTGCCAAGGGACAGAGGCTGTGGGAGCTCTTGACAGGATAGATTTCTGGCTTTGTGAGCTTGGCCCAATTTATTATGTTGAATTGCAATGTATTGATATGTCATCATTTTGCAAGACCTAGGTGTCAATGGCACCACCTCCTCTGAGGTGCCTTTCTGAGTCCCCACTTTCTGGGGTGAAGTCCAACATTCTTAGTGTGGGTTCTAAGTCCTTCTACCTACCAGTTGAACCTGAACTTCTCTTAGCTACTCCAATATGCCTCATCCCACCTCTTGCACTTGACCTTGGGTCTTCACATGCAGTGTTACCTTAACCTAACAAAATCTCCGACTGTCCATTCCCTACTTCCTCCTTGTGTGTCTCTTCCTTTTCTCCAAGCCTCCCTGACACCACTTGTACCTCTTAATTTTACTTCCCATTCCTCACCTACCTGATGCACATGCTAATGCATGCAGGTGCATGCACACACGTACACGCATACACACACACACAGAGATAAGTACTTCTGTCAGCAATACATTTTTTAATGTTTATCTTCCCCGTGACTCCTTATGCCCCTTAAAGCAGGTGCCAAAACTCTCCTATTCATTGTTGCATCCTTTGCTCCTATCACAGTGCCAGGAAAATAGTTGCTCAATTAGGGAATAAATGAATGAGTAAAGAGTCTGCATAATATTCACAATGTTCGTGAATTAGTGACTTTCCTGTTAACTCTATTATAGGGCTTTTCTCTACCTTAATTAAAAATTGATAGTACTAAAATAAAAAGTAAAAAAAAAAATGTTAATAGTATCAGGTAGCAGTCTTACAGTGTCAAAGGTTTCAGGCCTAAAAAGAATGCAGGTTATAGAAGAACTGTTGTAAAAGTCCCATCAATAGCCAAGAGTCTTTACTTTCTGTAAGCTCCTTAAGAAAGGTTGGTGAATATATTAGGTCCAATGAACACTGAAATATAAAGAGCACATCTTGGGCATCTGAAGATTTAATACTTGCCATTTCAGTCAGCCTAAGATGTGTAACATTTTGCAATTTTTCTGAGGCACAAAATTTAATAACATGATCTGTGCATCTGGGTTGTGGATGTGAATCACTTTTGTTTTTTTCCTATTCATTATTTAGTATAGTAACTCTTAAGAAGTAATTAAAAACAAATTTTGTTTGTGCAATAATACCCAATCATAAAAAATAGACTTCAAGTGAAAATTGAAGAGGCAATAAATTTATGGTGTGAAAATATGCACAGAAAATAATTCATGCGACATCCAGGATCATATTAAAACATTTCCATTTTCTCTAGTTTGGGATTTTTAGGGACTTGGGGATATCCTTCATAAAAGTTGAAGGTCTCACATACACGTTTGGCATTTTAGCACAGCATAGCTGTCATCCCAGAAGTAGATGAGAATTGTTGCCACCGATTATATTATATTTATAATACACTTGAATACTTATCTGTGCTTGATAAACATATTTAAATATATCTTGGCCAGAAATAGCATAGAGAACAAACTGTAATTTTGTGAAGGACTATAACGCAATTTGAATGCTCTGGCAAAGTATCGGCCAACTTGGCCATCTTAATTTGATCAGTCTGAAAGTGGACTAGAATGTTTTTTTGTGTCATTGTCCAGTTCTTCCGGGGGGGGAGGGTGGCTTTCCCTTCTATCACTGCCTCATCCTGTCTTTGCAGAGCAGTCACCCTGGATGTTGCTCTGCCGTGGGGAGGGAAGTCTTCTTGCCTTTGGCAATTCAAGAGCAGAGCCAGGTTCACAGGTGACCTGTGCAGTCACAGGCCCCACAAACTCAGAAGGGCCTGATGCTTTCCTATCACTGTCTTTAAGTTCTTAATTATTTTATCTTTGAACTCATGTTTTGTAAGTTAAGTGGAACATGATCTTGAACAGAGGAAAAACACACATGCGCACAGTTGCTTGTCTCCTCATTTGCATATAGTATTCGTGATGCCCACTGGATGTGATGCACAGAGTTCTCATGGACCCACAGTGTGGGGGGTTCACCGAGACCCAAAGTGAGTACAGAACTTGCTTCTAATGCAGAAGCAAACAGTGGCATTCTAGGAATGATGAAAGACCAAGAAATCCATCAAACCCTTTCTTACCTGTGTTACTTCCCCATATTAGGCACCCACTCAAGATGAAAATGATGACGCAGAGGGAATGGAACCATCGGGCAACCCATAGTTCCTCTGCCTTTCCATCCTTCCTCACGCATCAGTAAGCCAAAGGTGTTAGTAAAATGTGCTCATATGGAGAAGTAAAAACAATTCAATTAGTTTTTTGCTACGTTTCCACTGTTCTGGTGAGAGCAAAATACACATGTGCGTGTGAATTACAAAAAATGAATTGTGTAAATTCAGTGATACCACATTTGAATTAAAAGCTCTTTTATGAAACTGGCATTGTATAATATAAAGATGAATGGTAAAATTCATGCTAATAATTTAAACTTTTAATTTTGTTGTTTACTTACAAAGACAAATACCAAATTAAAAAACACCATAAGTCAAGAAAGAGACCACAGATAAAAGAAAAACACTTTGTTTAAATACCTTAAATGGCACATTTTTGTTGTTGTTGTTTTTAAGCAAGGGGTCCCCGCATTTTCATATTGTAATGAGTCTTGCAAATATGCAGCTAGTTTTGGTCACTAGGGCTCCCTGCTGGCAGCCACTATGGCTGCTGGGGCCTCAGGCCCACTCTGCCCTTTCCAGGCCCTCTTCCTTAGAGAGAAGCCATCATTAGGGTGCTGCTTATATTTTCTAAACCCACATGGATGAGGAGGGAGAGTTTAGCTCAATCAGGGAGTCCAGGTGTATCCAGTAAAACGGTTTAAAAATTTCCAAACACTCTGCTATTTAGCAAGTGGTACTGCTAGTCATTACACTGATGCTTTGCGTGAAATTACTGACACCTTGGAAACTGCTTAATGATACATAAAATTCTATTTTTTCTGTGTGGAATGCCACTGGGCAAGTGGGTATTACTTATAGATGTATAAATATTGTGCATATTAGCATGAAGAGTCACTTACAAGTCAATAAGCTTTCTGAACCGTAGAAGAACAAAAGAGAAAAAAATCATAGAGAAACGAATAATTTCATCAGATTTTGTTCTATTATTTCTTAACCTTGGAAAGGCAAAACATTTCTATAAAAGGGTAACTTTAATTTTATTTTGAAGGTAATACAAAGGCAACATTAAATTAGTTTTCCATTTTACCATTTAGCCTTGAAAGAAAAAAAAAATTGGCTTTCATATGAGAGTCCTGAGTGGAACAACAGATTTTTGAAACATGGCAAAGCTAGTGTTCATTGTTGCCTCTTTAATCCTTTTTCCCCACTTTGTTTCTTGGATGTGCTCTATCCTGATTTGCGTCTATTTTTTTCTTTATGCAATAACCCTATAAGCACATTTGAAAAGCTATTAATGAGGACATGTGTACCATTCTGCAACTATTACTTGCTAGTATTAGAGATCAAGGTGTGGCCTTGTACAGTCATAGGGCCGACCCTGTGGGACAAGTCTTATGTTTAAGTTTCCAATTCCAGAAGTTAGAAAAATTCTGCTTTTGCTTGCTGTTATTCTCATTATCTTTGTACACAATTAGGAAATGCACGTGGAGATTTTGGGGTTTGAGAACATTGGCTTGAATCCATTCATGTAGCTTGTAAGGATAATAAATCAGCATCTTGGGCTTCCACCTCTCATTGCAAAATGAATTTAAGTCCTACCTTATGGAGTTGCCATAAAAATTAGATGAGATAACATATGCATAGTTGGGTGTCTGGAACACAGTAAACTCTGTGACTATTTTTCCATCTCTTTTTTTAAATATATACAAAACTTTATGCACACTTAAAAGTTAGCTTCCTTTTAAATTTTTTTAGAAAGCATGTAAAAATTTCAAAAATTAGTATGTATTAGTATGTTCATGGAAGTATATCTACCTTCCCACCCTAATTCCAAATTTTTAGCCCATTCCCTAGGTAACCACAGAACATCTTTCTGAAAATTCTGTGGGTATGTGTGTAGCTAGCTAGCTCCCCATTTTTTATAATCACAAATGAGGTTGTGCTGATCATGCTGCTATCCAAGTTATTCTCAGCATCTTTACACAGTAGACTACAGTTCACAGTTTATTATTCTTTTTAACTGCTCCATACTTACCCATTTTAAATTTATTTTTAATTGACTTTTGGTTTGTTTCCAGTTTTTTGTTATCCCAAACATTGCAGCAGTGAGCTTCACTGTACATATTGTTATCCGTCTCAGTAAATACACATGTGGGGTACATTCCCAGAAGTATAGCTGCTGAGTTGAAGGGGATATTTATTTTTCACTTTGATTCTTTTCTATGCTTCCCCTCCAATTCTAATTCTGTCATTGATTTCCTACGCCAATGTCAAAACTGCTAATCTAAATCATTTACAATAATAATTTAATATAATAATAATAATATTTTTCTACCTATCATTTCTTAGGATTGTTGTGAAGAATAAATGCGGTTGGTGAAAAGCCTATGTTAACTTTAAATGTTTATATAAAATTTGGTACAATTTAAATTGTAACAAGTTAGGATGTGTAGTAAACTTTATCTCTTAATATCAAGTGAGAGGCCCTGACCATCTTAGGAGTCTGAAGGGACTAAACTATCAGGGGAGATTTTTGGGGAAGACTAGAGGGTTGTTCTGACATCATTTCACCTCTGTAGACATCTGTTCTGTGAGTGCTAGTGCTATAAACTACAAACGCTCTCCAGGGTCTTTTTCACTGAAAACATGCTGGATCCTAAACACAAGGACCGAACACAAGGTGACACAAAGAAGGCGTGCCCCTGGTGGGACTTCCATAGCATTATGCAACCCAGCCACAAAGGGAGATACTCATGTTTTTCTCAAACTTGGTGAACTTCCCTAAGTGGTTTTAGAAGCTCAGATTACAAACAGCTTCCTAATTGTCTTTGAAAATCACCCTTCCTATGTATGTTGAGTTATTGCTGATTGAGGCTTATCCTTAGGTTTTACTGTGTCCTTGCTGACAAGTCCCGGATCCAAGGAAAATACAGAGAAATGCTCTGAAAGCAAACCTGTTCTTACCTATAAGAAAACGCCATTATTCAGTTGCTGCCATAGACTTGGGGAAACAATGTGTGGCTTTCATTCCTCTATTTCTCTAACAGTCCTCATTGTATCTGCCTTGTCTGTGAATGGGTTCCACCATGCAGGAAGTGACATGGCACAGTGAGTTTAAAAATATTCCTTATTTTCCTTCAGTTGGGTAACGCCATGTGTCCAACTCCTTAACAAGAGGAAGGTTATGATAACCCACGTCACAGTGAAGGGGACTCATTAATCCTCTGATCAGCTCATCTGAATGAACTTTTGCAACTGAAGTAATGTCATAAATTTAAAGTTTGTGCTTTCAAATCGAATTTTCTATAAGAATCTTTTTAAGGTATTCATAAAATAAATAGGTAAAGAAAATTACTCCCCTTCCTCCAGAATTTTTTTGTTTCCTTGATAAAATAGCCACAATGGATCGAGTGCTTATAATGTGCCAAAGTCTTTGTGCACGTTGTCTCTGAGTTTTACAACTCTGAAAGGTGAGGATTATTATGCCCTTTTATAAATGAGGAAATAGAAGCTCAGAGAAGTTTAGAAATATTCTCAAGGTCGCATAGGTAAGTCAAACTCCAACCTGTCATACTCCAGAATCTAGATTTTTCTATTACACTAGGTCATCTCTCAAATACAAGGGCTCCTATCCCTGGTTCCTACGTAAAGTTTGATTTTTAATACTTAAACTCTGTCTTCAGAGCAAACACTTTCTTCACAATAACTAATCTCAGGGAAAGAGTCCTTTTTTTTTTTTTTTTTTTACTTCCCAATATCTCTACAAATTATATTAAATTCCAGTCTGTTCATTGATTATCACATCAGGTGAAAATGGCTAGAAAGATTTTCACCATACTTGAAGAAAGTGTTTGAGATTATCTGACTTGATTCACAGGCTAATAGTACATATGAAATTTACTTTGGGCAGCCCCGAAAACATGTAGGCAGTGATCATCTAGATTAACTGAAACTGGAGCACTGAGGAAAGGCCTATGTGACTACCAGTTGACAGACACCAAGGACAGAGGAAACCTAGAGGACAAAGAAAACAGAGCAGCTGTCCTACAGCAGCCCCAGGAGAGAAGTCACAGTGGAGCACACCCCCATGCAAGTGTGACTTGTCCTTGAACTGCTTCTTACATGGGCAGCTCTGTGTGCTGTACTCTGGGATGAGTTGCAGCTGGAATGTATTTACTTAAGGATAGTTAATGACTCTACAATATTTTGGATTATTTTATCAATAACACTCTATTTGGGTTCTCTCTAGTTGCAAAACATGGCTTTCCTGTCTCAGGGTTTACTGATCATTAGCTTAAACCTCTCTGATTCTTCTAATTATTAAGATGTGTTTGATGGGAATATACTAAAACAGCAGCAGGCCTCACACACAGCCATGCATGAGGAGGTGTTCATGGCTAACAGTTAGGGTGACTGTATCTCCCAAGTCAGGAGAGTCCCTATTTAAATCTGTTGTCTGTGCCTGGTTAATGGCACCTTCTTTCTCTTTCAGAAGTTTCCCAGTTTAGACAATCAATTATTCTGTCACCTTAACCTTGGCTAATATGAATTTTCAGAAACAGAGTTGGGTTGTAAGAAGTCATTCGTCCCTAGAGACCAGGCCTCCAACTAGTGGGAGCCTTAATCGCCCACCTTGGTGCCCTCGCTCCAGGACACAACCTCCCCTTGAGGAGCAGCCCCCCAGGAGTGGGAGCCAGGAGCCTCTCTTGCCAGAGCAGGCAGAATTTCTCCACTCTAAAGGCTAACACTTCATTGCCCATGTGGTTCCTGGAAGGCCTAGTGTTTCCCACAGTAGCCAACAGGAGGATGGGGCTCATTCTCTGGGCAGCATATATTAATCTCTCTCTGTCTCTCAGACCTGCTATTGCTGCGCACTGTTCTAGATGCAAAACCCGTTTGTGTGTAAGCCTTCTCAGTGATCCCCAGCTCTGTGCTTTTGCTTTTCTACCCAACCTCCCATGCTACTGCCCTCAGGCTTACCCACCTCCCCAGTGAGATGGCCAGCTCTGCACAGGGCAGACACCGCTCCAAAATCCCTTATGTCCCCAGCACCCTGCACCTAGAAGATGCTAGGTAATTGTTTATTGATGATACCAATCCTTATGAACCAACTACATCCCCTGCTCTCTGTGGCATTCCACTCTCCCCTCCCACCTGGTAAAAATGCCTATGGAACAGCATTCTTCATTTTGCCAAAGACTTACATATTTTGTTCCCTATCAAACCTTAGTATAAAATGAACAAATGTGAAGATTAAAAAAAAAATTGTTAAACACTCTGAAAGCTTTTAAAGAAAGAAGCCACTATGTAAACATTAATAAACAATTTGGAAATTATGTTTCTTTTGAGTAGAATGAAGACAGGGTCAGTGTCTTTGGGAAGGTCACTGACACTCTGTGTGTGTGTGTGTGTGTGTGTGTGTGTGTGTGTGTGTGTGTGTGTGTGTGTGTGTGTATTACTTGGAAAGGGAAGGAGAACTGGGGAGATAGTCTTCTCCCCTCAACACAGTGTGGCTTTGTTTGCCATCTGGCTGCTTGCCACCATGGAGTGCCCTCAGAGTCCCAAGGAGATGGGACTGAGGATAAATACTTGATTGTGGGTTCCTTGAGGCCAGGGTCTGATCGTTTATCACTTGTCTCTGCAGCAAATGTGGCAGGTGTTTGATGATCTTTCCTTAAACAGGATGGTGGCAAGAAAGGCCCACAGTTTCAGGCACAGTCTGGGAATTTTCCATGTGGGATGGAATAGCATTCCGAGTGCTAGAGGAGATAGTGCAAAGGGGTTCTCAAGGAACATTCAGTAGTTTAGTCTGGGATTGGCCTCCTGGTTGTACCTTCCTGGGAGATCAGGGCCTGGCCAGAGACTAGTTCTTATTTGGAACCAAGCAAAATTCCTACTTCACCATGGCACACAGATCCCTTGGGACCTGACACATGCTGGCCTCATTTCCTACCCCACCCCAATCTGAGAGATTTTGTTGTGGAAACACTTGCTGTTTCTCCAACCACCAGACTGACTGTCTTTGTTGTTCTCTTTGCTTCTGTCACCTTTCCCACCTACAAAACGCTTACCTCCCCTCTAAGGGTCAGCCCAGTCATTGTGTACGGCAGGAGCCCTTGCTAAGAGCTACGTCACCACCCCCACCTCTTCTGTGTTCTCATGTCAATGTGGGCATAACTTACTTCATTGTGTTGGAATTATTTATTTACTTTTTGTCTCCCCCGGAGAAGGCTCTGAAAATCAAGAACTTTATCATCTTTACCCTGGTTCCCCCCAAACTTAGCAGAGTCCTTGGCTTACTTTAGGTGCTCAATAAACATTTGTTGAATTGAACTGAGACTTGTCTGCATACCAGTGAGCATCGCTATATATTAAAATTGCATGGATGAGTTGTTAATTACTGTAAATGCAGTGCTTTCCAGTTTATCTTGCTTTAGAAAGCTAGAGGCTAAATTTAGGCAGTTCCTTGCTAGTGTGTTTATTTGTAATTAGAGTGAATATTTTTAGGGAGAGAAAAAGAAAAGTTGACCTATGAATTTATTTGTTTTCCCCTCCCCAAATCATGTTCTAGAAGGATAGTACCTTAGAACTGAGATCAAAGATAATTGTACCTATCTTAGAAATCCCCAGGTTATTTTTAAGTTAAAGACAATGGGATGATTAGAAAATATTATGTTTGGAAATATAATTATTTCTTAACTTCTGAGCACATGCCTTGAGAGTGCTTCTTTGAATACACTTACTAATATTCCATTAAAGGATAGACTTGTTTACAGTAAAAGCATTTCAGTGCAACAGGGTTATCTAATTGACAGTTTCTTATAGTACATTGTAATTATATACTGTAATTTTAAAAATTCTGATTACCAAATAAATAAATAAATAAATAAATATCCATGTTTAAATTTGAATTATTTCCAAAAGTTTTCATACTAAAAATGCTCAATTTAATGTAAAATAGACCAAAGTTAGGATGTCCAAACTGGAGAATCATATTGGTATCTTGTTGAGAAAGGTACTGATAAGACATGATTAATAAAAAGTTTGAAAATAAACAGTGCCTGTTCCTCCCTCATTGAAATACAGCTAAATATGTCTTTTTTGTATCTGTACAGTTGACCAGCCAGTGGCTAACTTCTGTTACTTGAGATATCTCCAGCCACATTTCAGAAATTTAAGAAAGACAACTCATCTTTCATGGGAGTAATTAGAAAGGGCAGAGACAAATTATCCAGAGACATTGCAAGGATGATTGGTTGTCATTTACCCTTTATTCCAAAGGGATATCTTTCCAGCAATTTTAGGTTACCACCAAAGCTCTGTTAATATTAGGAGATCAAGATCTCAAAGTAAAAACATTCCAATAATATCACAGGATTCCAAAGAACTGTCCAGTGTATCTATGAATTGCAAACCACGTCAGCTATATTCAAGGGTTCTGGAATAAAGAACATAGACAGGGTAACTTCCCTCACAGTTTTGCTCTAAGGCTGCCTTATGTGGATTGACAGAATTGAAAGGATGTGAAAAGATCTAAGTTCATTCAGGAAGTATTTCCTGAGGATCCAGTCCTAATACTGTGCAACACACAGGAAGATAATGCACGGTTCTTGCCCTAAAGTACCTTAGGGGCTAATTTGAACAACCCAACTTGTACATAAACATTTCAAAACCAGCAAATGTAATCCATTGTCAAGAAGTGTAGTGTCAAGATAGAGCATATCAAGCGGGGGGGGGGGGTGTTGAAGGAGTGAAAAAGGGTTAGTTGTTCCTGCCTAGCTGGGGCTGGTTTCCAGGTCATAAATGTTGAAAATACAGATTGCAAGATTCACTTGTGCTCTGTGGTCTTGATAAAAGCCCTGATTTCAGAGAAAAAAATCCCTGGCCGCTGCTGATAAGATTGATTGAGTGATGCCAAATGGAACTTTTGGTTTCATTTTGATACAAGGACCCCATACTTTGGAATGTCAAGAACGTGGGTGTTCAAAAAAATTGTTCTGGAAAATAAACCCTAAACTATTCTGCTAAAAATAGAAAAATGGAAGAGCCACTAAGCAAGTAGTAGTATGGGGAAATGGAGTTGAGAAAAATGCATTTGAAGATGAGATTTTTAAGTCACCAAATTTGAGAGAGAATGATAAAGCAGCTCTGATTTCAGATGTTTCCAGTGACATGTCGCATCTGAAAACAAGCCTGAAATTCAGAGGGTTCAAGACCCCTGATGAGTTCCTGGGTCTATTTAACTTCTGATGAGGAAAGAAAATTCAGGAGTTCTCTTCATTTTGACACTATTTGAGGTATTCCAAAACAAAGACATGAATTCAAATGTACAATCTTTAAAAATAAAAAGCAATATTCGAGGAAAGAGCTCATTATTAAGAATATGCGTTTCCATTGGGGAACAGTCTCACTGTGTTACTCGGGGACTTCCTGCACTAGTTGTTTTCTCATTGACATTAGGGCCAGGTGTTCCCACTGAAGTCAATGTATGGGCGAAAGCATTAATCTAAGCCTTAAAATCAGTCTCAGAAGAGGTTGCCAGGGCACAAACTCCCACCACCTTTTGAAGAAGGGACTGTTTGCTTACTGCATGTCAGCCTTCTTGATTCTAAGAATCTCTTTCACTCTTCAATGGAGGAATAGCTGGCATTTTTTTCATGCTAATGGCTGCAAATTAGAGAAAACCAGGATAAAAGATTCATAGAAAAAGGAAAAAAAATCTTTTTACAACATTTTTTATAAACTGTGACAATTGCATCTTGATAATTATTCACTTAGTTTCAGAGGTCTCAGGAGTTCAAATAGAGGGAGCATGATTCATAAAATTTAAATAGTAGCAGGTAAAGTCAGATCTCTGACAGGGAGCAGGAGGCTGCCACGGTACAATTAGAGATTTCTGGATCATGGGGCAGAGAAAGTGAAACTAATTAAAATGGGTGCAACTTCAAGCCTTGCTCAGAAGACTTTACATGTTCTTGAAATTTTAGTTAGCACATTTAAATGATTAACTCACATGGAGCTCCAACTCTTGCAGGTAAAGTTGTCAATAGGTCACATTCTGTAGATGTTGGGCACAAAAACTTAGAAAAACATGCACGTTATGACCCACTCAGGCAGGAGAGAAAATGACCCTATAGGTCTTCTCCAAATAATAGCACACATAGGACCTATCATGTGTCCTGCACTGTTCTAAGTGCTTTAGGTATTCATTTAATTCTTACAGTAACTCTAGGAGGTGTTATTATTATTATCCTCATTTGCAGGTGAGGACATTGAAATACAGGCAGGTAAAGAACTTGTCTAAGATCATACAGCTAGTCAGTGGTATAACCAGGCACTTAAACCCAGGTTTTCTCCCTCCAGAGGCTGAATTTTGACAAGTCTGTGGGCGGCATGCATTATTTTCTGACTGAAAGGTATCATGTAGGTAACAGTGCTTTGTAAACTACACATACTAGTACAATAGTAATAAAAAGATGGAGGACATGGAGAAGACAAGCAAAGAAGGTTGGAAAATAAAGGATAAGAAAGAGGAAGAGGTGGAAGAGGAAAAAGAAGAGGAAGAGAAACTGGATCAAAGAGAAAAAGGAGAGAAAAGGTAGAAACCTCCTATGTACTAACAACATCAAGGCTAGCATGCTCAGCCTAGATCTTACAAGCCTCATATCTTGCTCCATGCTTATTGTCCAACTGGATTTCCTAAGGCAATTGTCCAACACAGTCCCTCCTCTGGCAGGGATGACACCCATGCCCCAGAATCGTTATTCGTTACTTCTAATTCCTGCCATCTTGAATGTGCTCATTCTTCCTCCCTTCTCTCAAATTCCCTCCACACACATTCTCATTTTCTCTATCCTTTAAAACCCGTCTCAAGTGTAGGTCATCTGGGAAGTCTTTGATGACTATTCCAGCTTCCAGTGATTTTTGGAACACTGAGAACCACAGAATTTTAGAATTTGACCACCATTAGACATTCTCTAGTTCAAATCTCTCATTTTACAAATGAGGCCCATAGAAGATAGGTAGTTTGCCTAAGGCCACCAGCCTGATGCGACAGTGCTGGAAGCCACTCCAGTTCTCCTTCCCCTCCGCGTTGCTGTCCTGCCTTGAGCGAGCTGATTGTGAGGACTGTCATCTTTAAGAGCCAGCACCAGGCCTTCCTTGACTTTGTGTCTACCACGTCACCTAGCGCAGAGTTCCCCAGTGCTCCATAGATGATTGACTGATTAAGAACAGTGCATTTTCTCTTTGAATATCAAAAAACTGTTTAGAAACACTAAGTAAAATTAGAAAGAAGCCATCAGCTCTGCTCTAATACAGAATAAATATTTTGTCTAGCATTTACCTAGGAGCAGTTCCAACTCACACGTGTTAGAGATAATCTTCAATTTTTAAAAATAGATGTGTCTTTTAATAATAGTATGAACCAATGCATCCTCATTAGCCCTTTTTGTGTTCTGTTATGCAAACAGTACTTGTCTCCTTTGCAGGGCAGCAAAACTCTTATCTAGTGACAACATATATGAATTTTCTTTCTTAAGTTTCTCCACAAATGCTAAATAGAGCAAAAGAGTATTCTAAACCATACCAACAAAGGCACTCATTAAAAGCTTGCTGGCAATTGATCAAGATTAATGTGTGGGTATATTCACTGGACAGAGTGCTGGGAAGACTCTTACTTTAATCATAACAAATTACAAGGAAATAAATTGTTTCATTACCTTTAATTGGAGTATCCCCAACTGACCACATTATCAGGGTCAAATACAACAACAGATATGAACTTTGGCTGAATATCATTTTATATTACACATTTATCAATTATTCCAACAGCAGTATTAATAACAAGTAATAATCACATTCTGAAAACCATTACTAATAGTGCTGTGAAGCCAGAAATCACAAGAAAAGGCAGGAGAATGAGTGACAGACAACACAGACAATGAAGAGACCAGAAAGAGTCCTCTAGTTCTAATGGAAACACATGTGCTGAAAGCTTCCAAAGGGAGGCAAAGAGGAAAAAGGAGGAACCAATAGGCATTAAGTGATGATCATGTGCCATGCTTTGTGCTGTACCTTTCACAAACATTACCTTGTTTAATCTTCACCAACCACCCTGACACTAGATATTTTTAACCCTATTTTACATGTGCTTATGCCAAAATTTCAAGAGGTTGAATGGTCTAAGTTTATAAATGTTGAGTCTGGATTCAAACCCGGATCTGCATGACTTTAAATATCATAGTGGACATTGTCGATTTCCTACCCAAGGCCCATTGCTGATCTTCTTTGTTCACAGAACAAAGTTACTGCGCAGCTTTGTGTCCCAGTGGAGCCTGTGCTTCTCACCAGCCCCAGGGAGTGAATCTTGACTAGTCTAGTGACCTCTTGTCAGAGATTGGTTTAAGGATGGACAATGACCCAAATCTGCCCAATGGAACTTGAGGAGCAGTCTGCTCTGGGGACTTCTTCTTGTTTTTATAAAGAGGTCCAAAGAGGAGGGACACTCTTTGGCTTTTGAATACTGTTGCCTGCAATCAAGAAGGATGTAACTGACCCACTGATATTAAGAAGGAGAAAGGATGGAAAGTACCTGGATCTATGACGGTGCCATTGATTTGCTGAATTCACTGGCCTAAGATTTCCCTAGTTCCAGCCTTCTTGTTATGTGAAATAATTTTTCCTTTTGCTTAGGCTACTTTTAGTTGTGCAGCCCCAATCATCTTCCCAGATACAGATTTTGTGTCCTTTCAACAAAACTGAGATCCAATTAGAAGTAAAACAAAACACCCTGAGAGTTTATAAGCAAGCTGAAATTGTCTGACGCACATGATAAAAGAAGTACCTCAGAGAAAACAGCGAAGGACAGTGGAACAGGAAAGTGATGAGCATGTTTACAGTGACCGTGCTAGGCCAAAGGCTTAGTACCAAGTGTATGTTTCACCTATAATGACACCTTTCTTCTGAGAAGCTTAAGGGACTTACAACAGAGGGAGCCCTTTGTTTTGTGTAGGTTCTGACAAATGTATTCTGTTTGGTCCTTTAGTTCTCCTCACAGAAGGTAGCAGCCTTTTGGAATGAGTCCCACCTTTCAGAAAGGAGTAAGAATTGGCCAAGCCGGAAACATGTCTTGCTGTCCCTTCCTGCCTGCACATTCCATGGTCTGTGTGCATCGCCCAGATCATAGAGTAAATAAAGTTACTGTTATTTAGAATTGGTTCCTTGAAAACCAGTCTTGTGGGTCCCAGGTGATTGGCAGGACTGGTCCAGGTTATTGCAACTCTTTCAAGTAAAGTAAGTACTCCCAAGCACTGCTACTGAGATGCTCTGGGAATGTTCACAGAAAGAAATTAGAAATGTTAGAGTTGCCCAGTATTATAGATCCTTATGTTTGTAGACAAAAGCAGAATGACTGGAAAATATGACTATTTGTAAATATAAACACATCTGTATAGAAAAGAAGCAAGAGGATCAATTTAAAAACATCAGTGAGTGCAGCATGGAAATAATGGAAAAGAATAGTGACTACAAAATCATGTGGATGTGGATACAAATCCTGACTCGCCATCCAATAGATCTGTGGTCTTCAGAGAGTTATCTATAACTTCTCACTTTCAATTTCTTCATCTGTTAGTTGAAGGTAATAGTACTGATATCAGAGGAGTGTTCTGAGGTTTGGTAATACCATTAGCTTATTTTCGGAACTCTTAGGTCATACTTACATAATACCAAGCATTGTCCTAACACTTGACATGGATTATCTCAGTTAATTCTCACAACCCTAGGAGGTAGACATTTTCTTCCTTTCTGTGTTGCAGGTGTAGAAACTAAGGCCTAGAAAAGCACAGATAGTTTTCTGAAAGTCACACAGCTAGTGAGAGATGAAAACACAAGTTGAACAGAGGTTTGCGTTCTTCATTCACTCCAGGCATTGTATGGGCACTGGGGATACAGAGTTAAAGCCCTCCCTTTGCAACTTGCCAGGAAAACTCTTCTTTCATTAGGCTCATCCTTGCCTCAGTTGTGGGATTTCTGAGCACTGAGTATTCTATTGATAACCCATTCACTTGTTCCTGCCAGATAGTTTTTGTTTTTGTAACCTGGCCCCAAACTAAAGTTGATGGTATTAGGTAAACTTTTGCACCAAAATTCAAGCCTCTTTTGATTTTAAAAAGATTGCTGGTGAGATCATCACTTATTTTAAGAGCTAATGTTGAAGTATTAGAAGCCATGGAGATAAAGACCTCTGCCAAGATTGATATTGTCTAATTAGAGGTCATCAGTGTGCTGGGATGGGTGTACCTTTTTGCTTTCTGGGTGGCCCAGGCCCTCTCTGCCATTCCACAGGCCCAGCCAGTGGTATTCCTTTCCCTGCTGCATCCATCTCCAGTTAGTGATTGCCAGGGAAAATCCTGGAGCCATTTGCTACCACTTCTCGACTACTCCTATCCCACCCCAAAACTTGATGAACTCCATTCAGTGGCCTATGTGGCTGTTTTCTTCCTGGAGAAGCCAGAAGAAAGATGACCTGCTTCCTCAGCTCAGTGATTCAGCACAAAGGAAGAAAGTGCTCAGTGCAGCCTGCTACCTGCAGGAGCTTGGCTGTGCCCTCCCTGGGCACACTGTGAACAGAGTGGGACTTCTTAGACAGGAATGACCTGCGGAGACCAAGCTGAGGTCTGGATAGTTAACTAGACACTCTTTTTAGCTATTGTGTGAGGTTTGAGAGAATTGACCCAGGAAATTCTTCCCCTCAGGCTTGCCTTATGAGCTGTCCCAGTCGGTCGCATATCCACTCCAGGGTGAAGATTCCCACACTGAAGGCTAATCATACCTTCCTCAGAATTTATATGATTTGCTGGTTCTGCAAAATCCTCTTTCTAACCGACCACACATTTACAAAGTGTTGTTCCTAGACGCTGTCTGCATGCCCTGAGCTGTGTCAGGCATTATTAATATCTACAAGCTATTGCTGTTACCCTCACTTGTCTGTCTCTTCTAACAGACAGTGAGATCCTTGTGGGCAAGGGCTGGGTATTAAACATCTCTGTATTCCCAGTGCCTAGCACACTGTCAAGCACATAATAAGTGCCCAATAAAATATTTGTGGAATCCACAAATGAAGGAGGTGGGCCTGTGGATTCTCTTTGGAAAACGCTAGTTCAGATTCTAGTGTTTTCACTTCTCTTTGGGAGGAAATGCCTTGGCTGTATCAATCCATGATTGATAAAAATTATTGACAAAACACATTTACAAAAATTGGCATAGAATTAATTAATTAAAATACCCTGAGGCACTTTATTTAGAAACTCTTAAAGGGGGACATGCCAAATAGACCACCAAAGAAAAAATAAATTTTCTTTTCTTTTCTTTTTTTTTTTTTTTTTTACAAAGGCTGTTGGATAGAGTTGTATCTGTGTCACTTGCTATTGATTTTAAGTTTCAGGCTGTTTGGGTCATCGAGTATATTATACTTGATGCCCTAAATGCTATAAAACTATAAAAGTGAAGAAGAGGGAATTTAAGGTGTAGCCAAAGAAACCTCTGCAAATGCATGTAAAGTGTGCTTGAAGGTATGCATATAAAGGTATGCTTAAACGATGTTCCCCAGGCTGTGTGATTTCCTTCCAAATTCTGCTTTCTTCTCCTGAGTGCTTCCCTTTTTTGGAGTCAGCTGTCATCTTCACCTTTTCTGACATCTGCACAAATTTTTAGCCTCTGCCTCCTTCTATCTTCCAGCTTTGTGTGGCCTCTTCCATAATCTCTTTTGCAAAAAGTATCTCTGGAGGAGTTAACTATAGGGAATCCTCTTACAGATCAACCAGCAAATACCCTGAGCATCTTGACACGTCTACCTACCTCCAACAAGCTGCCAGACATAAATGGTTTTCTCAACTTAATGGATGATATATTGGCCTTTCCCCAAGAACAATCCTAGGATTTGCTGAAGGAAAATTCAGAGGCTACTTTCAGGAGCTTCATAATGGAATGCTACCAGTTGACAGCATTATAACTTGCTTTCCTTGAGAGAAAGCAATCATGCACTTAGTTTAGACATGCAAGCAAACTTCGCTTTCTAATGCCAACCGGGCAAAAGTCAAGGTCCCTGGTACTGGTCTGTGAAAAAGAAAAGGCATCAAAATGAGAGTTTCTAATTTATTACCTCTTTTGAAAATAAATAGCTGACAAATTAATTTTTTTTAGAGTATAAGCAATGAATTGCATGAATGCTTGCTTGAGCTGAACTCACCTTACTAGTCACTCAGCTCTGTGGCAGTTAACAAAAAGGTTTTAAGATAGAAACTGGACTATTTAGCCTTCATTAATCATTCATACTGTTCAAACACATCATCCAGTAACTGAAGAGGGGTTAATGGTAGCTAAGCTTGAGTCTGTTGTCAAAAGTAGGTTTAACTTTCTATGAACTCACTGGACACAAAGAATGCTGCCTGCTTACTATTCCAAATGTCACCAGCTAGGAGCAAACGAATGACTACTAATGGTAATTAAATACCTCTGAAGCCATTTGTACCAATAACAAAGAGTTACTGTCAGAACTTGAATGAGGTCCATCTGCCCATTTTAAAAGAATGTTAACATTATATAAGTGATAAAGCAGACAGCAACAACTAAATAAATAGACAAACAAATAAGTTTGGTGATAACATTTCTCTAGATGAGCACTCGATTGCCTTGGTCTGTCCTTTGGGAACCAGATTAATGAAAATATTCTGTAGGTCATAGTTGTTTTAATCACACTTTGGACCATGAAATAATTAGAAGGAAGTTTTTAGTAAAAGTTCATCCATCTATGTTCCCAAAGCTGTGAGACAATTAGTTGAAATTCCATTTGACATTTTTTCTTTCTGCCTTGCAAACTTCCTGGATTCAGTTTCTACTATTGACTTTTTAGTTTCGTTTGCTCTCATCTCCTAAGTGAAGGGGGAAAAAATGTGAAATTTTCTGCTTTCTGTCTTCATAGCACAGATACCACAATTGCCACTTCTTGTAGCAAGATGGATTGGCAGCCAAGGGTTTTTCTTTGGTGGCCTTATTCATTCAACTGCCCCTTCGGCCCCTGCAAGGGGTGTCTGCCTGCTGCTGGACATCCACTGTGGTTTCCTCGGCATCTTCATCTTTTTCTACTGTGATGAGACAAAATATGAAAAGATATTGCATAAAGAAACCAAATGGTGAAGAATATCTAAATGCTTTTGAAATGCACCTGAAATCCTAGGGCAGCAAGGATAAAAGAGCGCAGAGGGTTCTGAGAGGGAGATGCTGTATTCATCAAGCCTTTGGAAAGGCAGTTTTTTTGTAAAGATATAGACTTCATTAAATCCATCAAAGGGTCTTTAATAGCTCTCTTTTGCCAGGAGGTAGAACTACTTATATATCTGATGGCTCAGTTCTAGTGAGAAGAGAAAGTGGCAGGTGAAGGAGAGGAATAGCAAGGGCATTAGTAGCAGCTACAGGCTAGGGGCGAATGAGTAGAGAGAAGTGAGACGTTTATCCATCCACGCCCCTACATAAATTTTAAAGGGGTATTGAAGAAGAATTGCCAAAACAATATCCTGGAGACACAGAGATCAAAACAAAGAAAGAAAATGGGTGTATAAAGTCTAAAACAGGAGTCTGTATCAATTTGGATTTTTACTTTCCAAATCACAGAAAACTTAGTGTTTAAAACAGTGGAAGAATGTATCGACTTACATAACTGGGAGTCTAGAGGTGAGCAGACTTCAAGACTGGTTTGATCTAGCTCAACAGTGCCCCTAAGGACCCTGTCTGTCTCTTTACTCTGCTTTTTGTTCCTAAGGTCAGTTTTATCCCCAGGCTGATTTCCCACATGGTTACAAGATGGTTGTCAGCAGCTCCTGGGACTGCATTCTCTCTCATACATGGCCAGAAAGCAAGAGATGGAGTGTCTTTCTCTCAATCAAACAAAGTCCTGGATTTCACCCTAATAGGACCAGCTTGGGTCATGTTGGCAATGTGGATGGACTTGAACTGATTAGCAACTCAGTACTGATTTCTAGAATTTGGGGTAAGAACTCAATGACTCCTGAACTGCAAGATGGTGGTGGTGGGGAGAAGAGTCCACAGCATATGTCTGACCCAAGCATCTCAATTCTGCATGGTTCCTGAAGAAGGAGACATTCTGTCAAATAAATCTTTCCCCTGCTCCTTTAATAGAGTTACTGTACAGTATTTCTCAAAGTGTAGTTCATGAGCCAAAACTATAAGGATTGCTTAAATGCAGATTCCTGGGCCCTTCCCAAGATCTTGTGAATCAGAATCTCCATGAGTGGCAGCTGAGAGTTTACATTTTTAGCAAGCTCCTTGGGTGGTTTTTATGCCCATTAAAGTTCAGAAATCACTCATTTCATACAAACTTGACCAAAGGTAAAAGTATCAGAAGACTGTCATCTTGCTTTAGGAAGATTTGATAAAGTTTCTTACAGTACCTTTGCAAACTGTCTTGAGTAAAATAACCATCAACAGTCTCCACCCCAGTAACATCTCACATTAATATGAACCTTATTTTCTATAATAAAATGTAAAAATATTTTGTTAAAGCTATCTATAAAATGGTTTATATAATTATTTCTATGGGGAAAATGAGTCTAACTCTTTGACATCATGCAGGCAGAAAAAATATGCATTGCTTTTTTCTCTTTTTAAGAGATGCTTTTGGAATTATCCTCATGTACTTAAACTACATCTTATCTTACTTTTAATCCCTGTGATGGGTACTGTCATGCTTTTAAACATTTCTGAGAGACATAGTTCTCCACTGCATTTGGAAAAGAGGCAACTAACTTTGAATTCACTTGGCTTCTTTGTATTAGGTAAAAAATCTATTTTCTCCTGCTGAGAAAGATGAAAAGAATTAGGTTTTGTCCTTTGGCTGACCAAAAATTTACAGGCAAAAATTTTTCACAAAATTGGTTTATTTTGATTATTTTTTCCTCATATGCTGAGGTAGGTAAATAACATTATCTTTATTATCATCCTATATTGTCCTGGTGGTTATGGTGCATCTTAAAGTATGAAGAACTTGAGTGAGTTTTCTCATAAGTTGATGTTTCAGGGACATGATTTCTGCATGAATTATTTGCACAGATCTTAAACTTATCTATCATTCAAAAATATTATGTATCAAATGTACACTAGACTCCTGTGCTAAATGATGTGGATATGGTCATCAGCAAAACATAGCTAGCACCTGTCCTCATGGAGTTCAGAGTCTAGTGCTGTGCTAACACTGCAAGCACAGACACAAGTGGCCATTTACACTTAAATTTAAATAGAGCAAAATTAAAATTTAGTTCCTCAGTTGCATTAGCCACATTTCAAGTGCTACCAACCACGTGTGGATAGTGGAGATTGCATTGGACAGGACAGATATGGAATATTTTCATCGTCATAGAAGATTCCATTGGACATCACTGGTAATAGAATTGAACAGACTTAGGTTCAAACCATGATTCTACCACTTAGTAGTTGCATGACCTTGGAGAAGTTACTTTACTTCTCTGAACCTCAATTTCCTGATTTGTAAAGTAGGGATATAATAGCTACATCATAGAGATGCAGTGAGGACTACAAAAGATAATGGTAGCAAGGCTTTTAGGTGAGTAGCACGTGGTAAACAATAATTCTTGACTTTTATCATCGTCTTTAGCATTCAAGAGTCTGTCACTCATAGAAGCATTTTTTGCTACTCTAATTACCATTCTGCAGACCAGGAAAGGGAAGGAGAAGACTGATCTTTGGGGTGGTCCCCTTGTCACTCAGTCTCCATTCTAAGAATTTCTCTGGTGAGGTGATTTTAGATCTCCTGTGTCTGTTTACCTGAATGGTGAACTGCACGGGTGGCACAAATCCCTCTTGTGATATGTTACACAGTATCTAAGGATGAGAGAATTTTGAGAACCACCCAACTCTTCCTTCTAGTGCTAAATAATAAACTAAGGGACATAAAGACATTGTGGTTTTTTTAAAAAAAGGATATTAAAGTAAGTGGGCCCAGCAAATTGGGTGAATTTATTAAGATTATTTTGGGCAAAGTTACCTGCTACTGCAGAGTAACAGTTGTTATTTCCAGGGTGGCCAGCTCAACCAGTTGGCAAAAGCTTCCTATAGAGCTTTTGAGAAGTATGAGTGTACTTCAAAAAGTTCATGGAAAGATTCATATTACCTTTCAATTCTATTTTTCCATGAATTTTTTGATATATCTTGTACTGTGAGGCTAATCAGAACACAGCAAGAAAGAACTCTGTGATCGATTAGTGATGCCTGCAATGGCCCTGAGAATTATGCAGGATTGACACACATTTTATACATTTATCAACCTTTTTTTTTAAATCTTTTTTTTTAAAATCAACCTTTTTTAAGTGACAGTTTTGATTAAAGAAACGAGCAGTTTTCTTGTTTTGGGTTATTGCTAACTGCAGCTGTCTTTTGTAGACGAAAGCTTATCCGTCAGGTAAAAATCACCTCAGGCCTATTTTACTTTGGCTTTAATCCCACAAACTATTGGCTTAACCATCTGTAAATGAGTCTAAGGTATAAAATCCTTCACTACTTGAGCAGGGACTGTGTTTTACATTTCACAGTCCATTAGTTAGATCAGATGACAATTTTTGAGATACATAATTTATTCTATTACTTAGCTCCCGGATGAGTGAGAGATGGGAAGAAATAATTAAAGATCTAAAAATCATCCTAAAGTGCAGTTTCGCTGTGTCATTCCATACTCAGGAACCCACCGTGGCTCCCTACTGCTGATAAGCACCTCTTGAACTTTCAAGATGTTCCATAATCCAGCTCCACATTCAATGTTTTTAGTCTAATTTTTTCAACTCACCGATAGCAATAGTCCATTCCAGAGTATCCAAAAGCCACGTAGTGCTCAGCTTAGTTTTCTCTAGTAGTTTCAAGTGTGTTATTTTGATCTTCCCAACCAGGTTATCTGCATTTTACAAATAGGGCTACATCTTACGTGTCTTCTAAACTTCCCAGTGAATTGATTATAGTACTAAGTAGGCACTAAATGATAAGATCTCTGAGGTAAGATGACAGTTATTGTGATCAATAAATATTTGTTGATCTTGTTTCTTGATCACAGTATTTTAATAAATGTTTAATTGATTCCATGAAGTTTTAAAAAAGTGATGTATTACCATTACTTTCTGTTAGAAATCCATTGTAGCTGGGAATTGTATCTGATTTCTATAAAGTAAGTAACATGGTGTTGTCTACGACAGGGACTGATTGACATTGAAATGAAAGTACATTGCTCTACTAGCCTCTCCAAGGCAGCATTCTGGGAGAAACCTGACTCTGACTAATTTCAGATGGGCCATTTATGGTATATTATGTATATCTACCGAGAACAGGGCAACTCTAGACAGATATCCCTAGATGTATTTTATATCTACAAATTGTGGTTAATAATCACAAACTTAAAATTTCAAACTCTTAATATGTTGAAAGATTTGAGTTATAAACCCTTTTATGCCCATATGAAAAAATTATATTATTCAATGTGTTGTAAAACAGTAAAATAATTATTATGAAATTGAATTTTGTTCCAGAATTTTTGGACTGTGTATTAAAATCATATTAGAGTCATTTCCAACCCAAACATCTATTCATATGTTTTTGTTCTAATTAAAACCATGAATGACTTAAAGGGGAAAAATTGTGAAAGGATGGACATAGGTGAAGTTAGAATGAATATTGGTTTCATTAGGAAAACAAGTTTACATAGGAATTGTTAAATATAAGAGAAAACAACCTTGGTTAGCAAAAACGAATGGGCAGGTGTAGAAATATAAACTTGCATTATTGATCATTATGGATAAAATTTAGTATCACATTTAAGACACAGACGTAGTAAAATTCACATCACTTGAATTCTAGTGATGTAAAGAAGTGTGGTTCACATTCTCTCTCACTCTGTCTCCCCCGTCTCCTTATGTCCCCCTCACTCCTGAACTTACCTGATTATATTAGTTGCATTTTCTTATTCAAAACAACAGCTTTACGGGTCTGGCAGGTTAGCTCAGATGGTTAGAGCACAGCCTTATAGCACCAGGGTCACAGGTTCAGATCCCTGTGCCAGCCAGCCACCATAAAAGACGAAAAAAAAGCGAACAAAACAACAGCTTTATAAAACAATTCCACTGAAAAATTAAATCCTGCATACAAGTGTACAGACAACTTTTTTTGATGAAGGAAAGTTTGGTTCATTTTGGTTTCCTCCCCAGCAGGCAAATCTCTGAATGCTAGAATGAGGTTGAGCATCAGTAGTCCTCAGGAGGAGGTATGTTGTGGCTCTGGTCTATTCAACTACTTGATGCCACCCAGTGTGCAGGTCTCTTGCTTCCATGCCTCTGCACATGCCATGCCTTATCGCTAGCAACACTCTTCCCTGCCTGTCTCACCATGGTATTTATCTAGCACACACACACACACACACACACACACACACACACACACACACACACACACACACACACACACACACACACGTGCACACACACACCCCTTTGGCTAAGCGAGGGACCCTTCCTCAGTGTTCTCAAGCACTCCAGGCTTGCCTCTGTTACAGCAAATGAAGACTGTATTGCCGTCTCTCAGCTTACTTAATTTCCTCTACATTTGCTCCTTGAGGACAGGGGAGATGTTCTTGATTTACCCAGCCCAGTACCTAGCATTGAGTTGAAACTCTGTATGTATTAATTTAATGAATAGATAAGTCAGTAAAATTTCATTCAAGGTTCTTCAGAAATACTGAATAAATAAATTCAGTTCTATCATTAGATTATTAACTCTTCAAGGGCAAGAACTATACCTGACTTGCTAATTAATCCCCAGTGCCTTGGACAATCTTTTACACACTGAGGTGTTGAAGAGATGCTTGCCTTGAGATTGAATTGTTACTTTCAGGTATAATCAATAACTATAATAAGGCCCTTGCTATTTCCTAGTTAATAAAAGTTGGGGCAGAAGGAAATTGGTTTTCTCAATGGAAGGTACTATTTGTAATTTTTATGTAAAATTTTGGTTGATGCTTCTACAACAGGCTTTTTAGAACTTATCTGAGAGGTATTTGCTAAAATACAGCTCTCCTATACTCACCCCAGACCTACTGCATCAGAATCTCCAGGAACAGAGTTTTACATTTTTCTCCAGTGATTTTCCTATGACTTGCGAGGTTTGTATTACTATTTGTAGGATTTGAAACCAAGTTTTCTGATTTGAGCAGCCTGAGTCTGTTCACATGAAATTTAAACACAATCTCAAACACAGACAGTGACACTTGAAAAGCATCTCAATCTACCCTTGTGTCCCAACACTTTATAAATGATCACATATTAAACAATGGTCTTCACCAGTGAAAAATGATTCTATGTGTGTCAGCTGAGACCACAAAAGTCTGTCTCATTTGTTTTGCTGTTGGTTATAGAAATTGTTTTTCAGAGAGTAGTTTTATATACCACTATGCTGTTGTGTGTGATTTTCTTTTTTCTTTTCTTTTCTTTTTTTTTTTTTTTGCCTTTTTCGTGACCGGCACTCAGCCAGTGAGTGCACTGGCCATTCCTATATAGGATCCGAACCCGCGGGCGGGAGCGTCGCTGCGCTCCCAGTGCCGCACTCTCCCGAGTGCGCCACGGGCTCAGCCCTGTTGTGTGTGATTTTCTAAACAACACAAGTATATATTTACTTGGTAAAAAGAACGTTGCATTAATAAGTTAAAAAAAACAAAACATAACCAAGCTAGCACTCGAGTGCCCACCTCCCACTTCCATGATTCCTCTTTAGAAATCTCTTTGAGTATTTAGGGGTTAAGGAGGAAGGTAAGAAATGCTTCTTGGCTGAGGATTTGGCCATTCCTACAAGCTCATCGTACTCACCAGGTAACTCCTTAGCCTTCTCCCTTGCACACCAAACATGTACACATGTGTCTAACAACTCCCTGCCACCACTGTAAAGCAGATTACGAGGAACAAAGGACATTAGCCTTCCGGTGCTGAGGAGCAAGGTAACCTGCAGAAACACACAGGAGACACAGAACAAACAAGGAAGAACTAACTGACTAATGAACAGGACAGGAAACCAAACCAGAAAAACAAACAAGCAAAGAAAGCAACTGGAGATCAAACAAAGAAGCAGAGTGACTCTGCCGAACCCAGGAGTCTGGCGCTCACCTGGGGCCCACCTGCTGAACAGGTGAAGGGAGGCGGCCGGCCGAAGCCTTTTGTGGTTCCAATGCCGTCTCCTCCACACCCTGAAACATGTAGGGTGGTGAAGCAACCAGGAGAGCATCTGTGGCTCTTTTTCCATGATGGAAGACTCATAAATACTTTATTATCTAGAGTCCATAGACAGGGCAGTGGTTACAGCAGAACAAATAGCAGGGAGGATGGACTCAAATTTATCAAAGCTGTAATACACACTGGATTAAAAGAAAGCTTCTGTTTGCTGTGTGACTAGGTTCAGATATAGCCACATTAGAGGTGAGGATAACATCTAGAGATTATAAATAAATAGTTGTAATCTGTTTGCAGTACAAAAATCCTTTCCTTAGAGGATCCAGTGTAAATGGACACACACATATTAAGTACAATTAACAAATATTTATTGAGCACTTACTCCAAGCAAGGTATTGTGGTTTGGTACTCTATAAAGCCAGTGCTATATAATGCATATATTTTATTAAAGACACTCAACCTAACGGTGGTGCTGTGTTGGTGAAAGTGCCCCCAAAGACTGATTTTATTATTAAATAAATTTGTTTCCCAAATGCTCATTTGTTTCTCAAATGCTAATTTGAAGACTATTTGGGGTGGGGTGGATGCATGAGTGGGGAAATTGTTGGGGAATATTCAAAAAGAACTATTCTTTTTAAAGAGAGACACAATGAATTTGCCATTTTTGTGATTCATTTATGACTTTTCATGAGGAAACATCCAAATTCTATTTTCCTATATTAAATAAAATATAATTTATATTATATATATAATTTTACCCTGCTTGAAAACACTTTTGCAAATTTTCTTTCTTAAGAAAAAACATTCACAGGTAAGTTAGAATCATTTCTATATTTCCTAACTTTAGAGTGACAAGAGGGCAAAATGTTTTTCGTGGTTATAGAGTCAGAAATGAGGTTAATGCACAAAATTCAAGCCATGAGATCTTTTATATACAAGTGTACTTCAAAAAGTTCATGGAACAATAAGATTAAAAGACAATACATTTAAAAGCCCGCCACCAAAAAAAAAAAAAAAAAAAAAAAGAAAGAAAGAAAAAGAAAAAATACAAATCTTTCCATGAAATTTTTGAAGACCCCTCATATTCTCAAAGGGTGAGGCACAAATTTGGCTCTGCCATTTCTAGCAGCCAGTGAAAAGAGGAAACATGGCCAGTTACAAGATCCAGTACATACATGAAAGCAAAACAAACCAATTTCTCAACCAAAGAACAAAAATGTGGATAATGAGACCAGAGAGAAATGTCTCCCTGAGTGGTCTTGGAATGAATAATATCTTCTCAGCACCCTTTTGATAATTATTTTTGCCTCATTTTCTTATTTTTAATTTATCCTGTCTTGCTGAATTGTGTGCATTAATGTACAAACCTCAACTCTATTATGGAGCAAGGTTGTATGTGCAGAGATAGAAAATACACCAGTTTGAATTAGGAAATGGAGAAACAGCCTTGTAGAGAACCATTTTTACTTAGTTTACTAGGTATCTGTTCAGTCCCACTGTATTACTTTTCTTAGAAAAACTTTGAGAATATTTTCTTCATTCTATAAATAAAAGTCCTTTTGGATTTCTGCACCAGAGAAGTACAGAGCTGTGGCTTTCTTAGCCCTGAGAATTCTGAGCCTACTACCCCTGTGGATGTTCAAGAAAATGGGGTAAGTCCATCTCTCTCCAACCATGTTGACCTTTAAACAGAACACAGCATTGTGAACAGCTTGGAACTTGAACTTATTAAAAATACACTTTTTCTCCCCCTTGGACATTTGCTATTTTCCCAAACATGTCCTGTATTTTCCCATCTCTGTAACTTTGCCCGAGTTAGTGTCCACCTCTGGAACGCTTTTCCCAGTCCTTCTCTATGTCTGCTTATAGAAATCATGCTCATCTTTTCCTGATCAATCCCAATGCCATGTGTTCTAGGACACCTTGTCCATTTACCCAGATGTGATCACTTTTGCTCAAATCTCTGAGTCCCGCAACTAAAAGAGAAGAAGAACACACAGTTGTTGCATTGTAGACACCCATGGGTAAGCATTATTTTCCCATTTAGATCAAAATTTCCCTGAGCTTTTTATTTTTGCAACTTCCTGTGAATCTGTAATTATTTAAAAATAAAAAGTTAAGTTAACTTAAAACAATTCCCAGAATGTATTCATCTTTATACATCCTTCTCCTAAGGGGACAGTGACTGGCACTATGTGGGAGGCCCTCAAAGAGGGATTGTGGTGTGAATGTCCAGAAGTGAACATGGAAGCTGTCCATGGGAATGGGCAGAAAATGAAATGTAAACTTAGAAAACCTGGGTTTAGGTCTTGGCTTTCCTTCTTACTGGGAAAAATCTGGGACAAATTCCTTAGTCTTTCTATGCCCCGATTTTTTATCTGTCAACTGGAAATAGTAATAAGTCACTTCATTGGGTTATTGTGAGGATTAAGTGAGATACTGAATGTGCTAGTATTTTATCAACTGTAAGCACTGTGACAGTGTCAGTTACTACGATGGGTGCCAAAGCAATTGTATGTACACAATTGTATGTACAACATGAGTTGCTCTTGTTGCCAGTAGGTTGTAAGGCAGTCTTGGTTTGACACCCCTTTCTATCTCTCTGTCATACTTTATGACATTCTAGAAGCATGTCTCTTTCTGTCCCTCTTAATAGTCCCCAAAATGACCTATTCTGTCCTCTCCAGGAAGACTTAGAAACATCTGGAAGAACAGAAAACTGGAACACCTTCATGAAGGTGTGCTCCAGGGAGTTTAAAACATGACTATATGTTAATAGTCAAAACATTTTCAATTCAATTTATGTTCTGAATGTTGTTATTCTAGTATGAAATGTTTGTGTTAAGGAAGTTCCTGACTTATAACACCAATTCATGAACAGTCCATTTTTAACAAGGGCTCTACAACAAGGACCTCATCTGTATACCACTGCAAATTGAGACATGGTCTAGAAGGTTGGCAGGACAGGCCACTGGACATCTCTTAGGAGGAGAAAGTGAGGAATCTCCTTAGAAGAAACTTCATAAGCCAAGGCAATGGAGTTCACAGGCTGGGTCCAGCAACACCGGTGTATCATTGTCTTATTCAGGTAGTTCCCTGGCTTAGGCTCCATACCATCATTTCAACAGGGAACTGCATTAAAATAGCTGAATGACTACTGACAAATGCTAAGAAATGCTAGTCAGGTCTGCTTTGTAAGCTCACTAACAGAGTGTAATGGAAGGAGCAGCAGGTCGCTTGGTATCTTTTCCTCTATAGTTCAGAGACTACGAGAGGCCAAATTAAAGCAAGAATTAGAGGTTTTGCTACACATTAGAAGGAGCTGATGATTTCTCTGGTGTGATCTGAGACCCATATGGCCAGAGAAACAGTGGCAAAGGTTTTGATTAGGTGCCCGGGGATGTGCCCAGTCATTGCTGATACCAGGAGGGGCAGACCCCTCGTGATGGCTGAGGGAGCTGTGTGAGGGTACTTCAAAAAGTTTGTGGAAAAATAGAATTAAAAAATAATATGAATCTGTCCATGAACTTTTTGAAGATTCCTCATATTCTAGAACACAAAGACCCTGAATGTGAGACAGAGTGGTTTTGTCACTATTCTGTGGGTATAGTTTCAGCCAGACAAGCACTATTTTGTTTGTATTAACGTAACCGTCTCAAGCCTCTCTCCCAGACTAGAGTTTGGGGAGACACTGGCTATTCCTACATAATCAACCTCACTGGTCGATTCCCCTCCATGATGCATCCTCACCCACGCTGGCCGCCTTTGTGGCCGGGGTCACGTGAATGCTCACTGGCACAGAGCCACCTCACTGTCCTCCTTCCTCTTCAGCTCCAGCCTCAACTACTGTTCTTCACCTTCACATCTTGGCCAGAAAAGGAGGTGGGGTGGAAGCCCCTAGAGGAAGTGTCCTTCTGAGTTGCAACAAGGAATTCCCTTTCCCATGGAAACAAAGTTGTTCATAGTAAGTGACTTCCAAAAAAATTCTGAAATTCTAGATGAGCTGCAGTGTAGCTAAGTGGTTTTGTTGTGATCTAACCTTTATTACATAGATTAATCATTCTCACGGGACTATACAACTTGTATTCCAACTAACCAGTTTACTCAGCAATATTTGCTAGACTGAAAGGTCTATATGGAGAAGAACTAGATTTCATTTATTTTATACTCCATAAGAGGGGCTCAATTAATGTTGGTTGAATTAAGTCATCTAATTTCGGGATCATCTATTTTAGCCTTTAGCTTCAATAATCTGTTTTTTTCTTAATTCAAAAGACATTTTTCTGTTAAGTAAATGGTCCACACCACCAAATACAATCGTATATTATGTAACATTCATTAATATAATAAGACTTGAAGATAATTAACATGCTTTCCCTTAATTTGGTTAAGTAGTGTACTTGGTGGCATTTTTTCTTCCATCTCCACTGAGATCAATAGTTAGATATGATTTCTTTTTGTGCTAAAAATAACAAAGATAGTATTTGGAAGAAATCAGAATGGATGAACTAATAAATTATTTATAGCAATTTCTAGCAGCCTGCCAATCTCTTTTGTAATGTAGCAGAATCTTAATTTTTAATGAAGGAATCTATGAGAATCTGCTGGGGTGAAATCATGACCTCAGGAGAGTCCCATCCCGAACCAGGCTGCACTCTTTCCCATCACCTCCCCAGAGCTTCACCTCCAGATGACCTTACCTGGTCCGAGCTGAGGGGAGTTGGTTGGTACAAAGCCTGACTAAGACAGGAAAGGTGGAGTGAGGGAGAAGCCCAGCTCTGAAAGGGGATAAAACAAACCACCTTGGGGGACTATTGTGTGCCATTTCAAAAGTCTGTTTTGACTAATGCCCTATGCTATTCAACTTTACACTCTTAATCTGTTGTGTCTGTTTTTAATAAAAAATAATAATTGGGGGGGAATTAAGGACAATGAGAGAGTATTAGTGAATACAAATAGATGAGAGATGAAAGCAGCCCTGTGCAGGGAAACCAACTACAGCTATAATGATACTTCTGAACGTGAATTTGGTCAATCCCTCTGTTACCACTTGTGCTTTAGCAAAAATGCATTTGACTTGATATGATCTTGCTCACTGATTAAATTCTCTAAATTGTTAAGGGACCTTTTGCTGTTCAGAGAAATCCAACGGACCTGCTCATTTCATTTCATCCAGGCTCCTTCCTCATTCTCTTATCAGTAGAAGACAATGCAGTATTTTGTGAAATGGGGGTGAGGGGTGGGGATGGAAGGGCTATTGGCTATGTAGTATCTCTTGAAAAAATTGGTTTTCTCCAACATTTTTTGGAAAAAAAGTTTAAAATCAAATATACACTAATGGTTGGGAACTTTTCTCCTATTATGTAAATTATTCATGCAGTTCTTGCACATTAACTTCCTGGCTATCTGCAACAGGATCACAAGAGTCTTGAATGCAGATATTGTATGACATGTTTTGAGTTATTAAAAATTAGAACTTATGCAATCTTGGAAATCATTTGCTCTGAACTTCCCCCTGAGCAGTTGAGGAAATGGAGGCTCAGAAATGATAAATGGCTTGCCCAGGGTTATGCAGCAGCTAGTGAAAAATCTCACACAGTAGTTCATGTCCTCTGAATCTACACCATCCTTTCTACTACACTCTCTGTTCCATACCCTACAATCTCCACCAAAGACCTACGCATAAGGTCTGAGCCCTAACAAATGTCCCTAAACAAATGCCTATTTTAAACCATATTCTTCCTCCGTATCACTATTGTTTTAGTCACTAGCCAGTGTCTTTCTTCAACAAACATTAGGAAGGCACTAGATGGAAAAGAATAATACTGTCTTTGACTATGGAGCCCTCTTAATTTAAAATAGCAGAATACATTGAAACAGTAATAATGCATTTGAAAAAAAAGAGGGCAAACCAGCTGGCGAAAAGAGCACAAGGGTTGATCTTCATTAATACCACTCTGAGAGACCTCCTTTATAAATGGGGAGGAAAGAAGTCGTGATTTATTTGTGCAAAATACCAAATCATTTGAACCAGACAAAACAGAGTTTAACTTCACCGACAGGAACGCTATGAATCACTGGGGTGGTGGAAGGTGAAACTTCGTTTGATACTCATAATTAGAAAATTGTGAAGAGAAATTGCTCTTGTAAAATAAACTTTCTGTAGTGTTGCAACATGTTACAGACAGGGAGGGATAGCTTGAAAATTCTTAATGGTTCAAATTCCTGCCACTTTTGCAAAAGGCTTTATATATTGAAATCTAAATCTACCATCCTGTCCCTGCTTCACAACTTGGTATAGCTCGCTGGGTGATGACCTAGTCTACGAAATTGCTAAGTACATTGATAAGATAGTAAATTGGGCATTCATCAAATGTAAGCTTATTTTAAGATGTCACTGCAGCCCCTCTGGCTCTCTGCTTTGCCATCTATAAATTTGAACATGGAGAATAATTTCTCGTCCTTTTATTATAAAGATTTTCAAACATATAGTAAAATAAGAGAGAATTGTATAATAAACACCCATGTAGCCATCACTTAGATGTAATAATTTGTGACATTTTCTATACTTGATTTATAGACTTTTTTTCTGTCGAAGTTCTCAAAGTAAATTACAGAAGTCAGGATATTTCACCTCTAAACACTTGAACGTAAGTGTTTAATAATAATATTTTCTCTATAATGACAATTCCAGGATCACAACTAATATAATTAACAAATATTTGCTAATGTTCCCTAAGACTCATTTCACACCCAACTTATCCAATATATATTTTGTAACTGGGTTTGTTTAAACCAGGATCCAATTAAGACCACACATTACATTTGGCTGTTATGACTCTTAAATTTCTTGTAATCCAAACCAATACTGCCCTTCCCTCCCCCACCCCATGCCCGCACTCACATTTTTTTTTTTTTTTACATGACACTGACCTGTTGAAATGTCATATTGTTTTCTGGTGGTGATATAACTTTTTCTTCTATTCCCTGTGATCCCTATAAACTGGGAGTTGAGCCTGTAGGCCTGATTAGACTCAAATTAAACATTTTTTTTGCAAGAATATTTTAGAAAAGACCTAACAATTCCACTTGTACATATATATATATATATATATATACAGGAAAAATGAGCATACAAAAAAGTCTTCATAATAGCTTTATTTACAATCACTCCAAATTTACAATCACCCCAAATTGGAAAAACCCAAATATCCTTCATATTGCCTTTCTCAGGAGGCAAAGGATATCAGGTTATCCTATTAGCGACACTAAGACTGATCACTGGAAAAAATAAAAATTTAAAACTTATACTTTATATAAATCTGAGTTAGAGCATGATGAAAATTCCATAATCATAGACACCTTTTGAAGACAGTCCAATTTTTTTTTCTTAAGATTATAAACTAAGCCCTCTGAAAATACAAAAGGGTTTTTTTTTTTTTTTTCCTTTTTGTGAGGAAAAAAGGGCAATAGGGTGGAAATGGATGGGCTGGAAAGAAAAATCCCATTAAATAGTAAAGAGGAGATGCTGATCCCAAACAATGGGAAACTCAGGAAAGAATGAGAAAAAAGGTTCCAGGGACCCTCCCATCCAAAAGGTTACAGAGCGGTGCACTGTGCTCTGCTGAGGGCTGCGGAGCTGGGTTGATGGAAAACTTCTGTGATAAGGACTGCCTCCCCAGCTGGGCCCCGACAGTGAGGTTTTGCAGCACAGGCCCCTCTGCAAATGCCAACTCGGTACATAATCACACCTGCCACCTCTGGACTTCTGGGTGGGGAACTGAACCAGAGGAAGGGTGGTAAAGACAGGGCAGCACTGACCAGTTCTAGCAGCTGCATAACACTCGGTGCTCGTCAGAGTAAGGGCTGGTGCGACTCTCTGCTAGATGTGAGAATCTGAAAGCTCACCGAAGAGTTTCGTCCTTGTAATTCCCAGAGGGATTATTGCTTCATTGGCAGTGATTTAATCATGCCATGTAATGAACAACATCCACACAGAAAGAAATTCAGGCGTCATTGTGAGGGCTGAAGCTTCTGAATTTGACTTATTTATGATGGTGGGTCTTACTTTGAGATAGCCCGAGGTGCAAAATTTTAGCCTTTAAAAATTATCAGACCCCAAATTATGAAAATACTAGAAGAAAATATGGGGGAAATGCTACATGAAATGGGAGTGGGCAGCGTGTTTTTGAACAAGACTACAAAGGCACAGACAACTAAAGCAAAAATATACAAATGGGACTACATCAAAGTGAAAAGTTTCTGCTCAGCAAGGGACACTGTCAACAAAGTGAAGAGACAACCTATAGAATGGGAGGAAATGTTTACAAACCACATGTCAGACAAGGGGCTAATAACCAGAATGTAGGAACTCAAACAACTCAACAGCAAAAAAGCAAATAATCAATTAAAAAATGGGCAGACCACCTAAACAGACATTTCTCAAAAGAAGACATTCAGATGGCCAACAGGCACATGAAAAAATGCTCAACATCAGTAATCACCAGGGAAATGCAAATTAAAACCACAGTGAGATATCATCTCACCCCACTTAGAACAGCTGTTATCAAGACAAAAAATAACAAATACTGGTGAGGATGGGGAGAAAAGGGAACCTTCCTACATTGTTAGTGGGAGTGTAAATTTGTACAGCCCCTGTAGAAAACAGTATGGAGGTTCCTCAGGGAACTAAAAATTGATCTACCTTATGACCCAGCTATCCCATTACCCCAAGGAAATGAAATCAATATATCGAAAAGACATCTGCACTCCCATGTTCATTGCAACACTATTTACAATAGCCAAGAGATGGAATCTTCCTAAATGTCCATCAACAGATGAATGAATTAAACTACTGTGGTATATATAAACAGTGAAATACTATTCAGCCATAAAAAGAAATGATATTCTATCATTTGCAGCAACATGGATGGAACTGGAAACCATCATGTTAAGTGAAGTAAGTCAAACACAGAAAGACAACTATTGCATGATATCACTCATATATGGAGTCTAAAAAAAAAAAAAAGTAAAAAAGTGGTTCTCATCAAAGTAGAGAGTAGAATATTAGTTACCAGAGACCTGGAGTGGAGCGGGGAGAAGAGGAGGAAATGAGGTGGACTAAAGGGTACAAAAGTATGCTGTCTATCCTAAGTGAATCATTGTGCAGTATATACACGTATTAAAACAACACACTGTACCCCACAAATATGTACAAATAAATGTTAAAATAAAAAAAGAAAAAGAAGAAAAAATTGTTTTCACAGGTAGGTCAGAGTGCAGTAGTGGAGAGGAAGATTCACATTCATATTGCCAAGGGTTGTTTCACTTTATAAAAATGTTACACCACAGATTTCCTAAAATTATCCCATTCCAGAGAGGTCACACAACTAACTAACCTATTCCCTCTCAGATGTCAAGAACACAGGCCTTATGTCACCAAGGCACATGTACAGTTCATGAGGCTGGATGGGATTTATGTTCTCTTTCTATACGGCACTATTTTATGAAGTCTTCTTTCTATTAAGTATTCCAGTCCCTTGAATCTATAATCTTCCAAAAGTTCTCCTTATGGAAAGATAAGGATGAAGGATTACTAAAACATTAATTAAATAAAAACATGCTCTACTCTAACATTAAACTAAAGTCAAATAAAAAGGGTATTGTCTCACTGGAAACTAAACTATTACATATGATAATTCTCTGTAGCCTCATATGATTTGCATTATTTCATCTACATATTTACTCACTTATACCCTGAGTCTACCCAAATATATTTGAAGAGGCTGAAAAAACTACATGCAATCGCAGAGGATAAAATAAAGTGATGGGCCAATCAAGACAGAAAGAAGATACAGGTACATAAATAAAAGCAGGGCAAAGGTGAGCACATGCCATTATGTCCAGTATAGTACGAGAGGTGGGCACAAATTTAGTCCTGAGCTTACTGGTGACTAAAAATGAAAGGGAAATACAACACACAAACATGCCAAAATGTGTGAGGAATCACAATGAGATGTTGCTCAGGAGAAATTCACCTAGTAGATCCTCATGAAGAAGACAAAGTGCAGTGAAAGACATTTGCCCATCCCTACCCTTAGATAGTGAGCTTCATTAAGTGCTTCTCACGATGTCTCTCAGGATGTGGTGAAGGCCAAAGGGAAACTTAAGAAAAGCAGTCATGCAACCCCTGGCCCCTGAGTGAAGTGTGGTCTAAGCATGTAGCCTTTGTGATGATGGCTTGAGTTAGAGAAATGAATGAACAGCATATCCTTCAAAATTTTCCTCGAATGCTTATACATGTACATTCGTTAAGACATGGAGAGTAGAGAGTGTAAGGTTATATTTTCTGGCAAGGAGTGAAATAACAGCTTTGCTTTTACTGAGCATTTACTAGGTGCCAGACGTTCTAAGCACGTGACATGCATTCTCTCATTTAAACCTCATGTTAACGCTGTGAGTCTATCATTCTCATTTGTACAGATGAGGTGTGGGATACCTAGCTGTTAGGTATTAAGGAATAAAAAGTAGGCAGTCTGACTCCACTGTGTTATACTGACTTCAGGAATGTGTTTTTGGTAGGTTCTTAGAGAAGGAAAGGCTTGGCTTATGTCTCTCCAAACTCAGAAACCTGACTGGGGCCAGTGCCTGAATACACCCATCTCACCTCTCCACAAATGGGATTTTGTCCATTTTCTAACAGTCTCAAAAATGCCTGGCAGAATAGAATTGGAAAGATATACACAAGGAAGAGATAGATAATAGATCCAGAAAGTATACACAAGGAAGAGATTACCACCTGCCTGTTACAGGAAACCTTTCTAGAGTCTGAGCAAATATGTTTCTCCCTAATCAGAGGAGTTACCTCCAGCTCTGCCACCCAGTCTGATGTATTTTAAAGTGTTTTAGTTAACCTAAAAATGAGGTTAGTAGCCTGCTAAAGTGAATTGACCTTGGCAGGTGTTTGCATTTATCTTTAGTCCACTGAAAAGCCTCCAGGTCCTATACCAGTGGTTCTGTGTGGTGCCTGGACCAATAGCATCGACATCACCTGAGAATTTACTAAGAATATAAATTCAGGGGTCCCATCCTAGACCTACTGTTTCAGAGACTTTGGGGCTGAGACTTAGCAACCTGAGCTTCAACAGGTCCTCCAGGTGATTCTGATGTGCCCTGAAGTTTGAGAACCACTGCCCTAAACCACTGTGGCATAAAGAGCTGAAGCAGAACACGGCTATTACCTCTCCAGTAGTAATAGTATGTTGAAATGGGAAAGGAGCTTGGTTTTGGCCTCCTATGGCCCAATGCCCTCTTTTATAGATGAGAAAACTGAGGCTTAGGGAAATGGAGTGATTTACCTGAGATCACACAGCAGGTTAACAGAGGAAGTAGGCTTGTAGCCAATTTTTCCTACTCCAGGTCTGAGGTGTTTGTCTCTTTTCCTTCGGTGGCAATTTTCCTCTCACTCTTCTGAAGTGTCTCCAGGAGTGGTAGCTCATGCAAGAGGATGTTGCATTCTCTCCCCTGAGTCTTTCTCCTGCTTATATCGGATCCACACCTAAGAAGGTGAATGAGCAGATTCTATTGTGGGTAATTCATTCTTTCGTATAATCCTGTTCTGCCTATATTGAAAATGCACCAAGCCAGTGAACACTCTTTAGAACTCCCGTATTCAGTTTTTCGAGTGCTTATAGAAGGATTTAACATTCTATTCTCTGAAAAACTATAGGATGAACTTTCAAATTATTAGTTATAAGGATCATCAGAGAATGCGAAAATCCTAAATGATGTCTTTTAGGATTCTAGCTTCTGAGTTTCAAAAAATTTTAAGCATATCTAAACCTAAGAAGGCAAGTTACTTAACCTTCCTGTGCCTCAGTTTCCTTGTCTAAAATAATGCCTCCCTTAAAGAAATGTTATACAAACTAAGCAAAATAATATATGTGCCTCCCATAAAATAGATGCCTAATAACTGTTAGTTCATCTTTCTCACTCTTTCCTGGTCTTGTTGATGTTAGTAACTGATAGATGATCAGAGGTATAATGTAATCATCAGTGGCTTTTTGAAAACTAACACAGGAGTAGCTCATCTCTTCCATAAGAAGTTGCTAGCTGACATCTCCTCTTTGATTTTTTCTCGTGGTTGTCTTAAGGGATTTTCTCTGTTTCTTGTTAATTGGACTAAAATATTTAAACTTTCTTTCTTCACCTTTTTTCATGGGACAGGGGAGACCAGGTGACGGGCCCTACCAGTGAAGAAGAGGTCATCTGTTGGGCTTCAGGGGAGTGGACATCAAGAGACTAGTTCTACATTATGCTTTTTGGGTAGGTCAGTAATTTTTAGGCCAGTAATTCAGGTGCACATTGAATAAAAGAAACTTTATCACATGATTTCCAATGGCATGTTTGGGGTGAGCACTATTGAAATACAGAATAAAAAATAGTTTCTTGAACTTTCTTATGGTTGCTCACATCCTGCAAAGTTCAAGCATGGATTTTATATATTTTTAAAAAGAATACGTATTTTAAAACTGTAGAAACTGGGTTTTACGCTACCTGGGGTGCTGAGCTTGCCTTTCCTAAAGTCTGTCCATGAATCCTCACCTACTATTTCACTCGCTTTCTGACTTTTCCTTTTACTGACTCTAGATGATCATTTTTCTATAAAGTGACATTGTCCCATGTGTGTTTTTAACCACCAGGGGAGGCATCCCGACCTGCAAATCCAATTCTTAAGCCATTGTCCGTATTACTTAATATTCACCATCACAATACATAGAAACAGGGAATAATAATAATATTCACAGCAAACTACAGTGGTTTGTGGCAACACACTGACTCCCCGCTGGGTGCCCTAGAATGCTTTTGTAGGCTCTAGTCAATATTCCAGCTGCCTTGTAATAGGTCACAGAGACAGCTGTTTTCCACTTTGTTGTGTTGTGTGTATGTATGGGGGGCTGGGGTGTATTAAGAAAAGTACCCTAAAAATGTTTCAAAGTACTTCCTTTTTACTATGCACTAATTCAGTTATTTAAAAGTTGGCACTCCCTATCCAAACACTAGGTCAAACTCTGAAAGTTAGTTTTGTCACTTTACTATAGAAACATACTTCTCCAATAAAAATAGAACTTACAAAAAGGTAATAGAAATAGATGGTGATTCAACTCCAGGAGACTGAGGGAAAAGAAAAATCACCTTTGCGAGGGTTAACTTTCTCAGAATCAGATATGGGTCCGAGCTACAGTTTCACGTCCCCCATCGGCTGCCAGAGGGCGGTGAGCGCGGGAAGGGCGATGCTGGAGATAGGTGCTGCTTTCTCATGCAGTTCTGTTTACCTCGGAGAATGGCTCAGATTCATGGGGTGGCTCATCTGTTTGTTTCCCAGGAGTGTCCTCCTCATCAGGTACAAATGACTTGTTGTTCCCCCTGTCCTGTCTGCCTCCTTGGTGATGGATAGACGAGAGCTGTTCCCTGTGCTCTGGGACTCTAATGTGATCTGGGTCGTGCTGGTGGCAGGAGGGGAGGGAGGGAGGCATCGAGGGGAACAAGGGGACGTTAACGCTAAGGGAACTACAGTCTTTCTTGGAAAAGAAAGTGTGTTTGTGTTCTAGGGCTGGTACCCTTCTCTCACAGCTGCTATAATATTGATCTAGCCGTGATTCGGGGTTTGGTGTTAACATCACCCTCATCAGTGGGAAAGTGAGCCAGGGAAATGGAGAACTCAGTATTTCTTCTGATGGAGCAACGAAGAGGGAGGGGGAAGGAACTCTACTACTCTGAGTCTCATGGCAGATACAGGAGCCTTGAAATGGATAGTAATGCCTGTGGCTTTTATGGCTCCACTATAACCAAGGAGTTTGAAGCTTGACTGTGTGTTAGTCAAAATCACCCTGTCAGAGGAGGTGATCTCAGGATACATATTAAACAAGAGGAAATTGAGGCAAAAATATTAGCAGCTTACCCAGACTCCCATGCTAATACTATTGGCAGAGCTGGGAACGCACAAGGCCCCATTTATCCCATGACCTGTGGGTTAGAGGTTGGCCACCTCACGGGTGCTTGAGGGACACTCAGAGCTCATGGTTCTCAGCCCTCAAACATTTCCATTATTTGCTTGTCACCATGCCTTGAATTTCCACCACTAGCAAGACAAGTGTTTGAACAAGTTATTATGTCTCTACAAGAACCCCTTTTAAAGAATCTACTAATAACCTCCATGTTTTGAGTGTCTACTATGTGTGGCCTAAGCACTGTAGAGACAATATTCTAATCCTTAAAATAGCCCTGCCAAGTAAGTGCTAATACCTTAATTTTATAGAAGAAGAAACTAGAGGCGGTAGAGTTCAAGGAACTTGCCCAAGGGGAAAAATGTAGCTCAGAGACTTTAAGTGATTCTTCCCAGGTCACACAGACAAGAAGTGCTGAAGCCCGAGACTGAGGGGTGTCAGGTTCCAGAGTCTGCACTACTTCCATGGAGACAAACTCCCTTCTTCAATCTTTTCCAGGAGAAATTAAAGCCAGTGAATCTTTACTTGATAAATTTATCAAAGACTAAAGAGAAAAGAGAAAGAGAAAGAGAGGAAGAGAAGGAGAAGGATGCAGGCGGTGGGTTTTAGGGAGCTGGGTGGAGGAGAAGCAGGAGGTGGCCTAATATTGTAGGCAGTTTGCCTCACTCATAATCTCGCCTGGCCCTGCCAAGTTTACTTCTAGATGAGTGCGCTCTTACCGGATGCTGCAACACGTGTGAGGTATTCAATAGATGTTTGTGGAGTGTATGAAAGAACAATTACAGGAGTGCTGGTAATGACTTTGCTTTAGTTGGCCTGTCACCATGGCCTATAGGAGGCGGAAAACTTGGTGTTAAGGCAAGAGGGAGTAGTGAGAACTTACCCCTAACTTTTATTCATTTAGCAAATATTTATCAAGAGCCTACTATGTACGAGGCATTGTGGGGAATACGAAGATTTGGAAAATTCATGTAGAGATTACAATGCAGTTGAGGACACAGAAAGGTAAAGAATAAACTATAATAAAAATTAAGAGCAGAATCAAAGAATTCTACGATACAGGTTCAGAGATCACACAGTGGGGTGATTGGTTAAGTTGACATGAAAAATGTTTAATGGAGAAGATGACATATGCGACCTTGACTTTGAAGGAAAAGTAGATAGAGGACAGGGGTCACTGGAAAGGAGCTAATCTGGATGAAGGTCTGAGTTGGATCAACCAGAGGCGACTTTGTTTAGAGGAATGGCAAATAAAAAATACACTGGAAACAGAATACATGGAGAGATATAGTGGAAGGTGGGATAGAAAGATAATTGGTGGAGAACCTTAAACTCTGTTTTAGAGAAAGAAGGAAATCAATGAAGATTTTTGAGGAGGGAAGCAACGTGATCAGACTTGTGTTTCAGAATCTCCTTATGGATGCTATGGAAAGGAAATTGCTCTGTGAAAGCAGGCAGGCTGAGTGATTTCTTGACTATTTTCTTTGATCCTAATGTAAGAGTCCTTTGCCACATTTACTTTGCAGAGGTCATAAAACCACATCAAAACAAATCATGCACCATCATTCTCTAAGTTTCTGGTTCCAGTGGGCCTGCTGCAATGCTAAGGTTTACTGAAATTTCAGGTAATCAGAGCAGGAGGGAAATCATTTTAGCAAACACAGGCCATTTGTGTGGAAAACCAGATCAACCCACCATCAAAATCTGTGTCAGGAGAGGGAGAGGCATCACTGGGCAGGTTGTGGAGAGCCCCCCTCTTTCCAGTGCACTGTGTCAAGCAGTGTGGGGGTCAGTTTTGTCTCACCCAGGACAGTTATGACTTGAGACACCTTTGCAGTGAGTCCTGGAACTTCAGCCCCACCAGGAGCACCTCACCTGCTTTGGGTAGTTTGTGTTTTTGTTCCATTGGGCATAATGCTGCCGAGCACTTAGAGGCACATTTTCTGCACAGTGTGTAAGGATTTAGTCCCATTCACGTTAATGGAAATCCCGCCAGGAAATCTCCATGCTGGGCCACACTGAAAATTCACCCCTGATTGTTCTGTTTGATTTGTTTCACCTGTGTCTTCCTCTCTCCCGCTCTGAGGATGTTTGTGGGCTCGTTAGGGCGGCTTGAACTCAGCGCTGAGTCTTAATCCCATGCAGAAATGAGGAGGCTCAGAAGCGTCTTTAATGCTGAAGGGAAAGAAGTGCCTGGTTGGATTTAGTGCAGTTACATTTGAAGCTATATCACTTCTAAGAGAGCCAAGGATCCCCTGGATGTTGGACAGGACAGAAATATGCTCATATTAACAAAGCTTAATTCTGTTGCATTCAGCTCAGAATGAGAGAAAAGAAGTGGATCTCCAGTATGACTGGGGAGACCCTGGAGCTACTCACCCGGCTGTTCATGACACAGCAGAGCCCAGTTCTGAGAAGAAGCGGGCTGGCCAAGTGCCTGAGCATGCAGAGGGCCCCAGGAAGGGAAATAAGCGATCTCTCTTCCACATATGGCTCAAAGGAGTGAATACCCTTGTCATATCATGTGCCATATATAGACTTTCAATGATAGCAAAGGTTATTGCTAAAGGTCTTGAGCTGTTATGTATTTCTGTCTAGCCTCTAATTTAATAGTTTCCTTCAGAGTGGTTTGGTTTGCCTCTTCCCATTTAGGTACCATGACATGCTGATTATTGGATTTTTCTCTTCATGATGCTGGAATGTGGTGGCAGGTCTGACACCAGGACTCAGCTCACAAGTTTCTTCTGTCTTTGGCCACTGTCACCTGTCCTGTCAGATGGTCATGCTTATCTGGGCACTACTTGTCTTTATGCCCTTTCCATGTGCTTTTGTGTACTGACAAATGAATAAGACCCAAAGATGTGAACTCTGGCTCTTCTCTGAGAACCTCAATGCTATGTTATGTATCCAGCCACAAGTTTGGAAACTCAAATTTGGATTCAGGATAGAACTTTGCCTTACAGCCGCCTCACCACCTAAAAATGTGATTCAGAGTATGGTCTCTCTCAAGGCTGACATCCACGGTGTGCCCATGAACAAATGATTTAACCTCTCCAAATCATGATTGTCACCTCTGTAAAATACAGATAATAGTGCTGTGAAATAGGCATTGAGGTAAAACTTAAATGAGATAAGTCATGCAACGAAGTTAGTTCTTCATCTCCCTTACAATAAGAGCTCCAAAAGTGATAGCTATGATTAATATCATTACTTCTACTGCTCCAAATAACGCTGCAGATATTTCATATGTAGAAGCAAAAACAATGTCAGTGGGACTTTGAGCATGCTATTTTTCATTCTGTGTATTGTCTGCTTCTTTCTGTAATGTGTTTTTTTAAAAATAATATTTAAAAATTTAAAGTTAGCTCCAAAAATAATAAATGATTATACATGAATAGTATGCTATCTACCCAGCAACGGTGTGAGATAGGCAGTGGTCCTCACTTCACAGGGTAGGGAACTGGGTCTCAGAATGGTAAATGGCTTCCTATGAGCACATAATTAGTATGTGATGTGACTGAGACTTCATCTCAATTTTTGTTTCTCCAAATACAGTGTCTTTTATACTTGTAGGGGAAACACAAAATGGAAAGAAAAAAAACAAAAGTTTTCCTGAGCAAAAAAAAAAAAAAAAAGAAAGAAAAAAATCTGGGAAAGCTGGTGTAATTCATTATGAGAAGAAACCAAACAACATTCTTCTCATGCCTTCATAAAGCCAATGATCTTGGACCTAAAGAGTTTAATTGGAAATTATTTGGAAAAATACAGTTCTTATTCTGCGGTAGCACTTATTCCCCTAAGGGCAGCTTCACTCTTAAATGATCTCAAATTCTACCAAAAAGATATAAGCAAGAGTATTGTATCACAGTCTTCCCAAGAAGCAGCATCTCATCTGCGTTTTTATCATCATCCTGAATTACTTATTAAGAAACAAATTGCATGTAGAGGCACGCTAAAAAACTGTCCGAACAGACATTGAAAATCTCTGAACTCGTCTTTCTCTCTGTAAGTCAGTGATCTAATGCAATTCCACAAAAGTAAATACATATACAAACAAACAAAATAACACGAAGCCAAATGGGTCAACACTTAAGTGAGTTACATCATAAAATTGAGAGCCTCTGCACCTTTGTTAGTTATCTTATTTTTTATGCCAAGTTTGAGTCTGAGTGACTTTCTGAATTGGGAGGAAAAGCAGCAAGTGGTGTGGAGACTACTTATTTTTCAGACTCTTGAGGACTGTTCTGAACTCTTTCCTTGTCTTGCACCTCAAGCATGTGTCACAACTCACAACTTGTGAGTTGACACAGAGAAAGCACCTCATAGATAGTGAATAAATAAAATTGGGTAAATCAAATGAGATAAAATGATAGGTACACAATTAGTTAGAGCAATATTGGTGGAGGAAAAATTTCTAAAATATCCTGAATGACTTTATGAAAGCTATAATTCTATTAAACAAAGGAGCTTGACTATTATGTAACTCCCAGTGAGGCTCCACAGAAGTCTAGCCACACAATCTAAACTTGAAATTGCCGGGTGAAGAAAAAGTAAGAATGTCGTTAATACTCATTTGCAGAAAAGGAATATCAATTTTAAAAAATCTATTCTAAAAAAATTAATCAAGTTTTTTTTTCTATGTAAGGTTGTTACCATTATTTAGTAAAACGAGAGGTGAAAAGCTCTTTTTATTTTGTTATATCTAGTCCAGCATATGGCAAAAAGTTTGGCTTGTAGATTAATTTACCAATATCAGTTTGGCCTCCATCAGTTAGATGTCAGAGGAAGAAGGCTACTAGAGGAAGAAGCTTTTTCCAAGTGGATCCTTGGAAAAGAAAGCCAAGCCAAATTTCCCTTGCAAGGATTGTCTACCTCACTTAACTCTTTACCTCCTGGTTTAGAAGGCCATTCAAATGAAAACGTCACATGAAATAAGCAAAAGACAATCTGTTTCCCCAAAAGTCCTCTACATCTAGAGTTTGAGGGCTCCTCAATGTTCCAGAATCCCATGTTTCCTTTTTTCTTATCTCCTCCCAAAGAATTTTGACTCGCTCCTAAGAAACAGTATCTTCTTTCCTTCAAAGAATGTCTGTATTTCACGCCGTTGCTACACCCAGAACTAGTTTGGCCAACTTGGCTGATTCAGTGGTTACCAGGCAGAAGAGTCCCACCAGCCTGCCTGCCAGCCTGTACACAACACGGAGGTAGCCATGGCGACCTTGTTGGCTCTTTGTAAAAGGTGGGGTTGTTTATGCATCATCTGGGCTGGACCTAAAAATTCCCAGGAAGATTGATCAGAACTAGATGTTGTTTTGTTAGATCTTGATCTTGAAAGCTTTCTGTAACAAGGAGGAATGTGCTGCTAACAGACTGTATGCTTTCACTTTCCTGTGTGCAGTGCCCCCGTCGAAATGAGGATAATTTGGCCAAATTCATTGTTTTGCACATACACATACACTTACAAACATACTAGTCCTTGTCGTCTTTGTACCAAAGACCTCTCTGTGCTTCTTTAAGCAGGAGAAATAGTCTCCAGGTAAATTTTGCTACTGACTCCATTTCTCTATTTGGTTTGTTTAATAAACATTCAATGTATGCATAATAGGGGGTTGAGGTTCAGGACTAAAGTTCAATGCAGAAAGTGACACAAAATACAAGAATTATGAGGTAACATGCACATTTATCATCCAGTTAAAACTAGGGGTTTTAATGTTTGTTTTACTTTGTGGTAGTTGTTAAGGCTTTTTAAAAAATTTCTTTTGGTGGCAATAATATTGCAGCTATGGAGGCAAAATGTTATTTTTCTTCTTTTATTCAATTGCTGATGGTTTAAGAATCTGGTGCCTTTATGTCAGCTTTTGAATTGCAACAATTAGATGCTTTTATTTCTTATATTTTTAATCAGAAATCAGAACTTAGAGAAATAAGCCTGATATAAATTTTTCTGACATGTTTGGTATTTCTTATTTTTTTCAATTCATGACATCACTATTCCATTATCTCTCTGAATAATGTGTAAAGTGAGTCTTAATCTTAGCCAAGGTGTGAAACTGCAAGATTGAAAACTTACGAGCTGATAATGTTGCTTCCCCCAATAGCTAACATTGGGTTATAGGTGCGTTCAGTCTCTACTAAGTAACTGCTTTTTATGTTACTTTATTTAATACTCGTAGGAATCCTAAGAAGAGATACTATTACTTTGCATTTAACAAATAATCCAGAGAAATTAAGTAATTTACCCAAGGCCACACAGATTATAAGTGAAAAATCCAAAGCCTGGATAGTCTGAGTTCAAACCTCCCTTCTTTGCTACGTCACTGCTGTATGTTGGTCCTTCTTTCTCTGTTCAGCCATTCCATGCTCATCTTCAACAAAGAGTTGGGTAATAATAGATCTGTGCCTTTTACTAGATGTTAAATATTCTCAGTCTAAGGATTATTTTCTTAATAAATGTGTATTCCCCACAGTACTTCAATTGTATTAGGTGCTCAATAAATTTTTATTAAGTTGAATTTAGTCCTTGTCTTAGTTCATTTGGGCTGCTGTAATTGAATAACATAGATCAGGTGGCTTGTAAACAGCATAAATGTAATTCTTACAGTTCTGGAAGCTGGGAAGTCCAAGATCAAGTTGCCAGCAGATGGAGACCCGTTTCCTGGTTTATTGACGGTAACTTGTCGCTGTGCCATCACGTGGTGGAAGGGGTGAACAAGCTCCCTTGGGCATATTTTATAAGGGCACTGAACACATTCTTCCCTTATGATCTAATCACCTTTCAAGAGGCTTCACCTCCTAATACCATCATCTTGGGAGTTAGAATTTTAACACATAAATTTGGGAGAGGGGACACAAACATTTTAATCACAGTAGTCCTTAACACCCTTCATAATCTACGTGTTCTCAAAACACTTATGAGTTAGCTCCAAATTCTCTTTTGAGTTCTAATCAATTCTTTAAACTGTCTGTTAGACATTTCCAGCTGAATGTCCTGCAGCTGCTGCCTCCAGTGCTACCTGTTCCAAATCTGGCTCAGCATTGTCACCTTTCCCTTTCCCCAGATTTGTTCTCCTCTGTGTTCCCTACCTCTGTTTATAGCATCCCTGCACCATGTGCCCAATTAAAAACTTAGGAGTCATTTTCCACATCTCCATTTCCAATACCCTTTCCCCATTATCTAGGAAAAATGAAGACTTTTAGAAACACTATCACACATATCACATTTTAACATTAATTTCTTCCTTTAAAATACAGGTATTGAGCACTTTCTGTGTGCCAGGTGCTCTTTTAGAGAAACAAAGATAAACAAGACAAGGCTTTCCTGAGAGAAGATTCAATATATTGAGACGGAAAGAGGTTGGATGTAAAGATGGATTATTTATCTCTGTTACCCTGCAGAGAATATAGCTCCATGAGGAAAGGATTTTTAAAAATCTCCAGAGTCTAGCACTGTACCTGCCATAGAATAGGGGACATATATAATAAAGTTCTTAAATCATAAATGAATTACACTACTACCTATATGGTATATTATGGATCCCTTCTTTTATGCTTCCCATAATATACTACTCCCATAAAAATCTTATTTGACTCTGGTTTATTCTGTGGTGGATTGTTGGATAGCATCTCTCAGTCTATATCATTAGCTCTCTGAGTCAAGGGCTCAGATCTGTAAACCCACACAGTTCAGCACAGTGCTTCAGGGTCAAGAAACACCCAATATTTATTGAATGGAGGGGCACATGGGCCCTATTGGTAAGAAACGTGGGAGTCACTATACATATTTTTACTTTTAACTTCAGTTCATGCTGTGGCAGAGTAATGGGTCATTAACATTAGGCTGGTCTTCAGGGCTCCCGCCTGTATTATTTTATAGGATTGAGGATAGGAAACAACCAATTTAGGACAGGATCACTCACTGAGTTGAGAAAAGGCCACATGCCTCTTTTGAGCTGGCACTGAAGCCCCATGTGGTTAAATGGTAGGTAAACAGTAAGTGGAATATAGGAAGAAGCTTGATAGTACCTTCCAAACTTGCTGCTTCTGTTTGCAACTCAGATTTGCTGCAACCTTACCCACGTATGAAACAGTGAAGAGGGAATCCATGTCAATCAAGGTATTTATTTATTTAGCACCAGAGTCAGCAAGATCCTTTTTTCCCTTAAGTAGTTAAAACAAGTAGCGCATTGGAAAGAAAATTGCGAGAACTATTTCCCATAAAAGAAACGTGAACTGGTTCTGATAACGCCGACAGTTACCTGACATATATTCTTCCTATAGTGTTTTAACAAGAGGGACTATTTTTAGGGAAATTCTTTGCCTTGAACTAAATTTATGGCCTTAAAGTCTTCTCGTCTATTTTCCGTGTGTGCGTGCTCCAACGGTCCAATTTATAACTGACACCTTTACTACCTACCAGCATATCAGTTTCATCTCCCAGAGGAAGAGAAAACCAGACCCTGTGACTAGTGAACTGGATTGAAAATCTAGTCTAATGCTGACAGATAAATGCACTAATTTTCTTCTGTGACTGGTTCTGCATTGCAGGGTGAGCCTGCTTCTAACAACTCCCTCAAAAGGCTCTGTAACCCGTCCAAAAGATGATGTCAAGTGCTACAAGGACCCAGGTCAGCCCTGCATCATAGGTAACAGTTACCCCAGTGATAAAGTTACCAGGCAGGTTTTGAATGAGATTGTGTTTTTAAATGAAAGACTGGCTGAAAATGTAGACTTGGACCAAGCATTAATAGGGGAAAATTTGAGACAAACAGAGGTTAGCATTTGGCTTCTTTGTGGTGTTCAGCAGAGGTCAGGGAAGGTTCTAATACAGAAGGAACACAAAGTTTCAACGAGGAGTCGTGGTGTTCCACTAATCCGTGAGCTGGTAGCCTACACAAAGTGAACTCGAGTTTTAGCCAAGAGCAATTTTATGACATGGAAGCCACAGTCATTCAGCTGGAACTGGTCACTTATTTTGAAGAAATCCCTGAGCTGTTGAAGACCTTCTGAGTGTCATGTTTAATTTTATTCTGATGAAGAAGTAGCAAACCCCTCATCCCCCCCTTGCCAACTGTTTAGGTCAAATGGGGACGGAGGACCTAAACAGCAGGCATGGAACTCATCAGAGAGCCTTAAAGATTAACTTTATGGTTCTCTCCTTTCCACTGGAGTCATGGCTGTGGAGGCAGCCCATGAATTGAGCAGAGCCCAAATGGCAACCATGTTCCCATTATCCATCTGTTGTGTTTCTTCACAAAGGTTTAAGTACAAGATTGATTATGCATGTCTGACAACATCAAGTACCTCTGAGTAAAGAAACTAGACACAGTTTCTCACTCTGGATAAGAAAGAAGTTGTACATCCAGAAGATAAATGGTGACAATCCAGGCAATAAGTAAATAGAAGATAACTGTGTTGTTTAGAAAAAAGAAAGAAAGAAATATCAAAAGATGTGGAATTTGAAATATATAGGCTTAAAGTGCCTATACAAGTTGATTTTTAAAATAAATACATAAAGCTCTCTTCAAAGCAAACGTAACGAGTGAAAAACTATGTCCCACGAAAAACACACTGCATGTGAAGAAAAGAAAGGAATTTTAACAGCACAGATCTAAAATTAAACTAACTGGAACTAAAAGGAAAACAACAGATTGCTCAGATGAAGACTTTATTACTATTGGCATAAACAAAGATATAATATTTTCAATGTTAAAAAGACAACAGAAACCGGGAACTGTTTTGTGTAGATGGTAATCAAGAGGGGAGATTAAAAACAACAGAGCATGAAGCATACGTGCTGCTGGGCTCCTCTCCCTGTGCGAGGTGGAGGTTAGACTCGCTAAGACTCTGCGCTGCAAACCCAGGAAGACGCGGTTCCGACTCCTCCCCCGCCGCTGTCCAGCCGGCTCCAGCACAGGCCGCTCAGGCCGCGCTGCCGCTGCCGGGCCGGGGCCCTCTCCCCGCGGCGTCAGCCCAGCCCAGGAGAGCCGGCAGCTCCGCGGTGCTGATGTCTAACCCCGCATCCTTCCTCGGGCGCCACCTCTTTCTTTCTCTGCGACCCTTTTCGATTGGGAAGAAAGCTGTTTTGTCAGTGATTCCTGATTGCAGAGGCTTTCAGAAGGGTCTTCTTTCTTTCCCTCCTTATCCTGAGAGGGGATTTTGCTTGAAATCTGCCCAATAGGAAGACAGAAAAGTCAGAAAAATAATACCTTCCCAGTATAGTACTTTCCCCACTTCAAAACCTTCTTCTACACTTTGTCTCCCTCAGTGCTAACCTACGAGGTAGCAGGGCAGGAGTTCTTAAGCCCCATTTTTGCAGATGATGACTGTAATGCTCAGAGGTTAAATGCTTTACCCAAGCTCACACAGATGGTAAGAGAAGTCTAAGGCAAGAACTCTGACTCCTGGTCTTGTACATTTTCTAGAAAACATCAAATTTTATCACAGTAAGCATGTGCTGCTTTCTACAAAGAGATTAGGAATAGTATAGATGACAAAATGTGTTTTCCAGTTCTTGCTGACTTGTGTGTATTGCTAACGCTGCTTTACTCTCACATCTCAAAGTGACTTTTTTCCTCCCATCTTCTTAAAAGGTAGGTCATTATGTTTTTATAAGTCTACACGTAGATAACCAGGTGTAGCTTATACGCTCCTTATGTGACCTGGCGATATCTCAATAGATAGATGGTAGATAGGTAGATAGATGACAGAGGTATGGAGACATACTTTTTGGTATTAACAACAATATAGCAATTTTTATTTGTTTCCTAAAGAAGTCATTTTACTTGATGGTATTTTGTGTTTTTCTCTAAGTCTCATTCAAAGCTTATGCAAATTGCCAATGTCCACAAACTTTTGAAACATGAATTTAGAAGGAATCCTTAACCACATTACACCCAATATCTTCTAATAATTTTAAAGTTTCACTAGAGGGCACTCCCACTTCACGGCCAGGAGGCAGGAAGGACAAAGGACCATAGTGGTCTGGAGGCTTAACTTGCTGTACATACTATTTTATTTTCTCTTTATTACTCTCTCTTCTCTTTCTCACCCATTGTATAAAAAACAGAGTGAAATTATACAGGTCTTCCTTTAAATATATGAATAGAAATGAACTACATTGATAAGCTAGCAAACACCTATAACTGTGAATTATGGTTCACCTTGCGACACAGAACACATTATGTGAAATCTTCTGCATTGAATTTTTGGTTGTCAACATAAATGAGTACAAAATATAGTGTGAGATGTTAACTTACTACATCAAGAAATATGTCTTTATTGGGCAACCTGGGGAGGAAAGCTAGTGGTTGCCCATTACTGATTTCCAGCTTGTAGGATTTTCATGGTCACCTTTTCTGGAAAATCTTTAGGTAAACCCAAATCGCAAAGATGTGTAGGGTTGGGAAATAGAGAAATTAAAGAAAAATCAAAATGGACAACCAAATGAAATTGCTTTAGAGTAAATTAAACACTAAGCCCTGCTTTTTGGGGTCATACACTTTTATGTACCAAAGAATCTGAAGACAGTTTTAAACACATATTTCAGCAAAACAATAAATAGAGCATTTCTTGTGGGAGGAAAATAAGGTATTTCAAAGTCAGAAGGGAAGTAGCCTGTTTGCCAAGTGTAGAACCCCACAGAGCCCTCAGGCTTGAAGTTTCAAACTGATCTCAACCCTTTGGGGGTTTGAATTTCTTTACTGTTGGCAAAACACAACTTCCTCCTTCAAAGAGAAGTGGCATTAAGAAGGCTTGTTACAGAGAGACTCAAAAGACTTCTTGGACACCAAATCACTCTTACAAAACACCATTTTGATGAGTTTAGTAAAGATTAATCAGAAACATATGGATTAATTTTTTTTTTTTAATGACATTGGTTTGTAAAATAAGGGAAGAGGGACCTAGTGAAATATGCTTCAGGCTTTGCAAAACCCCAAAACATTTGAAAAGGGGGTTAAGATGCTGATGGACACAGGGAAGCAAACAGATTTTCCCTGGGTCAACCTGACTGATCTTATTTGATTTAAATTTAAATCAAAGGCAAAGTAAATAATATGACTTTTTGCCATTATTGTCCACAGAGATGAACACGCAGTTGCTCCTCAACCATGGATTTAACAAACTTCAATGGAAATGTAGACTTATGTGTTTATTTTGCAATGATGAAAAACTTAATTATATGACCTAAAAGATTTCATATTGTTTGAATAGAATTAAACTCAAAAGTAGTCCAAGCTGAGGACTCCTTGAAAAACTTATCTGAAATAATTAATTACTGGAATTAAATTCTTCTCTGACCACTCTAGAAGTGTAATACGAAGGACCTACAATAGCCGTCATGTGGGGAAAATTCTCACTGCACTGGGTGATACCAGAACAACTTTACTACCAATCACCAAACCAAGCAAGGATGAAAAGCCTTAGATAAGTCATGTTTTAAAGGAATATAAGTTGAACAGCAAGGCGATCACAGGCGATTAGGAATCAAAGACAGAAATCACTGAAAATTGAAAGATCCTGCTGAGTTTTTTCCCTCTAATTCAAATTATCATTTGGAGATGAACTGCAGTAAAAAGAATAAAATGAAAGTTGGGATGCAACTAACGGATTTTATAAGTCATGAAATATAAAGTTTCTCTCTCCTGCAAATTAATCAAGGGGTATTATAAGAAGTTGCCTTTATCTTTAGAATATATATTATATATATGAATATATATAAATAGAATATATATAAAATATATATTATATACACACACATATAATATATATTTTAAAAATTCTTACCCTTGTAAGTGCTAAATAGTTATCTGAAGCAGAATTAGGCAAATTTAGAAAGTCCTATCTTCAGAAATATTTATAATAAATGTTAACCTTTCAAACAACCAAATAAAAATGTTTTCCCCAGGGAGTATGGTGATGAACAGTTGGTCTGTAATCAAAAGGTTCTTGCCAGAAAGCATGTCCAGCTTTCCTTTTAAATATGTACGTGGAAAATAATACCAACTTCTATCAAGCGTTGGATTTAGCCTGTTATCATGTGCAAATGTACCTGCCTATTAACTTACAGATGGGGCAGGTATTTTACTAAGGTGCAGTATTTCTGTCCCAGGTCATAGCTTGAGTTTTTCTCCCTTTCAAGGTCCCCAATGCTTCATCTGTCACTCTTATTGTCAAATGTTCTATTTTTCCTGTCCCTGCCAGCAGTGATTTCAATTTGGGCTTGACTTCAAGACAGGCCACATTGTATCTGTGATGTCAATGGAAAGGGGATAAAAGTCATTAAAGATATTTGTTATTTTGAAAGGTTAAAAGAGTTTTTCTTGGTGGGTAACACTTTCTCTGGAAAGAACCTCAACTAATTGTCTGACCAGGGAATGGGCACCTAAGTGAGAAAAAAATATACTTAATAAAGCATTGGCGTCTATTATTTTTCCTCTTTTATTGTCCAGTGCCTCTGGGCCTGGTGGGCTTTCTGGAGGCATCTGAGCTCGATATTCCTTCAAACAGCAGAGCAATGATTACACTGCTGGGCTGATTCTCTTTCTGTCTGCCCTAGGTAAGGGATTCTTGCTTCAAACACCATTTATTGTAGAAATTGTTGCTAGGGTTCTAGAAATTGTGTGTGTGTCCTTAAAAGAGTCCCAAAAAGACAGAATTGGAGTTTGACATAAAATGATATTTTGTTGTGCTTAATACCCACCTCACCTAACATCCATTGCTCCACCACAACAGAGTAAGAAATTAAGAACAGAACATTTTATAGAAGGCCAATGCATGGTACTCAAATGATCTGAGTTCTTCTAGGAAAGGTAATGATTATAAAAAGAAGTGAACTCAAGAACAATAAGTCAAATTCATGCCATCAAAACATCCGTCTGTGTCATTTACTTTTGTCAGATTGTGGGGAGAAAACACAGAACAGAAAGAGAATACTTTTAGTTGTATTAGATTTGGGATTTGTTTTAAGAGAACCTCAGGGATTATTCACAATCAAAAAGGAATAGGCTTATACTTGAGTAAGGAAGATAAGATTTTTCTCTGGATATGGTTCATGTGTGGATGGCAATGATTCTCTGACAGTCACCATTTTCTAAGATGTAGTTACCAGAACACATCTGAATAACACAAGAGAAAGGAACATTTTGATGTGTTGAGGAAAGTTGTTTTGACAAATGTCAATGCCTGGGTCTTCCTGGCTGAGGCCTGTTGTTAACTTCCAAGGCTGCCTGTGTGTTACAGCTTATGCCACTCTATCAGGGGAAATTGGACATACCCAACACAATTTCATTTCCATTTCTCTACAACATTACAAGCTTCCTTGGCAGCAAAATCACATATTCTTATCGCAAAAATAAATGAGAGAAAAGAAGACATACATTTCTGTCAAGTTATGTCAAGACATATTTGGTATGTATTTCACTTCACTATCACTGACAGCAAGGATGTCACGTATTCTTAATACAAAGTAAAGAAGTATTTTCCTTTTTTCCCCCTACGAGGCATCAATTTCATTTTATTCACTTTATAAGCACCACTGACAGGAAGGTGTCTTTTTAAAACAAAGCTTTGCAAAAGGCAAAAAAAAAAAAAAAAAAAAAAAAAAAAGAATAGTTTTTGTGTTTTGCTGGATTTCTGAATGGACATATTGTACATGAGTTTAACTTGACAATATCATAACAACCGCAATAAGAGCCATCTATCACCACTTTATTATCCATTTTCACAGCACATGTTCATTGTTCTGATTTACTTCTTTCCATGCATGTGATGGGTTGGGATAAAATAAGTCATAGAAATGTTCATTTTCCTTTTAAAGGCTCCAATGGGGTAAGAAAGAGAGAGAGAGAAAAAAAAGGAAGGATGGAAGGAAAAAAGGAAGAAAGAAAAGGAAAAGAAAGCAAGAGAAAAGGAAAGGAGGAAAAGGAAGAGAAATTGATTAGTTCATTCAAAAAGAGAAAAAGGTCCTTAACACTAAATAAAACAAAAAAATTTTGAAAGATCTAAATGTGATATATCGGGGAAGTTAATGTTAAGTTATCATTTGGGCAGTTCATATTGAATAATTTTTGCCTTTCACTTTATTATGTTCTACGTAATTGATGATATTTTGACAAATGTGCACAAGAGTTCAATTCAGTAGAAAAATGCCTCCTCTAGCTGTCTAATTGGAAGTGGGTGGAGCTCTTGCTCCTGAGGGTTGACAGCCAAGCCACTCTCAGCTGGGCAACACCACTCAGAGGAAAGGAGGGGTTCCCCGAGTCAGTCTTATTCCTGTCCTCAGGAGGAGCCTCCCCTAAAAGCACTTTGCTTATTTGCCTTTGAATGCCACAGTGCTCATATCTATGACACTTGTAAATCCATAGAATTTTTTAATAGCTAAGAATTATTTTAGAGATTATTTAGTCAAACAATCTCACTTTACCACTTAGAACTGAAAACCCAGAACAGTTGAGATCAAACAGACAGAGTTTGTAATCAAGTTAGATTTAGGAATTAGTACTTAATCTGGTAATAATGAAGGACCATTAGAGATTTTTATGCAGGGAAGTAATATAATAAAAGTAATGACTGTACATCACGGTTTTTGAGTTATGCAAAAAAAAGTCCAAAAAACCTCTGAGAAATTCGGACAGCCAGACACACACAAGTAAAAATTGGGGGAACCAAATATAGTATTGCAACTTCTTTTGTCAACTGAAGAAATAAAAACAAACAGACATGTAATAGTCACTATTACATGTTTATTAAAATTTCATATAAGAAAGATTTTTAATAGAAAAAAGTTTCAAAATTTTCAAATTTTTCCAAAACTGAAATTTAAATTATTCCCTGGAGATGCTGAGTCCACAGGCCTGGGGTAAGGCCAGGTTTGGGAGAACCCATGATTTATTCTATCCTGTCCTCCAAAGCGGGAGGCCTTCCCCTAATCTTTGAGAGACAATGGTACAGGCTCTGCTGGATGCCTGTTCTATTAGGGACCATCTCTCCTTGAAAGAAATTTAAAGATCTGTGTCTACAAAGATCTGGAGGTTTGGGGTCCAAAGATGGGCATCGCAGGTTCAGCTTATTTTCCTCACATATAAAAAGGGAAATCCCCACCCCACAGGACTGTCATGAGGATTAATAATAACAAATTAATTAATAATAAGAAATTAATTAACAATGAGAAATCCCCACCCCACAGGTCTGTCATGAGGCTTAAATAGCAATAGAATAGTGAACATTAATGTGCGAACTGTAAAACACTCTACAAATGTTACTGTAACAGTATTCAGGAGGTGGCATTTGATTTGTCAATTCTCTCAAGGGTTAAGTTGAAAGCAAAATAATGCTCCTCCCCCCCACTACTGCCACTCCATATGTGAGTACAAAAATTCTCAAAGTAGAACATGGTAAATCAGAGATATTTCGTCCTAGAAGAAACCTGAGGTGATTATTTGAGGTTTCCTCATTTTAACATTAAAATGACTGAAGACCAGAGGGACATCTTGGAATCTCACAGCTATTTCCCAGAATCCTCACCAAGAAGAAACACCACAATCGTCCCCTTCTCTAGACTCATGTTTATACTGTAGAATGAGAGGGCGTTACAAAAGCACAAAAGAATCGAAGGCAGTGCTCACTGGCACCTACACTAACTGGCACCAGCAACATTAGAGGTAATGAATTCAACCTATGGTAGACTGAGAGGTACTTCAGACTTCACAATTCAGCTCCCGTATTTTAAGGTGAGGAAATAGAGACACTTCAAGGAAGAAGAATGACTTGCCCAACATACCGCAGATCGAAACCCCACGACTGTCAAGGGCTTACCCCGCTGTTCCTATCCCACCTGTGAATGTGCTTCAAGTATTCAGCATCCACAAACAATGCAAGCGCAATCGCATATTCATATACTGAACACACAAAAACGCGAGGTGGCACATGATGACATCACCTCCCTCCCTCTCTCCACCTTTCCAGGGACCAGGTACATTCATTCATTTGTTCCTTTGTTGATTCATTCACTGGATAATCAAGTGATCCTCAACCATTCAGTAAACATTTACTATGGGTAAAGCACTGAACTCAGCAAAACAAGGAATAGGAAAAGCAAATTCTGTATGAAGGAGAAGACTTAGACGTGGAAAATAAACCATCACTGGAAATGGGACCAGTGCTAAATGCAAGAGTTAGAGCAACATGGCACATTAAAGTAACCTGGAGAATGATATGGATGAGCCTAGAGTAAATTTACAGCAGCTCGAAAAAGAAAGCTTGGTGAAAAGTAGTTATTCAGTCAAAACAAGCAAGAAAAACCAATTAATGAAGGCTCAGCTCTTGTCTTTCTCACGCACTGGTGTAGCCTGCAGTGGGTGTTCAATGAATATTTGAGAACTGAACAGTATAGGATGTCCTCTGCTGGGGTCTAAGCTCTCAGTTCCTATCCTGGGATAGAAATTTTAACCCACAATTGAGTGGACCTGAGACATCATGTTTGTTAAATGTTTGACCCAGAGCTCTGGGCCTCTTCACCATGGCTGGCTTCGAGGAAATGACCCAGTCTGAGCAGTGATACTTGTATGATCCCACTCCTTTAGGAATGAAAACACATCAACATTTCGATGTTTCTACATTTTCAAACAACTTCAATGTTCTGGGAAAAACTAACCGTTGCTTACAGGAATGCATAGCTTTTCTTTTCACCTTAGGCTCCAAAGTCGCTTGGCAAAATTTGGATATTTGGTTATCATGGAGTTTTTGCATTAATTTCGATTTTTAAAAAGATTGCCTTAAGATAGTATGGATCTCGATTGTAAGTTTTTTGTCTCCCCACCCCTGCCCCTTAAATTTTGTGACCAGAGTTAGTGCCTCACTGGCCTTCAGCTAATCCCGGCCTCAAGAACAACCCGTTCTAGACTGCATCCCTGCATCCTTGCCTGGGCTTCTTTCCACCTTAAGGTCAGACTAGTCAATCTAAGGACAACCTGGAGACCGACAGCAGATGGAGACACCAGGGGGTCCTGAGAAGCTGAGGAAATGCACACACACATTCCACAATCAAACTGTATGTCAAATGCATTACAGTGATTCTAAAGGTGAACTGAATGTGAATTATTTAAAAAGCAAGAAGTCACTTTATTTTATCATACATTTGTATTTATATGCTGTTTTTACTCAAAGCAAGGCACACATACCTTCTTGCTCAGTGTGACTGTTTATTATCTTAATCCCCGCCCCCCATTAATGAGAGACAGAATAAGATGAGTCTAAGACAACAATTCACCAAAAAAGAAAAAGAATTGGTTGGGGGAGGGGACAATCCGTGAATAGCTTTAGAAATCAGAAACTCTGACTTAAAAAAGATTTGGTGACTGAGAGATCTGGGGGTGGGAGTGGAAAGCATTTAAAACTCTTGCTTTAAATCTTTGCATAACAGAGTTAAGTGGAATTTGTTATGGGCAGAAATAATTAGTTCCTTTTATAAGGCCTAAAACAACTATAACTGAGCAGGTAATTTTATTGTGTTTTTTAAACCAATTACAAAAGTATTACATGCACATAGTTCGTAAAGTTAGAAAATATTTACAACAGAGAAGAAAATAAAAATCACTCATAATCTTACAACCCAGAGAAAATCATTGTTAAACATTTTAGTTAATTTTCTCCCAGTCATATTACTATACATGCTTGATATTACCCTTTATTTGCAGTTCTGTATCCTTTTTTATTTACTATTATATCTCAAGCATTTTTCTCATATCTTTAAAATTATTAACATATATCATTTCTAATAACTGCATAATATTCTACTGAGTGAATTTAACAGATCCCCTGTTTTTAGACATGGTGTTTGTTTTCAAGTATTGCCATTATAATCCTGTAATAAATATCTTTGTACATAATTACTTGGCTTAATTTCTGTCCCCTGGTTTATGCTAGATTCCTAAAAGTGGAAATCAAAAATTTTTTTTTACTTTTGAAGAACACATGAATTTTTAGCTGTTTCTATTTTTTTAAGTTACAACCTAAATACCATTTCACACTTCATTATATATGCTCTCTATGAATCTCTCTGCTTATTTAGTGTCTGTTGGAAATACCAAGGTTCTTATAATAATTGGGAAAAAATGATTCAGTGAAAATGCTATTAGTAGGTAGGTATTCAATCAGAATTTTCTATACTTTTTCTTTTTAATAAAGATTCTTTGGGTCATTAAGAGTTATTAAGAGTTTGCCTGTTTTTTCTAAGCCTTTTCTAATGCTTTATTTACTTTTGTATGTTACGCCCATGACAAATAGGATGACTGGAAGAAACACAGCCCCCTTTGTATTTCAATGCCTCAGATTTTCCCGGGTCACAGTTAGCATTGGTGCTCTGGGGAGGCTGCATTTGAAGACATGACCATATTCCCTTTCCTTCCTAATTTAAGCTAGTCTGATATGTTTCAAAAAGTGATTATGCTAACACATTTCTAAGCCCTTCCTCAAGCTGCTGGCCTTGCTTTCGTGGGTGGCCACCCCAGGGTTCCCGATCAGTCTCCTAATGCCCCTTCGTGCTTGCTCGTTCTGGGGCCCTCCCTCCTCCACTGCTCCAGGTGTCTGCACTGGGCACAATGGAGCCAGGTCCCTCAGGACCATTAGAGTGGACATGGACAGAAAGGAAGTTTCTCAAGAGCCATCTAGTGTCCAACTATGAAGTTTTACATAGTCAATACATCTTTGAGGACACCTGTTATTGGTTCTATGATCTTCCCATCTCCCCAGCTCCTGAAAATAATCAATGCAAATATTTTTTTCAGTGCCTACCTGGTGTCAGACACTTGTACTAAATTTTTGCAAACATCACCTATTAAATCCTCAGAGCAACTTTATGAAGTGAGTACTATTATTATTTCCAGTTTACAGATGAGGCCAAGAGACCCCGGAGCTCTGATCCCAGAGCCCATGACACCACCGTGCTGTGCAGCCTGCACCTGCATCTGCACACCTCACTTCTCCTCTCCGAATGGGCAAGAGCTGATAGGGGCCTCTTGGCAAACTAAACTGACCAGGCAAAGACTGAAAGGTGAGAATCTCCTCTCTCTGCGCTGGGGTGGAGAGGTGGGGAGGGGGCAGACCAGGAACAAAATTTCAAAGTTGGGGCTCCCACCATTTCCTTCCTGAATCTCCTCCTACCTCCTTCTTTGTCTCCTTCCCCCACCCCATCCCCCACCTGAAGAGCTTAATGATCTCTCTCTGACTCTCGATTGCACACAGTCCCCGTCTTCAGCAATCTAATGGTGCCAGGTCTACTACACAGAACTGCTACCCCAGCCTTTACACATTTCTGAAATTGTACTCCCTCTGGGAACCACTGTGTGATTGTAGAAAAACCTCTCAATCAGAGCACTGAAAACCCAGTTCCTCGCCCTGGATTTGCCATTTATTCAGCAGACACTGTATGAGTGCTTGCTATGTACTAGGTGACCGTCTAGACAAAGGAAAGCACACTAAAATGAGAGACATGGCTCCTTGTCCTTGTGACACTCCAGTGGAGAGCCACGAAAATTTGGTCAAGTAAATTAATTGGGATGTCGTTGTTATCATCTATAGGATGGTAACTAGTAATATTTCCATTGACTGCCTCCCAGACTTGCAGTATCTTCCTGCTCCATCTCCACCTTTTGAGGTGTTCTACTTCTCTGCTGCCGAAAGATTGCCTTAAAACACAATACTGATTATGCTCTGTCACTGTCAAGATAAAACCCTCTCTTGATGGCCTGATGTGCAAGACCCTACACAGCCTGACACTTGCCTACTCATCCTGCTTCAGCTCTCTCCCCCTATATGTCCCCGCATACAACCGTGTCAGCTCTTCCATATGGTGTTCTGTCTCCTCTGTCAGGAAATCTTTCCTCATCCCAAGGCCCACTCCTTCAGCCTCGCTCAGTGTCTCACACTCACTTCTATCAGCACTTTTCACTCTGTTAGCCTCCTCCACCTAACTGTGAGCTTTTGAGGATGGAAACTGTGCCTAGCACAATGTCTGGCTCATAATGGATGCTTAATAAATGTTTGTTGAATGACAAAACCCCAAATGATTCTTAGACTGTATGGTTTGGTTGTATTTCAACAGCTCTCTTTTCCTAATGCCCCTTAAGTACTCACACAGCAGAACTACTGTTTGGTTATTTTCAGTCCCCATGTTGGAAGCAAACAGATGTCCCCAGTTCTCTTGCCACTAAGGAAAGAAGCTCATGATTGCTCATACTTTTTCTCTTCAAAGGAGCATTTATTCTAGCACTGAAGACCTCCTGGGCTACCATGGCTCAGAGGTTGTTATCAGTAAACATGAATAATTCCATGAGATAGAGACTTGAATGATCCAGGCAGGAAAGACCCAGAACCTCAACTCCTTTCCTGTCCTGGCCTTAGCATACAGAGTAGTCAGCCACCTCAGCAAAGATCGGCCAATACAACAGTTGACTCAAGTCAAAGAAGCAGGGAGGACTGTCTGGGAACTGGATTGAGATTTAGGGGTCTTCAGAGATCTCAAAGCAGTGTCTAGTACCAGTACCTTTCTCTTAGCCAACTCCAGAAATACTGTCTGCATCCCAATTCCCACAGTCTCTTCATTCCTACCCCAGGCCCAATGCCGGGCCAGCATGTTCTCCTGGGAAAACTTAAGCCCAGATGTCTGCTTTCCTGGCTAATTTCTAAGAGAAGGCCTTAATCACAAATACAGCTCACAAAACCACCCCTGTTTCCAGCCCAACTCTAGTTCATCCCACCAGCCTGTGAGGTTTTTCTATGGGAAATAGGAGATTCAAATGTGAATAAACTCATAGCTGACTTCTATCCTGTCAGGTTACTCACTAAAGCCTACTCCAAAATCCTTGGCCTTCATAACCTACCAATCATGGACCATGGCAGCATCATAGTTAGCATGATCATCTGTGACATCTATAAAAAGAAATAGAGATAACAATTCAAAATAGGTTCCTCTTTAAAACTTGGATCTAATTTTAGATCTATAGATTTTTTCACTTATATACTCTATTCCTAACTCCTCTCTCTCTCTCTCACACACACACACACACACACACACACACACACACACACACACACACACACACACACACACACACACACACACACACACACACACACACGACTACCTTGATTGTTCCCACTATTAAATCTTTGTTCATGTTGGTCCACCTGCCTAGGATTTACCTAGATTCAATTAATCCTTCAAAGCCAACTTAAGCCCTTTTTCTTCCATGCTCTTATAATACTTCTCTCCCCCAAACCCAGTCTTAGCACTCACTGTACCATTTTGACATTGCATTTTAATGGCCCTTTCTCCACTGGGCTCTAGGCAAAGACTACATCTTATTTGGCTCTGTCTCAGTATTTGGCTCATAGCTGACACTCAGTAAATATTGACCACGCCCAGCACTTCCATGGAAATTTCCCTGACCAAGCAGCCCGTGCTGATTCCTCCCTTCTTTCAACTCCCACTGCATGCACTCAGTACTGTGCAGTTTGATGCCTAAACTGTTCTTGAGTTGGTTCATGATCTGTCAGTGTTTTTCTTGCAGTCAGATTCTCAAGGCTGCAGATCATTTCATATATCTCTTCTGTCTCCCCCACAGTGCCTAGAAGTGCTGGGTGGAGGGAGGCACAGAAAGTAGTTGTGGGTTGTTTGATTTCTTAGAAAGGAAGGGGTAGTAACAAACTGATCATGAACCAGAGCAAAACAGAGGAATTTGAAGACTTTTGCGGCCCCTGATTTTCTCAGGCGTGGTATTGCCCTGCTCAAACATGATGGGTGTTGGTTTTTGTAATGAACTCCCACTCACTGAGGGCCTTTCATAAGCCAAGCATTTTACTGAACATGTTACATACACTAAGCCATTTGATTTTCATGAAAATACTGCAAGATAGATATCTTTGTCCCCATTTTACACATGAGGAAATTGAAGTTGGTATGGTTTGGTTCCTTACCAAGGTCACCCAGATTCTTAGAGAAGTTCCAAGAGCCAGACTCAGTTCTATGAGGCTCTACACGCACTGCAGAGTTTCACCTGGCCAAGCACTCTGAGCCTTCTTTCCTCTCGTTCCTCAGTCATGGCAAAAATCCCACCTTTTGTGTCTTCCCTCTGGTTTGGAGAACTTGGAGGAGGCCATGTTGGTTTGGGCTTTCTAGGGGGACCGAATTTCTGCTGGTGAGCCTGGATGTCCAGTTCATCTTAGGGCTGTGGAAAGCTTAGAGGCTCATAAAGCAATCTGGTTTACCCAGAGTCCAAGAGGTTGGGAGTAACTTAGGGCCAGCAAGGAGGCCCCGAAGGGTCAGTGCTAATTGGGGCAGATGCCCCAGGGGTACATAGCCCAGACTGTTCCCAAGGAGTTCAGCTGGAACCAGATTGCCTCAGGAATGTGAGTGAGGCAAACAACTACTTGATTGTTTGAGCCCCTCCACTGGGTACCGGGTGCTGCTTCCCAGCTAAATGTAGGCCAACAGGATTTCTGAAAACTGTTTGCAAAGCTGAACGCAACATTTCCTTCATTTGCATTTAAAAAATAAACCCAGACTTGGAAATGGGCATTAGGCAAGCCCTTCCTGAAAACCGAGAAAGAGTGTAATGGGATAGATCTCTGCTCTCCAAATGCTCCTCTTCCCAATTCACATGCAAGCAGAGGTTTTTTTTTTTTTTTTTTTTCTTCTTTGTTTTGTTTTGTAAGCCTCTCTTTGCATTGAGCTCTAGCTCAAGAACTTGAATGATGAGCTGCATCCTTCCTTCTAAGGTGAAATTGTCTGTACTGAGAGACTTGCAGGTAATTCTAGAACTTCTCTCTAGCATTACTGTTTAGAGACGTCATCCTGAATGTCCTATATTTAAGCACATGTTTAGAATCATCTCCAATCCGTAATGTCCATCATTTATAAATTATGCTTAGTTCAGCTCCTTGATTTCCCTGTTGATATCACAGCCAAAAGGCTCAGTATCAATCAGAAAAGGCTGACATGTTCTCCTGTCTAGCCCATCTGCTGCTTCCCTCTCCTTCCTGGGCCACTTATACCACCTGTTTAGTCAAATGAGAGTTTTGTGTAACATTTACCGGCTTTTAAGAAAGTGATTGCTTCTCTATTACCAATCCTTTGTATCTCTTGCATTAAATGTGGTCTAAAAAACAATAATGATATGAGAATAATAAAATACAAACATGGCAAATTTAATTTCATCAAAATATGCCTGCTTTTCCAAAATCAAACTCATTATGAAAGTACCATAACATATAACATGCTGGGCGCCACTGATTTGCTCTCAGGGAAGAATGTATCTGTATATACAGTGAGTTAATACATACAAATTGAGGTTTCTAGATGAGTTTTGAAAATGACCTCCATCTTTTTTTTCTCCTTCAGGACTTTATCCACATAGCCATTTCCTTAGGCATCAAAATGACACCACTGACTAGGGAGTTTTCACTGTGGGCAGATGTGGCCAAAATGTATGATACATAATGAACATGTGGCCAATATACATCTAAATTGATAGGAACAATTTTCAGAAATATGACTGTTTTCTCCCGAACTTAAAACATTTTCCTTCTTTTTAAAGCTTACATTTCTTATCACATTAGAATAGAGCATTTTAAGGAAACAGTAGGTAGAGTTATGTCTTTGATGTTCTTTGCTTAGATGACTAAACAAACTTATTATAGTTCACTGATTTGAATGCAGTTTTGGGTTATGTTTGCATGTTTGTTTGGTGGTATATGACTTTTGGAATAACTGGGGGGGGGGGGGGAGGCGGGAAGCCCTATCTGAAGAAGTTTGATTTGTTTTCTGTGTCTGTAATCAAATTACTTACAAATGATATGACATGTTGCGTAATGTTTAAAATTTTGCTGTCAGAAACACACATATATATGCTTTGTGGTTGAATTCACCCAGGCTTCATTTTAAATCATGTAGGTCTCGGAGCCATTTCCACCAAAATGTGGTAAAATGCAGAAGCTGGCAATTCAATTTTATTCAGCCTTTCAAGAAGGAAGGCCCAGATAAGCTTTGCTTGTTCATGTCAGTGATAATATTCATCAGTGAGGCCTAAATCTAATTCTGTAGGCTTGCTACTGCTTTGTTGCACTGTCATTTCTGAACCTCAATCTCCTCTCTCTCTCTCTCTCCCTCTCTTTTTTAATCACAGCAAAAAGTTTCTTAAGAGCTTAACTTACAGCCAAGTGCCAGCTCCCTCATTTAATTTGTCCTGCTTCCCCACAGCACTTGTACTTTATGTTCAGGCAGAGGTGAGGTCAGTTCTCAGGGCCCAGCTCTCTGGACACCCTCAATGATGACCTCATTAGAGTCACAGATGTTTGCTGCACTTTGGGAGATGTGGAAAAAACAGAGCAGTAAACTAGGCCAGCTTGCAGTAAGGCTGTTACCCACAATTCAAGATAAAATGCTGGATAGTTCCCACTAGGTTCTGGTCGGCTAGGAAACGGCAACTTATTAATCTTGTGTCAGAGAGCCAGCTGCTGCCGTGGCAGTTACCATATTTCACCACCAACTCCATGTCTGGACAGCCATTGTCTTTTTCTTATGAAAAAACTCTACAAATCAGCTGCGTTCTCTCTCTCTCCCTGTCCTCTCCTCTCCTCCTTTAACTTCGCAAAGCCCCCCGCTTGTCCTCCTTGGAGGGGTTGCGCTCCAGCCCTGACGGAGTTCTCGGGTGCGTGGTGGATCCTGTGGTTGGTTTACTAATTCAGAGAGACTGCTTACTTTCCAACTTTAATGATATTCCCTCAGCATATCACTTTGGTTGCCTGGCGACCGGATTTGAGCTAGGCCTCTCATTTGATTCCCACACATCAGACCCTGAAAAGCACTTTTTTTTCCCCCGTCCCTCAGCTTTTGATTCTTTCTGCTCTGAAACCCTTCCCCCTGCGGTGTCAGTATGGGTGGGCAGAGCGGTGGCAGAAGGAGGGCAAGGGTGAAGGGCAGCCCGTAGCGCGCTGGTCACACATCAAGGCCTCCAAACAAAGCCTCCAGGAACCCTTCCTGACGAACACAAATTCCCCTCAGAAAAAGCAAATTTGGCTTTCCCTTCATAGTGTGGGTGTCATTTTAAGACTTTCCTCAGATACTTTATTAAAGCTGATGCTTTTCGTTGTTTTTCATGCCATTTTTTTCACAAAAGACTTCCTATTATCAACAAGTTGCTGTAGGAGTAAGCAAACAGATGCTGAAGGACTGAAATAATCAAATAAACACTAGGCTTGCACCCATGTTCTTACAGGTTTTAATATTGTGATATATATGTTAGCGTAAGAATTATCTACCTTAATTTTTACTAGAATGCACCGCTTTTCCCACAATGAAGAAATGTTTTATGCTTAAATCTGCACCTGAAAATCCACGGTGTTACTGGCAAAAGAAAATGGAAAATTTGCCTTTTTTGCTCTTTTTAAAGAAAAATAGAAATGCTTTATCTATTGTTGAAGAGGCTGAACTGAGAAAAATATGTAATGAATCTATTTTTGTGTGTTTTGTGGTAGAAGCTACTAAAAAAAAGAAAAGAAAAATTTACATCAAGTATATTTGAGTTTTTCTATAGTATTATTTCAATTGTTTAAATTAAATTTTACATGCTATAATCATGTCCTCAAAATCGTACCAAAACAAGAAAAAAACAAACAAACCAGTTGGAGCACTTAATAAGCTGTTTTACTGACTAGAGTTAGTGCATGATCATATTGATACATACAGATTTTGAATAAATGAGTACATGTTTTATATACGTATACAAATGCATGTTTTTACATTTAGACATTTAGACATGTATTCACAGATTGTTCTTGAAATATTAAAATTTCCATATTCATGTTTTTTTTATGACGATTAGTCTATTATGAAATGTAGTTCAAATATTCTTGTTAGAGTTTATTTTCTCACAGATCCCTGAAGGATTTGCTCATGTAACTCCCATTCTCATGTGCAAATCCTCTGTGTATTGATGGGAGAATGGACTTCTAATTCCACCCTAGAACTGAAAGTAGGATTCTTAACCTTTACTCTCTGGTTGTTGAACTTATATAAGGTTAACAAAAGTTCTTTACCCTTCTCTCAGCAATGATTAAAAGTGTGTACAAAGTTACCGCTTTTCCACTAACCCTTTTTGGATTTCTCCCCACACGCTCACCCCTAGACCTCCCTCCATTTTCTGTACTTACAGGATCTATTACCTGCTACATTCATACTTTCTTAGTTATTAGGTGGTTGAGGGAGGCAGTTTCATACTGTACATTCCTACATGCAAACAGAGGTGTTTTCAGATTAGTGTTTAAGCTTCATTTTCCTTTCTGTTCAAAGTTTTAATTAATACATTATTTCCATTTTATCTGTGCAGATGGGCAAAGCAGATAACTGTTTATAAATTGTATTGATTCAGTTATTCTAATATTTTGGTGATTTATGTATGCCAAGAACATTCTAGTTTTTGAAAATTCCGTTACACACACACACACACACACACACACACACACACACACACACACACACACACATATTTAGACCCAGTAGATACTGAATTAGTACTGTATAAGATATTTCTTTGGTAAGAGCTACCAATAAAACAAGATGATAAACAAGTTCTTTTCAGTTTTACTCTTTTCTTCTGAATGGAATGATTAGTAGATGAAACCAAGATGATGCTTTTAAAAATTCAGTATAAACCACTCTAATGCTAGCATCCTGTATTTGGGCTGTGTTTAAGAAGTCAGAGGGACAAGTGAAAAAGAAAATTCAAGTGTTTTTCTGGGGAAAAAAACCCATCTGGATACTCAATGTAGAGTTAATGGAATGACTTAAACAGCTGTGCAGGATATCTCCAATATCCTAACCCCCCCCCCCCCAACAAAAGGTTGAAACTACCAATAAACACATGACCTGAGTTTCTGTGGCTTTTCATAAATAAAATTTTAAAAATTAATACTAGAAAATCAACGTTATGGTCTGTCTTCAATTTAATGCAAAGTACAATTGTTATTCTATTTGCCTTTCCCTTTACTTCCTCACTCTAATTTGATCTGGACTAGAAATTTAAAACACAGGAATACCTGAAGGAAGGATTTTCTTAAAATATTTTCAGTCTTGCCAATATCAAGTTTCTAAAAATCCAGTGATGAAAACCTGATCATTTCTAGTTCTTTTTCAGAATGTAGACCACCGAATAGACATGTACTTTTGGATGCTTGCCTAAACCGTTTTGTGCACCTTTCCACCACTAATAGCAAATCACCTAGACTGCAGGACTGTCCTGATTCTACACCTGTCTGTACAACAGGGACAGAGAACATGGGTAAGGAGTGGGTAGTATTTCACTTTTTATTTCTGTAGAGAACAAAATAGAGTCAAATCTGTTGGGAAAAATAAAGGCTTATTGATCTGGTTAGTAAATGGATGACCATCAGAAACTTAGAATTATTTTGTGTTAGTTAACTTCCTGGTGACAAGGTGTAAGTTCATGTAAGATAAAATAATAGTAGGGAGAAATAAAATATCTTTGATTCATCATTGTTGATTCAAATGAGTGCTTCATTGGTTAAGAACTTATCATGATTTTTATTATTATTATTATTATCTATAATATGCATAGCATGGTTCCTACATTAAAAATAGTAAATGTCATTTTCCCAAATGATACTCAGCTCTATTTATATACTATTCTTATAAACAATACCTATACATGATGAGCTGTGTAATCAAGAAAGGAACAGGGAAATGGAGAAATCTGAAGTTATGTCGTTCTCATGGAGCATTGTGACTCATTTTCCCTAGCAGTGAAGCCAGGGAAATGGGTCACAGAGGAAATCTCAAATGTATTTGGTTCTTACTATGTGGTTCAATGGATGGTCTCTAGGAAGAAGAACCTTAATGACAGTTGCTATTTATATGTCATAGAGAAGAAAAGAAGGTTCCTGTGACCCTGCACACGTGCGTGCAAGTGCATGGGTGGGGTGTGTGTGCGTGTGTGTGTGCGTGCGTGTGTGTGTGTGTGTGTAAGAACCACATGAATATATCAGCTTTTCCAAAATGATACTACTTGATGGTCTACATGGTGAATATCCATATAATAATAGTTTTAAAAACAAAGGCTCATGAAAGGGAAAAAAGAAATAGAAAAAGAAACTACTACCCAATGTGGACTCCCAGAAGAAATTGGAAACCCCTCAATTTACTGCTCTTTGTGCATCTAAAAGCTTTTAAAAGTCAAAACAGACTTCTTTTTGAACATTTCTTGCAGATCTCACTGTTCCTGTTGTTGCATGCACCGAGTTTAAATTCTCAGCACAGATGAACACAGCCCAGCGGAAGTTCTAATCCTCAAAAAGTAGACAAATAACAGGGAAACTCCAACGGCCCCTTAATACAGCGGAGCCCTCAGGCCTCCCCAGGATGCGGGATTCTGAGTAGTGCTGGAGTTGGGGGTGCTATTTTGTTTGTCCCCATGAGCCCCACCTCGGCGTGCCGATGCACTGATGTAAGAATTCCAAATGAGCTTGCTCAGAAGGACCCAGATTAGCCGGGTTGCTAGGATCTGGCCATTCCAACCCCCTTTTCCACTTCAGTGGACTGAGCTTTTGACACTATGAAAAGCACCATTTAAAATTAATTAAAGCTTCTTATTTGGTACCAAATCTCATCACTGCTGACTACATTTAATATGTTTTATGTGTGGCTTTAAGTTCCTGTCGCATCATGCGTTGTATGATCCTGCAATGAAGCAGCTGCAAGTTAGAAAACACAGAAGCAACCCGAATTTAGCTCTCTGGTATTTTATCTGGTGTGTATGTTAAACTGCAAAACTCATCTTCTAGTCTCCAGGGTCATGCAAATTTCGTTAAATGATAGAGTGGCATTCTGTCTGGAACTGAAGGCGGGAGACCTGAGTTCTAGGCCTGCTCAGTCCTTAATTGTTGTTGGGATGATGGGCAAAATATACTTATGTTTCAAAACTTCAATTCCCTCATCTGTAAAAGAATAGGGCTGGATAGCAGTCTCAGAGGTTGTTTTTAGCTTGACTGTTTTAGGATTCTGAGTGCAGGAGGCAAGGCTGTATTGTAGGTTAGACCCACAGGTCTTGGGGTCAAACAGATCTAGGTTTAAATCTCAGTTTAAGCACTTATTCTGCAGCACTGAGCAAGTGACCTGATCTCTCTAAGCTTCAATTTCACCATCTGTAAAATGGGGTCAATAATTAAGTATATTATATATATATATATATATATATATATATATATATATATATATATATATATATATATATATATACACACACACACATATATAATTATTGAATAATTAAGTATAATAATAAAATAGCTTCTCATAAGGATTATTGTGAAGATTAAATGAGATAATGCAAGTAAGTGCTTAGAACAGTGCTTTGTGCATGTTAATCCAAATAAATATGAGCTGGTATCATTGTAAGAACTGTTTAAGGATTTATTTATTACCATTGCATTTGGATTTATTATCATCAGTGATCAGGTCTGTGAGTTCTCAACTCCCAAACACTGCTATAAACAATGTCTTTAAATTAAAGATTTTTTGTTACTTACATGGACTACAAATTATTTCCCAGTCTATTAGTTTCAAATAACTTGTTTATCTCATTATTGTTTTTTTTCAAAAAATAACCTGTGTCAATAAGATTAAATAATAGTAGCAATAATAATAAAGACCTTTTAAGGTGCAGGAAAATGTTGTGGGCAGACAAAAAGTAAAATTATTAAAACTATGACAAAAATATTATGAGTAGTCTACTTGACTAAATACAGTCTGGGGTTTTATTTGCCTCCAGGAGTCTTGACTTTTTTATGGTGCCATTTTTAATAGCAGTTTGTCTGCATTGCCAAATTATGTAATGTATTTGCTTAGACTATGGCATTCTCCCCCAATCCTGTTTGCATTTTGGTTTAACAGGAGGGAAAATATAAAGTCTGAGAGAAATAGTGATTATCTTGAATTGTATACCAGAAGAATTTTGTCTACGTGGGAGACAAAGGTTTTTCTTTATTGACTGGTGAATCAAATACGAAATATATGCTTGTATTGAACCAATCTTTACATATAAGTAATTCAGTACTCGAATGTTTCCTGAAGACCTAACAAAACATGTATCTCTGAAAAAACTCTTGACATTTCAACAAATAGGGTGTTTCTTAAAACACCATTGTATCTTTGTATTTTTATATTTTCATGCTGCTTACTCTCTGAAATAGTTTTAGAGAAGCATCAAGACAAAAACTCCACAGTGGGAGAAAAATAGACTGACGTCCACAGTAAGCAGTGAGTAGACTTCCATTCACCTGGTATAGCAGCTGAGACACAGGGCGGTCACTCTGTCAGTGCTTTAAGCAAGGTCAGGAATCATCCCATGTTTTAAACAAGTGACTTATTCAAACTGGAAAACTCTCTGGTTACAGTAGTGTGTTGAACTGTCCTTGATGAAAATGGTCTTTGGAGCTTTTCCACCCACGTGAGGCTTGAAGGCTTATTTTTTAGATAATGACTGGCAAGTTAATCAGATTTATGTAATATCTTAATTCTAAAAATTTGGGGAAGTTACTACATCTGAGTCTCGGTTTCTTCATCTGCAAAACTGGAAGCATAATAATGATATCTAGCTCATGAGGTTGTTAATGTGTGATAATTTATGTAACATATTTGCAGTACCTGCAATCTGTGCAGTGCTGTCATACAACAGGTATTCACTAACTGCCATTTCCCATCCCCATTATTACAGCAGGGCATTAAAAAGGGGTTAGATATTATTGTGTATTATCATAAAGTTGATCACATCTGAGCCATCCCCACCAACATTATGTGTAGTTTGACTTAATAGGAAATCATAACAGAACCCTGAGAAGCATATGATTATCTCAGAAAGCACCAGAATGCTTTTCTCAGTGCAGGAGTGCTACAAATACAAGGGATTTTCTTGCAGGAGCAAATAAAACTATTTCCTCGCAGAGAACCAGCCTTAACATTTAATAGCCAGCATACAGCTACTTTCAAAAGAAAGCCCTACTGTTCTGGACCTTTTGTTTCCTGGGTATAACTGAGAATCCCTGTGTATGACTGAGATCAACAGCCAGATAGCCAAGAGCTGCAGATCAATTACTAGTTCGCTCTAACGTTGCTGTGTGCAATTTAGCAAAATGTTAGTATGTTTGTGTGGTCTTTTACCTAACTAAAACAATTAATTAATAAAAGTACCAAGTAGAAGTGAGAAGGCAAAAGTTATACAGTTACTAGCTATGCTCAAAAAGAGGAAAGAGACATGAAAATGTTCATTCTCTCTGGCAGGCAGCAACAGAATATTTATTATATTTAAATTTCATTTGTATGTGTTTCTTTGTGCTTTTCTCCCCCAACTTTTATCAAAATATTTTATGAAATTCAACTTGACTGTTAAATGTTTTTGGTAACAAAAGATATGCTGTGTTTCCTTAATGTATTGCTCTAACAATGTAATTTATTTGGTAGCATTGGGGGTAAGTATAAACATGAGATGTGGAAAAAAATAATGTTTCCAAACAGAATATTTAGTTGTTAAGTATTCTTTTAACTGAAATTATTATAAATGCGTGTCTTTCTATTCTAAACATATATGTGCAAAAGTCTTGGCATGTCACTCATTTAGTACTGCATATTGCAAAAAAGAAGTATTAATTCCTTTTTTCTTCCATTTGGAGGTTAAAAAATATTTTAAAACAGAAAGGAATAATAAATTTACTTAAGCTCTGATATCAAGCAAACTGTCAGTAAATATTTCTGTTTTCACCCTAAGAATTTATAACAACACGAGATGATTAATGACTATAGATTAATTTTTTTACCAGTAACTATAGAAGGCATTTTGTTTTATTTTTCATAAGTCTGATAAAGACTAGCAAACTTACTAATACCTGCTGCAGGTTGGTAAAAGTTATCTCTCAGATAATCTCAATCTAGAGTCAAGAAGTCACTAACAAAGGGCTCCAAGCCATACAACCTGCATTGAATAGAATACAAATGAATAGAGGTTTTATAAGTAAAAAAATGCAACAAAGCTGTCCATTCACACATCATTTTCCAAATTAATGTTGTTACTAGAGACTACCTGAACAAGAGTGGTAAGTCTATTCTATCACCACTACATGTTTTCAAACATTAATATTAAAATTAACATCATTTGTTAAAACTATAGCCAAATAATTGGGCATTGAGAGTTCAAAATTAAATGCTAGTTTAGTTTGATATGTAATCAATCAACTTATAATTCCTCAGATGATGTACCTGTGTTTCCCACTCACATGACCAATGTTTCCCCCTTTTGTTAAGCTCCATTTTGAACACAGATTTACGTCAAATAAATCTTTAAGGAGAAAAACAAAGTAAGAACATGTCCTCCTTTCCTGTCAGAATAGAATCAACAAGGGAATAATCCTTTGCTGCAGTTTTTCTTCTTAAATGCTCCTTACCCTTCCCTTCTACCCCAAAGACTGGTGACATTTGCTTCTCTTGTTTTTCTAAACAACTCTTTGAAAAACATCAGTCACCCTGCAGGCTTTAGGAAGTTTGCTGATCCTATCGGCTTAGGAGCAGTTACTTTCACAGGAAGACCTAGTACCCAGTATGGATGTCTCCTTCCTAAAAGTTGGGTGAAGACATTAGACTCTCTGCTCGTCATGTACGACTGAGTTTATATGACTGGATATTGGGAACTGAGAGGTCTATTAGTATTTCAACCTCAAGTTGCCAAAATAATTTCGACCTGTGCCAATGGCTTATCTCCTCTTTAAATGCTGGATCAAATATTAGACTAACTAAGGTGAAGTTTCCTGGTCTCTAAGAGGAGACTAATCCCCTAACTTTGAATTAAGAATGTGTTATCAATATTCTCAGAACATTCTCAGTTAAAAGGATGGGGTTGCCATAGTTCAATTAAAAATAGTTAAAGAATTTCAGTGATTTCACATTTAGAAGTTGTTGAAAGACTTCAGATCTGAAAAGAGACTTGTTTCCTGTGAAATTGGGTGAAATCTTCCTTAGCCATCAAGAAAAAGATGTCCCCAGGTTTTATCATTTGGAAAGAGAGAAAGGGAAGGAGTACCATTGCAATGACAATAGCAGATCAAAAGCTACGGGAGCGTTTCACCTGCACCAGGTGAGGACTAGAGAAGGAAATTCCCTTATTTGTCCAGAAGAATGAATCTAGAATTTCTGCTGGTTAATTAGGTAATTAATATAAATAGCCAGTATGGAAAAAACAGCTCCAGGGAAAAGTCCTTAGAATCAAGATAAGCAGGGTATGCTTTCATTGACTTCATGAAGCTACTAGAAGAAGACTAAAGTAAAAATTGAGTCTTCATAATTTTGTATACTTAATCTCTATAGAAATACTCAAGCAGTGTAAACAATACATTTGTTTTCTGGTAAATAAACAAACTGGTGTCTTTTAATTTCATTAAGATAATGGACTATAAGAAAGGGCAAAGAGAAACACATCCATAAAGTAAAACAGAAAATCTTTTTTCTGGAGTGGACCATGCACTACCGAGCTTAAAGTCCCCTATGCTCCATTCATCCTCGTGACCTAACCTCTTGACCTCTTAGAAACTTAACACATTTGCTATTTTACTAGTACTGACACCCCAGGAAACGCTTATTTATGTCATATTATTTAGTATTTCTTTACTTCCAATCAGAAAGTCACCGTATTGTAATTCATGTAGAATGAGTTGTGCCTTTTGTTGTTTGGGTATGAATGGAACTTGATATCAAAAGTAAAACACAAAAGAGAGCTGAATTTTTATAAGCCAGGTAAATATTAAGTGAACGTAGGGGAAAAACATTTTCAAAATGTAGAAGGTGTTGCCAATTAAGGGATTATCTCAATTCAATTGTTTTACTTGTTTATTTTCACTAGGAAATAAAATGGGACCTTCAAGAAGAAACTCTTACTTTATGCTCATTAGTAGATTGTTTTATTTTGAAGTAGAAAAAGATGAGAACTAAATACTTAAATAAAAATAATAAAGGAAAAATAAAACTATCATTCATTGATGTCATTTGGATTCTAAATTCTTTAAAAAAATTCTAAATTATATGACAGACTTGATTTTCTTTGGGAGACCTCTGCTTGACATCTAAGTCACTATAAATGATTTTATGTATCGACTTCTTAGATGCACTTGGCTTGCTAAGAAAGAAATCATAAAATGAAATATTTACCAACTTACCATCATATACAAATAGACAGTAGTTATATTTTTTTAAATCACCATTTCAACACCCCCTCCCCCAGTTCAGTCCTCAGTATAGAAGGAGAAAAAATAAGGGGCTCTACTTAATTCAAGTTAATTCTGTTTAATTCTGCATATTTTATCAAACTGCTTAATTTAGAGGTAATAGTTTAGTTTAAAGATAGCTGTTGAGACAAACTAGATGTGTTGAAGAAGCTGATACCAAAAATGTTGAGTGTCAGTGAAACTTAGCTGAAAGCCAGTAGGATTGGCCATCTAATGGCGATTAAGTATGCTATAAATTTAAATCTTTAAAATACTTGTTGAGATTTATTCAGGCAGACAAACAAAGATAACAAAAGTCTTTTGTGTGTTTGTCAGTCATTTCCACTCCTCTGTTGTTGTAGTGTCAAATAATGTCAGTTATTTAAGGGCAATTACTGTAATTTTAAATTCTCAACAAATTAAACTATAAAGACTAGAAGTCCAAGAAGGACCCTACTCATTTTTCAACTACATTTTTTATATTCCATTTTTTAAAGGTGTTTTAATTGCTTGAATGTTTAGAAAGGAAAAAAAAAAAACAACTTTTTTTTTTGGTCTGTTGGTGCTTTTTAAAAAAAAAAAAAACCAACCATGTTTGGGTATTTCTTTTTCATTGAGCTATGTTTTATAAAGATTTTCCAATGGCATCATGCTTTTTCAGAAGGGTAAGTGAAATTGTTTTTAATTAGATTTTAAGCTTTTTCAAAATATTGGAGTAGCTATATTTTTAGCCCTCTCTTGTATTCTTTATGCATAATTTAATAAACGTAGATTATAGTTCAGAAAAAAATACATGTCCAGAGAAGCAAAATGGAGCTCAAGATGAATATGAAAAATGTGCATTTAAATCGTGTTTGATAATAGAATGTTCTATCAATAAAAATCTTGAAAATGAAATGTAAGCATAATTAATTTGAATGGGATCATTAGTTTCATAAAATAATTTGAAGTGAAGCAAGAAAATAATTACCTCCCATCATCTTTAAACTATGTTGACAAAGTTTAAATGTTACATAATTTAAGAGGAAGGATTCAATACATTTTATATTTCATGAGATCTTTTTTAAGATTTAGAGCAGCATCTAGGATTTCTTTGCAGTAATAAAGACAATGATCCATTATGTTCTTCTATTACTAATTATTCTGTAAAGATTGTCTGTTCCAAAAGATAATTAGAAAGGGTGAAATTTAATTCCATTAAACAGAACTCAACTGGGACATAATGAAATTTTGCTGTGAAGTTGAAGACTTTGAAGCCAAATAAAAAGCTTTTACATAGATAGAGCAAATGAGATTGTAAAACTCACACCTTATTCATGCGGGGCATATTTGAGACATAGTAGGATAAGACTATGTTTATTCATGATGAGTTTTAAGTGTTCAGTTAGCACAAACATTCATTAAGTCTGTTTTTCTCTTTTCTTTAAATGAGAATTTTAATAATGGACAGAGGTACTCTTAGATTCCAGGTTTGCCCATTCATTTATTCAACAAATAATTTTTTGCACAGCTACTGTGCACCTGACTCTAGATAAGATACTAAGAGTACCAAGATTAATACGGAGGCAGTGACTGCCTTGAAAGAGACCATGATCTAGTCTTTCTATAACGATCAGCTGAGTCTATTTTGTTTAGCAATAACATTTAAATTGTCCACCGTGAGGACTTGAGCTTAACAGATTTTTATGAAGCTCCTGTTTTGTATGGCTGAGAAGTTTGCACAGATAGAAAGGACTCAGTTCTTGCTCTCAAAGAACTTATCATCTAGCAGAGGCAAACATGTACCCATATAACTGCAACAGAATTCTAGTTGACTTACAAAGATATTTGATTCCCTTTGTCTATCATTTTTTAAACCTTTGTCTATCACTCTTAACTCACTGTTGCACCACGCTTATGGCATTGTCCTAAGGTTTTTAACACATCTTCCCCTCAACACTGGAAGCAACAAGAGAGCAAGTACCATGTTGTGTTCAATTCTGTGTTCTTCATACCAAGTGAGTACCTAGCACATAGTAAATGCTCAATGAGTGAACAAGAGGGAAGAAATGACCACAGGCTGTTGATGATAGCTAGCCTTCCTGGCAAAAACAATGACTATACTAATCCTTGAACAGGTGAAAACACAGAGCTCCAAAGGATTTCATTTTCAAAAAGCACATAGTTGTTAAAAAGGAGAATGGGTCTTGAAATCAGGTCTAAATGGCTCTGAAGACCTGTTCTTTCCATATACTGAAAAAGTCACGCCACTTGAGATGGCTATAGGCAATAGAGAATTGTTGTGTGTTATGTTTTGTTTTGTGTTGTCTTTTGGAATAATAAAACATTTCCTTCTAGTTCTATGTGGAGCAGAGGGGAGGAGGACCCCCGAGCGGAGGGGTTTTACAGCAGTAGGAAGACGGACTAAGAGAAGTGGCCTTTTATACAGAGACTGCAGACTCACAATATAGAAGAAAAACAAAAGCATTGTTACCAAGCACTGCTCACTAAACCTAACAGAGAAGAAAGGAAGAATTCCTAGTCCAAAAGAAAGTAAGAGTTTATAGCTTCTAACAAGGTCAAAATAACAAACATTGGAGGAAGCCAGTTTCTGAAGCCCTCCCTTCAGGTTCAAGAGATCTTTGGAATGACATGTATTCAATCAAGAATGGGTATGTGAATTAGTAAGTTCTCCCCTCAGAAACGTTCAGTTTGAAATGATGTTTTACTTCTCATCTCCCTGAGTTAATTGGAGCCTATAGACTTTAAATATAAAGATTCATAATATTGTAGTAGCTTAAATTTTGGATCAAGTTTATTTGTACCTGAGGAGCTCAGGCCCTGAATGCCTGGTCATTCTCAGCAATGTCTCAGGACTACATTCATTTGGCCTCCAAAATAAAGAGGGCCCAGTGCTATCTGGGGCCCATGTAAAAACCAACTCTGTTGTGTTGTACCTGTTGAGGCTGGTAGAATTCTCCCGTGCTCTCTCTCTCTCTCTCTCTCTCTCATCTCTCTCATCTCTCTCTCTCTCTCTGTATCCCATTCTTCCTCTCTTGCCCGTAGATGAAAAGGCTTATATCTCTGTAGAAGGCAGTCAGTGGCCCCCAAAGATGTCCACATCCTAATCCCTGAAACTGTGAATATGTCATGTTACATAGCAAAAGGGCATGAAGACTGCAGAAGCAGTTAGGTTTGATGGTTTCCTAACCTTTAGGTGGAGAGAGTGCCCTGGATGATCCATCCGGCCTAATGTAATCAGGGTCGTCATAAGTGAAAGACAGATGAAGAAGAGAAAGAAGCAGATAGACTGCAGCATGAGAAGGTCTTGGCTAGACATTGTTGACTTCGAAGATGAAGGAAAAAGGCTAGAAGCCAGGGAATGTGGTAGCTTCTAGAAGCTGGAAAAGTCAAGGCGATGGATTCTGTCCTAGAGCCTCCAGAAGAAATGCAGCCCTGCCAACATCTTGATGTTAGCCGAGTAAAACCCATTTCAACCTTTTAGCCTCCAGAAATGCAAGACAATAAATTTGTGCTATTTTAAGCCACCAAGTTTGCAGCAATTCGTAACTGCAGCAGTAGGAGACTAATACACCCTGAGAGGCTTCTTGCCATTTACAGTAAAACTGACAACACAGAAAGCAGAGCAGATAAAGGAATTAGGGCCTTGGTGACATTGTTTAGCTACTAAAGACAATCATATCTCTGGGGGAGAAGGGACAAATGTTTCTTACAGAAAGATTCCAAATAATAAATGTAGAAGCAATGAGGGAAGTAGAAAATCAACATTGGAATTCTACAGTAATAATTGCTCCAAGCAAGAGCTAGTGATGAATTCTAAAATTAGTGGGTGAAAATTTAATGAGAAATCAGATAGTTGCATAACCTTAAATTATCTCCACTTCCAAATATTTATTAATTAATGTGATAGTTTTTAACATATTTCCACAAATTCTTGATATTTCTCCATTTAGGAGGTGAAGATTAGCCATTTACCCTTTGAGTGTAGTTGGACTTACAGACTTCCTTTTAACAAGTGAGTATGGAAAGAGAAAGGCAGTGACTTTAGAGTGGAGAAACTCAACCTGAGCAACGTTCTACGAACTACTTGATGAGTACTCTTAAAAAGTGTCAAGACATTTGAAAATGAAAGTTAAGGAAAGACTGAAGCTGTCACAAATTGAAGAGGCTAGGGCAACATGACAACTAAATGAAAAGTGGTATCCTGGATTGGATCCTGGAACAGAAAAACAATATTAGTGGAAAAGCTGGTGACAGATAAATACAGTCTGTATGTAGTTTAGGTAATAGTACTGTACTGATGTTAATTTTGATAATCGTACTGTGATTATGTAAGTTAACAGGGAAAACCAGAAGGGAACTCTCTGTACTATCTTTGCGATTCTTCCGTAAACCTGAAGCATTTAAAAATAAAAAAGTTAGGAACAAATAATAAGTGCAATTCAAAGGCAAAGAACAAATTAAGGAAAATGTTCAATATAGTTGGCAGGAAAAAATGATTGGCAGCCTTACTGCAAAGGAGCATTTATAAACTGATTGAAAAGTGGGCAAAGAAAATAAGTAAGCAATTTATAGTGAGAAATACAAACAGATATAATGGAATAATCAAACTTACTAAGAACAAAAGACACTAAAAATAAAATCATATCCCTCTCTTTTCAGCTTATCTAATTAGTAAAGACTTTAAAAAGATAATACGCTATAGTCGAGGTTATAAAAAGGTTAGAATATACACATGTATTGAAATAGCACACTGTACCCCACAAATATGTAAAAGTAAATGTTAAAATTTAAAAAATAAAAAAGAATAGATGCTCTCATATATCCCTATTAGAAATATAAATTAACATAACTTTTGTGGCTAATTTATTGACATAAACTTTAAAAATGAACATATCTTTGAGACAGAAATTCTACCTTTTGTTATAGAACTGATTACAGGGTTTTTTTGTTTTGTTTTGTTTTGTTTTAACTTTCTTCTTTGTTGTATGACTGATTTTTTTTAACAATGACCACATATTACCTTTAAAATTAAGTTTTTAAAAGCTATTTTACTTAAAAATAAATAATTACATATGATGGAATACTATAATAAGAGAAAAATTATGTTGTAAAAGAACTTTTAATGTCATAGAAAGATGCTCATGATATTTTGTGAAGTAAAAAAAAAACAAACACCAAAAACCTGGATTAAAAATGTCACCCAAGACATGATCTATTTTTGTATAAAATATGCTATACATTTCTTAAACGACTGGAAGATTAAATGCCAAAATACTAACTGTGATTATTTTTGTGTAGTAGGATTACATGTGATTTTCACATTTTTCTTCTTCTTTATCTCTATTTTCTAAATTTTCTGTAAGAAGCATATATTCATTTTTGTTTTAAGGTTCTCCCTTAAGTAAATGAAAAGTGCCGTAAGAAAATAACAGTCAGTACATCTCAGTCATATTTATCATCAGAACCATTTATAGAGTGCCTGTCTCGGTGTGCTGCCCTGCCTGTCTTCAAGCACTGTCAAACCTAAGTATTATAGGTTTTGGTGAACAGTCTTTGATCCATGCCCATCAGCTATAGGGAGTGGACTTTGTTTGAGTTGATGTTGGTTATAGCTGACAACAAAAATAAATAAATCTTTTGTTAGAAATATCACTATTTTTATTGACATAAAGATGACCTTAAACAGATAACGAGCAAAAGATTCACATCAGTCTTCAGGGAGGGAGGTGAAAATCCCTCTTTCATTTTTTAGAAACAGTTTGAGAACCATTGCTCAGTCACTAACTTATAAAAGAACAGCTGATGAAATACAAATACAAATATAATATCAATTCATGTGGACAAAGGGGAACATTCCACAAAAGAGATGATTTGCTAATGCAAGTCTGAGTACCTGTTCCAAAACCTTTGTGGCATCTCTGACTTTTACCCTGGCCTTGGTATTCCTCTAGACACAAGTCACAGAAGCAGGAATTAGTGGAGGAATACTCTCAGGCTGTCTGGCACGTAAATGGCTAATTAACTCCTGATTGGATCCTGTTAAATCCCCATTTCCCTTTGGATTACATCCAGCCTTTTCCCTCTACCCCCTAAAAATTTTAGAGCACTGTATAAAAGACAGAAATTGCAGCTGAGGGTCTTAATTACATAATCTTACTTCGACACTGGTATTTGAAAACCATGGTGTTTGAAAGCCGTGTGTTTACCTTTCTCTTAAACAGTCACTTAGATTGCTCGCAGCAATGATCTGCCAGGCAAAACATGCACAAATCCAGGCCCAAACCAACAGTCTCAAACAGGAAAAAGATTCCCATGGGGAAAGATGATATTTACATTACGTAAGCGATGCTAAAGCAAACCTTGCTCATTTAGGTGGAAAACATGAATAAAACCCTTGGAACAGATTAACAGCAAAGGTGTGTTTCAGAATCAAGGAGAAATGCTTTGTGCCAAGTGTCCATCTCTACACTGGGGCAATGGGTACCGAGTTTTCTCCTCCGATGCTTCCCACTGTTAGCCAACTCCTCTCTGTTTTCAGGAAGGCAAAACAGTCTAAAGGAAAACACAGGGCTTTGAAGTCAGTCAGGCCTGTGCTTGAAAACTGTCACCAATTAGCAATGTGATCTCAGGCAAATTAAAAAAAAATCCCTTTTTGGTCCTCAGTTTCCTCATCTATAGAATGTGGACTAAATAAAATAAAACAAAGGAATTTTAGTAGTACATTTCTTACAAGCTGGTTGTGAGGATTCAAGTGGTTGTAAAATGGCAGTCACCCTGAAAGTGGTAGTTACAGTCCTTAAGACCTTCACACTCATGGGCTGACTCTCCAGCTGAAAATATAGTTCCTGATACCCTGCCCTGAAATATTTAAAAGGAACCAGCATAGAGCTGAGGACAAGAGATCTTTTTCTCTATTATGTAAGCAGAAAGAAACACCTGGATATAAACAGTGTTGGCAGCTCTAACATAACATTCTAATGTTCAGGTGCCGTCTGGCTAAAGATATGGAAAATTCTTACAGTGATGAATTTTTAACATTGAAATTTGACTTACCTCTTCTGCTCCACTGCCTTAAATCCATTTTGGAAACAGGCAGAGCATAAATAAATAAATAGTCAACTCTTCTCTGGATGTTTGGGTGAAAGCAGGTGGCGACTGAGAAGATATGGGTCAATGTGTGTGTGAGAGTTAAAAACAAATGTCTTATGAGGTAAAGAACGTGAACAATAAGAATGAAAGTCTTTCTCGAATGGGAACCCAGGTCACTTGGGTATCTTTGCTCTGGGAGCCTCTTTGTTCTGTTATCAACATTAGGGTTAGTTGCAAAGCACATTTCTCCTGGTTTGGCTACTTTCTCTGTCCTACCCTTATCCACTTCCCTTTCATTCCTTTATGATGTGGGATCGGGCGGGGGGACGAGGATATCTCTTGCTTGGTTAGTCTTTTCCCTTTGCTCTCCCCTTCCTCTGCTTGCCACCAGCTTCATGTTGGCTCTCACATCACCTTGCCCCTAATCCTCACCATTAGTAGATGCTCAATAATATCTCTTGCTGGAAAACAGGGAAAAGGATCTAATGCTATCCACCTGCCTTCTTTTTCTGCTCTCCACACCAGCCTCACGTATGCCCCTTCTCACTGGTTAGTCAGAAGCAATAGTTGAGGGCACCCTGGAGGACACTGCCCGTTAACTGAGGGTCATTCCTCCTCCTTGGCACCACTAATGTCACATTCCATTTGAGCTCAGAACTTATATTTGGACGATTGTGTTGACCTGACACTTTCTTGCCCATGCCCCGATCATCCTTAGAGCTCACAGCATCCTATATTGTAATAAATGTGTGTGGGGAGCCATGCCTCCCTCTAGATTAATGCTGAATTATACACAGGAAAATTAAATATATGCTTAGGGCTCTGGCGAAGCAGAGGCGTTAAACAAAACAAACAACTAAAAACATCAACATAAAAAACACACAAACAAAAAACAACAAAACAGAAACGGGCAATTAGAAGATCTAGAAGGAAGCAGTTTCTATTTAGTTTCCCTTTTGTGTCTTTAAAACATTTAAATTGTGTTTTGAGTTACATAAGGGAAGGGAACACCACCAACCTTTCAGAATTTAGAGCCGCCTCAATTCATAGTGTTTGGTCTTGATGAGGAATTCTTAAGGAGCCCTCTGCCAGTCCCCTGAAGCCCTACTCTAAATAAAGTGTGTATATGGACATTTTCAGGAGTAAAAGCTTAAGAGTTTCATCAGACTCTCAAAGGGCTCTGAGTGTTTAAGACTCACTGAACTAGTGAGGTGGAGAGAAAGAAGGTGTTTGATTCATCTTTGTGTGTCCAGGGCTAGGGTGGTGCCCAGCAGGATGGGCACACAATATTGGTGCAATGGGCCTTTCTGAGTACCGAAGATTATTAATTTGGGGGCACTTTTTATGTATCAAAAAGGTGTAATTAGTGATTCTGTGACCCTACTCTGTTGTGATCATTTAACATTTTGGTCTACCTGGCTGTAACTAACACACACGCGCGCGCGCGCGCACACACACACACACACACACACACACACACACACACACACACACACACACACACACACACACTCTCTCTCTCTCTCTCTCTCTCTCTCTCTCTCTCTCTCTCTCTCTCTCTCTCTCTCTCTCTCTCTCTCGGTCTACCTGGCTGTAACTAACTCTCTCTCTCTCTTTTTAAATTATTTGATTGTTCCTAATACTTGGGTAAGCTTAGAATAGCTCCAGGATCGAACTTTGTAAAATGTGTGTTTTAATATTGGGCTTTGCTTCTACTTAACTCAGAAATGTTCTTAGGTCCTCCATCTTCTCATTTGTCAATTTCAAATCAGCCTGTTGCTGTTTTGTTTGTTTTTGAAGTTGGCAGGTGTTATCTGAAGACAAAAATCAGGAGAATTATATCCGCTTTTATCAGATCTCCACAGTAACTGTGTGTTCTGGAGTCCTCTGGAAAGCCCGTTAAACATGGGGATTCCAGGACCCCACCCCCAGAGGGTCAAGATAACTGGTCTGGAACCTACATTTTTAACAAGAACCTGAATTGATTCTGAGAAGGATATTCTGATTATCAGCCTTTGGAAAACACTGTTCTATATCAGCTCACTCTCTCCATTAATATTCATTGAGGTTTAAATCTAAATTTAGAAAAAAATAAGGATATGTGCTCTTAAAACTTTCCTTTGAATCTGCATTTCCATGAGACAAGGGAAACATGGAAAACCGCTTTAGGGGGGAAGCAGCCAACCCTGTTTTAGACTTGTGGTGTTTTGTTTTGTTTTGTTCTGTTCTGTTTTTACTATGTGGGTAATTTCTAAATGAATAAGTGAAAACCTAAGTAGCACTGTGGAAAAAGCTTTCCTGTTGTTATCTGCTTCATCTTTGGAGATGGAGCATATTGAATGTTAACGCTGAAACTTGCAAGGACCCACAGCCACTGGATTCCTGAGGCCAGTGACTGACCTTCACCACACCCAGCCACTCTGTAAGTTTGTTTGTTTTCACTTCATGTAGCTACATCCTTAGTGTGTTACAGCTATTTATTGAGCTCTGGCTGGTTGTTAACAGATAAATGTGTTGATAGTACAGAACCTTTCTTCTTACATACACTCCTGGCAAGGAGAGACTGCTTGGTTTTATTTGTTTTAAGAACATTTAGTGAGTACTTGTTTGCGGTAACTACAGCTAGCTGAATATATTTCATTTAGTTCTCACAATAATTCTGCATACTGGGGCTATACTTGTTTGACACTGCACACACAGTGTATAATATATGATATATTATTATTATAATAATGCCACCCCACTCACCCCGAGGACTCCACAGCTCCCAAGCTGTGCACAGCTGTCTGCTTCTTGGGAACCACCCAAAGGTGCAAGGTAAGCACATTTCTTTGATGCAATAATAATAATACATTAATATTTTAAAATAAAATAAATTAATTAATATTATTCCTATTCCCCAGAGGAGAAAGTTGAACTGAGAAGGATTAAGTGACTTGCCCAAAGTCACAACCAGTAACTACAACAGCTGAGGTTTGAACATCTCCCTAGTACCTTCCATCCCAAGGCTTGTATGGTTGTGCCACAGACTGTTTCCCCATATCTAGTCACATGCCCTGCAAAACAGAGGGTGTGCTCAAGGAGGACAAAATGGGTATATCAAAATGGGTATACACATATACTTTAATGTAATATCATTTGTTTCCTTAATTTTAGTATCCGAGTAAAAATGTTTATGGAATTCTTGCCAATTGCTTTACAGACGACACCTGTTATGGACTGAACGTTTTCATCTTCTCCAAAATTCATATGTTGAAACCCTAACCCCCAATGTGATGGTATTAGGAGGCGGAGCCTTGAGAGGTAATTAGGTTTAAATGAGGTCATGTGGGTTATCCTCATGATGAGATTAGTGCCTTTATAAGAAGAGACTAGAGAGTTTGCTCTTTCTCTGTCTCTGGCATGTGAGGATACATCAAGACAATGGCCACCTGCAAGCCAGGAAGAAGACAGCACTTGCCAGCACCTTAATGTTGGAGTTCCAGCCTCCAGAACTGTAAGAAATACATTTCTGTTGGTTAAGCCACCCGGTCTATGGTATTTTGCTATAGCAGCCCCAAATGGACTAAGACAGTACTCTATGGGTTGATACTATGTATCAGTGAGGAAACTGAGGCACAGAAAGTTTAGCAACTTTCTCAAAGTCACACAGCTAGGATTTGGACCGGGCTAGTCTGACTCCCAGAGGGAATGGCTGTTTCTCTGTGCTAACCTGTGTCCCTGCCCCCTGGCTGTCTGTGGCAGAACTGAAATATAAAGCAACACCCTTTTGCAGAAATATTTGAATAAAAAAGATCAAGAAGAGTGTTAATTATGAGTAAGTTGTGAATTAAAGCGTAAAAATATTGTCAGTAATGCTGTGAAACATAATTCATGGGCAGGACTGGAAACTAAAACTTGTATTGATTCGTAGACAGGCATTGATGCTGCCAGTTTCCCGTTCTTCCTCCCTAATTCTGATCACCACTTTCTTGGGATTGTTGTGGGATAAATGTTGCTTCCAAAGAAATCACTGATTCTGAGACACGGAAAAGAGCTTATCAAGAACGCCAGCTACCAAAATATTTTGCCTAGTCACCATCTGGTCACGGGGAACTGATAACCAAGTAACAGATTTGAAACCTAGTGGCTCTGGGTGCATGTCTACCCACCCATCTGCCTTGGTTTATGTGGTTTTTGGAAAGCCATTCTCTCTGCCTCAGATTGCTTATTTTTAAAATAAGAAATAATACTGGGATCTTGCCTTAAGGAAACAGCCAAGATCAGCTAATAGAAATGATTAAAGTCTAGGTACAGTTGCAGATTCCCCATGGATGCTAAAGAATGAGTGTCAGTTAGAAGTGCTCTCAGTTGGGAAAAGCCCAGCATTAGACCTGGGCTCGTGCTCCACTCTGCTATCTCCCCACCTTGCAACTTTGGACAGGTTATTAATCTATAAGTGTGCTTCGATTTCCTCACATATAAAATAGGAATATAAAAACCTGCCTGCAAGCATTGTCATGAGGATTAAATGAGATAACTTGTGTCTGGCACTACGAATGCACGAATAAGCTTTGCAAAGGCTTTTTTGTTTTTTAGCCAGACAAAGATGAATCTTCCTCAGTGACACATTTTTCTTTAGAAAAATGACAGTGCATGCTTTTAACCTAAACCTGCATCTGACTTCTATATAATAATGGACAAGATAAGACTCCAGAAATATTTTAGAATTTTCTTAGGTGAGCTCTATTAGTCTGTGTTAAAGAAGCAAAAACCTTTTACTACAGACTGAGGAGGAAGAAAAAGGAAAAAAACAGCCTCTTTAAACAATGAGGGATATATATTTTTTTGTCAGTATCATAAAGAGGCTTTTCTTATACAAACAAGAGTATTTGCTGGTCAGTACCCAGATTTTTTTCTTTTGATGTACATTTAAAAAATTAAAAGGAATATTCTTAGAAAGACATCTGTGCCTGGGGTGACTCACATTTGATCAGTCCCTGTGAACTGAGCTTTTCAGGGGATGTGCAATTATTTGCTCAGTTAGGCTTAAACTTTTTATTTATCTAATCACCCCCCTGTAATGCTTTGATCTGAACTTCCAAGGCCTATTTTTCAACCACTTTAGCTACATATTTTAAGTCTTATGGTCTAATCAACCCCAGCCCATAAAACATGCAATGTCCTGTTTAATGCATCCTATTAGGAAATCAGCTGCCACATGGATTTTGTAATCTCCCACTTTGTGACTGGATGAGCTGTTTGGAAGTGTCATTAATGTCATTATTCTAGGAGAGCAGGAGAGAACTGGCAGCCAAGCACATCCTCTGTATCCCTTCTCCTTGCTAACGTTTGCCGAGTGACTCAGAGGTGAATCACTGGTTTTTGCAGGTGTACGCTTGGGAGTTCTGGAAGCCTTCCACATCCCAGCAGGGGCAAATGTTTACTTCATTAATTCATGGGGTTACTCAGTAGTTCCAGCCAACTTAATTTGACTGTACAATAGTTTTAAAAATGTATATATATGTATATGTTTGTATATGTATATGTTTATTTACGAAAGATCTTCAAAAAATTTGTGGAAGGATTCGTATTATCTTTTAACTCAATCTTTCCATGAACTTTTTGAAGTACCCTCGTATTCATTGATATCCCACGAGGGCAGTACAGCTTAGGAGTTAAAAAGTAAAACCTGTCATTGGTTAATTAGAAAATGCTGTGTTGATTTGAAATCTTTGGAAAGAAAAATAATTCCTATGTATATCATTTTACTGCAAAACACACACTTGGTGATGACATTTCTCACTTCTCGCTCTCTGGCTGGGCATATGTGGGGGACTATGGTCATAACAATTGGTGAATTAGCAGACTCTAATTCCTTTCCCAGCCTTGGAGCTTATTTATTTGAGTGTGTTCAGAAACTTTAGCACATCAGAGACTTTTTTAAGGACACTCAATTTTGGACTATGGAAACCAAAAAAGTAAATATATTTCTTTACTTTGTTCATCTCTGAACAAATCTTACTTTTACGTTAGTAATGCCTAATGAAGATAAAAGCTATCAATTAGACAAACAAGATTTAAGGATATCGAATTATAGACACAGAACAAATTTGCTGAAAATTGACAGTCATTAATCAGGTCTATGACACAAAATGGTACACAAAGTCAACAGCTAGCTTTTGATTCCTTCCTATGTTCCAGCCCAAACGCTTTACATATACTAATTCATTTAACCCTACATATAGCATTAGTAATATTATTTTCTCCATTTTACAGATGAGAAACTCCAGGTACAGAGAGGTTAAACAACTCACATATGGTCACATGCAGATAATAAACGATGAAGCCAGAATTAAAAAACCCAGACCCCAGGCCCCAGAGCTTGCACTATAAAACACTATCCTATTGTGGTCTAATGACAAATTTTTAAACAAACATTAGCAAAATCTACATATCTTAATGAATTCTGCCCACTCCAAAGTAGTCACCTAGGTATGTTCTATACTTATTCACAGTGTTGAAGTGGCTGAACACGTCTAGAACTCTCTCTTTTATTTCATTTAAAAAAGAAATTTCTTTTGAAGATGATAGCTTATTGTTCTTAATATTAGCAGTAAAATCTTTACTCTGTAAGGTCGGATTTGATTTTTGGAAACAGTCAAAAGTCATTCAGAACCCAGGTGGGTAAAGAAAGGCAGAATCAGAAGATAACTTTAAAAGAGGGATTTTAAAATTCAAAAAATATTTTATCTGATGATAGCATCATTACAATAAATGTAAAAGCCTACAAAGGTCATCCTGAAGAACATTAGATAGACAGAGAGCAGTAGCATAGATATGTCTGATACAGTGATTCATTCATTCTCTAAGCATATGAAACTATGCTGTCAGGTCACAATTCGACAGATGCTTTTTGGCTACCTGACCTGTTAGAAGCACCTTTGACTCTTTTCTGTACACAAATTTATATAGGAAACATATCAGTCAAGATCCTGGTGAGAAAAAAACAGTGATTAAAAATTGGTACTTGAGGAGAGGTAAATAAATGGACAATTTACAAGGTTATGAGCAGGGTTTGTGGAAAACAACAACAGAAAGCGCAGGTCCCTGGCTGAGCAGCAGAGAGGCACACATCCTCAGACCCTTGGGCGAGGGAGGAGCAGGTATGAGAACGAGGGGAGGCAGCAAGCCTGTGACAACCAAACAAGGAGGGAACACAACTCATGGCAAATACCCCCATCTCACTCTCCTCCTGCCCTCTGGACTCCTGCCGGTGCCCTCATTGACCAAACCCAACAAGTACACAGGCAGAGAGGAGGCTGTCTGCTGTCACAGGCCATAGAGATCACCTTTCTGGGGCTCACAACAGGGCCAAGCCTGCTTTCCATTTGGTTCGCTCCTTTCCTAGAGCAGAGGAACTGAAACATCCTAGAGTTTGGATGTTATTGTCCCCCACAAACTCATGTGGACATCTGATCCCCGATGTGGCAGTGTTGGGAGCTGTTTGAATCATGGGGGTGGATCCCTCATGAATGGATTAATGCTCTCCCTGGGGTTGGGGGTAGTGATTGAGATTTCGCTCTATTAGTTCCCTCAAGAGCTGGTTGTTTAAAAAACCCTCGCGCCTCCTCTTTCTCTCTCTCTCTCTCTCTCCCTCCCTCCCCCCCCCCTCTCTCTCTCTCTCTCTCTCTCTCTCTCTCTCGCCTCCTCCTGCCATGTGATCTGCTTGTACCCACTGGCTGCCTGCCGCTTTCCACCATGAGTAGAAGCAGTCTGAGGCCCACACCAGATGCAGCTGTCCCAGAATCGTAAGCCAAATAAACCTTTGTTCCTTATAAATTACCCAGTTTCAGGTACTATGTTACAGCAACACAAAACAGACTAATGCACATAGGAAAGATGTTTCATGTACAAATTATTTTCCAGTTACTAAACTGGCCTGGGGGATGAAGGAGAGAAAGAATATAACATGTACTGACATTACTGACATTTACTGAGTACCTGCTACGTGCCGTTTGTTTTACTTATGTGAGAAAAGAAGACTCATCGTGTGAAGAGAATGTCCTTGCATTACCTCTGTGGGTTTCCTCTCAAAACCCATAACTACATTCTAGTTATGAGAAAAACATCAGACAAATCTGTTCTCTATTGAGGGGCTTCTACAAAATATCTAAGCAGTATCCCTCAAACCTGTTAAGGTCTTCAAAAACAAGGAATTCTGAGAAACCAACACAACCGAGAGGAGCCTGAGGAGACATGACCAGTAAATGTGATGTGGTGTCCCGATGGGCTACTGGAAAAGAAAAAAGACATTCCATGAAAACTGTGGAAATCTGAGTCAAGTGTGGATTTTAGTTAATAATAATATATCGGCACTGGTTCATTAATTGTGACAACTGTATCTGTAAGTGTAAGATGTTAATAACGGGAAACTGGGTGAGGGGTATATGGGAACTCTGTACTATCTTCACAATTTTTCTGCAAATCTAAACTATTCTAAAATAAAAATTTTATTTTAAAAATAAAGGCCTAGTGCTTCACTTGGAGAATAAGAATGGGGAGAAGGGGGAAGAGGAAGAGGAGCAGGAAAAATCTTTACTTCTTGAGGCTTCTTTCATGGCCATTATTCTGCCATAATGTGCAGCCACATTGTGCTGGTCAGGAGGTCCTGCAGCTTCTTGACTGGGCACCTTAAGCAAACTCTTTAAACTTTCTCACCTTATGATGTGAAGTGTTAAACTGGATTACTGAGTTTTAAATTTCTGATTCCTCAGGGCGCAAACAGTAATCTTTTTATATGAAGGACGCCAATAATATTTCTCTTAAAAAATCAACTCCCCCTCCTTTAAAAAAGAAAAATTAAGTGATATATGCCTAGTATAAGTAAAAAGGGCAATTAAGCAAGAATTGTAGCAATGCAAAATTAACATTTTGTTTGATTTTAATAATAGAAATAGTAAACTCTACCCCTAAAAGCCAGTTACTAATACTGAAAATTTACAAGAGAATGTTGTTTTGTAAATACGCTATCTTCCAGTGATGCCAACCACTAGACATACATGTGTACATCCATATATGCCATGTCATATACTATACATGGGCCATGTGAACATGGGGTATAGGACAGGCACCATTGTCACCCAAGAGCTCCTCTGAAGAAGCCCGACATCTTTATTGTATTTTGTGTTGAGCCAAATCTCTGCTGGGACAGGTGGATCATGTATGTGAGGGTCCAGGGCTCAGGCCTTGCATGGGACCTTCCATGCTTGCTGCACAAAGCACAGTCCCTGACATAGGCTGCTCTGCCAAGGCCTGCCCTGCCCCTCCTTGCTCAGCTCCATCCCAGTCTGAAATTTGTGCCCTCTTGTGACACCTTCCCAAACTGGCCACCCTGCTCCATCTCTTCGCACCATGCGTTTGGGCCACGTCTCACTTAGGGTGGTGTGTGTCCTGTGGAAACCACAGAAAGAGAAAGCATAGCCCTGGCCAAGAGCCTCAGTTGGTTCCATTACAGGGAAGCTTCGTCCTTTCTTGGAGGAGGAAAAGAGAGTGAAGACTGGAGAGAAACTGCCGGTGCAGCAGGAAGTGTGAGGGCTTCTCAGCCTGCAGAACTGGGTTTGGATTCTGCCCCAGGCTGCTGTGTATCCCTGGGCAAAGCCCTTAATGTCTGTTTTCTCATCTAAGAAAGAAGGTTGTGAACCAAACACAATGTCCAGGAAGTGTATGGTACAGGACGGTTCAGGGGACGGCAGTTATTACTGGTAGCTAACAACATGTCCTCTTCTTGTATGAGGCCATGAATACTATCCTTTTTCTTTCTAGAACCCTGACCACTTACTTGTCATAGGTTAACTAGTAGCACTTCTCAGTTAGGTATTTAGCAGTTCATTTTTTTCTGGCTTCTTTCCCCTTAGTAGACTGGGTCTGAGGATTCTTTGAATCACATACATATGTCTAGAAGAGATGCACGTAGGTGTGCTAGGTAATATTTGTTTAATGACTAAGTCAATGTACCTTCAGAAGGCAGTTCCACAGCACACACACTTATGAATGCAAACGTGCCCATGTACCCATGCACGTGCATGGACTTGAGCCTGTGTCTTCCTCCTGCACACACACATGTCTCTGCTCAACAAACACATCCCATGTGAAGCAATACAGGCATGTTCATGACTCAGGGAGCCAAGCTACACATCCTGCAACTTAAAATGGTTCTTTGCACAACTTTAAATCAATGTCTTAAATGTGCGAGTGAAAGGATGCTGAATTGGTGTGATTGTTCTAGAGAGCCTCTGAAATTGGATATTAAAGCATTCTACAAAAAAGTGCCAAAGAATAGCTGCATATATCCACGAACAAATTTCCAACAATAAGTAGGCTTTTGAAGTTTTTAGGAGAACATTGTTTCCAATGCCTACTTCAAACATGAAAGTGAAGATGTGCCAAATTCTGAAGTACTCTTCCTATTTCCATTAATGGAAATTCAATTATGTCAAGATAATGCTATTCTAATTGCTCACCAAAAATAATGGTCACTTCATATTTATTATTAGTCCTTTTGAATTCTAAAGAATCTATTCTAAAACATTAGGTTTATATTACATTTCCCAGCACAGACCTGATCAGCATTTTTCTTCAATTTTGGAACATTTTCTCTAGATGTGACAAGGACGTACACAGGAAGTTTGTCTCCAACCCAACCCTATGTGCCCAGAAAGTCAATAAAAGGAGTGTAACATGAAAAAGCATGGATATGTAACTATGTGGTTAAAAAATAAAAACAGAAACAAGAAACACTGTCTTTTTAACTGAAACTGTAAGTGGTGACACTTAGAAACTGTGTGAACTTGGGAAAGTTACTTTACCTCTCTGTCTTTGTTCCTCAGTGGATGTGGGAAAAAATATCCACTTCACATGGGGTCATTGAGCACTTTAAATGAGATGATTAGTGGAAAATGTCGTACATAGCTGGAACATAAGAATGTTTGGTTATAAAAATAGATAAAGACCCAAAAAAAAGTTTATTAAGAAAGAACCTTTCTTTCTTTGAAGAAACCTAAAACTGCCTGCCAGGAGGTGCTGTGTCCAGAGCTAATAGCTGCAGTGACAATAACCTCCACAGTCTCCTGTGAGTCACACAGGGATGAAAGGTCCGATGGTGCCAACCATGACCCTCTGTTGGTGGTGCAGAAACATGATCAGCTAAAAATGGCATTTGCCAGGTTTTGACAAGCCAGAATTGCTGCATCAGTGAGGTTTGCTATGGGCTAGAGATACAACTACGCCCCTGTTGGCTCAATAATAATTACTATGTTACATCTGTAACCCCGCATCATCTGTGTCTATCCAGTGCCTACCACTGTGCCTGGCACCTAACAGGTCTTCACTAAAGGTTTGCTGATGGAAGGAGGGACTGGGGAAAAGAATGGATGAACTCTCACTCTTGGTCTTCTCTTTGTGTCATTCTCCATGCTAGTACTTCACCCGTCCCTTCTGCTTCATTCAGATCATCCATCCAGCATTTACTTATCTCTTAGCAATATTCCCTTCCTCCAGGAAGACTTCCTTGCTATATTACACCCCCACCCACAGCCCACAGAGTCCACTGTGTGATCTTTCTTCAGAGCTCAGAGTACAGTGTTTGGATAATGCTTTTTCGTTGAGCTGTCCCATATTTTTATTTATTATCTCCCCCCTAATGTTCCTCAGGCAGGAATTGTCTTCAGCATCTCGAAAAACTCTTTTTAAATACTACTCAGCTATAAAAACGAATGAAATACTGCCATTTGCAACAACATGGATGGACCTTGAGAGAATTATATTAAGTGAAACAAGTCAGGCACAGAAAGAGAAATACCACATGTTCTCACTTATTGGTGGGAGCTAAAAATTAATATATAAATTCACACACACACACACACACACACACACACACACACACACACACACACACACACACACACACACACACACACAAAAACCGGGGGGGGGGGAAGAAGATATAACAACCACAACTACTTGAAGTTGATACGCAAACAGACAGAAAAGACATTATTGGGGGGGAGGGGGGGAGGGAGAAGGGAGGGAGGTTTTGGTGATGGGGAGCAATAATCAGCCACAATGTATATCGACAAAATAAAACTTAATAAATAAATAAATATATAAATAAATGAGTTTTTAGTATATTTAGGCAGGGTCCCATAGCACAACAGGCTTTTTTTTTTTTTAATACAAAATGACATTCTACCCTCAGAATGCTTATTGGCAGGGAAGAGAAGACCTAAAAAAACTGTAGAGTCAAGTATAGAGTGCTGAGAGATCGATATGGATAAAGCGGCAATAGGGCAAAGAGGAGGTCCATTGTTTCTCCCACATGGCTCGATCTGGGCAGACCACTGGCGGAGGTGTCCTTTGTGTCAAGCTTGGAAATAGGTAGAGAAAAGCATGCCTAGCAGAGGAGAAAACCTATGGAACAGCATGGAGGAGGCGGCAAACATTTATCATACACTTCCCAGTTTCAAAGGTCCTTCACTCTCTCTCTCTCATTTATTCTGCACAACAGCCAGTTGAAGAGGACAAGGCAGAGGTTACCTGGCTGCTTGCAGGAGGGTGCAGAGAAGTGAAGGGACTTGCCCAAACTCGTGACCGATCCAGACAGGATGTGACTATTGGTGGAACTGAAGTCTGACTCCAGGTCCATTGTTAAAAACTCCTTCTTTGGATAGAGCAATGGTCCCTGTGGAAGGAAATCACTCAGTCATTGCTTACTGGTGACCAATGGCTTGGATGGTGGCAAATGGTCAGGTTCTAGCTCCTGGGAGGGCAACATTCCAAGAGAATTGGAATGATAGAGTATGTTCTATCATTCCAACAACATACTCTGTGAGTACCTGGAAGGACCCCAAGAGCTCTGGGTACAATGAGTGGACTGGGGATCACAAACTGCCTTTAGCCAACTCCGAATAATGGAGGACTGTGAAGGGAAGGTGACACTACAGGGTGGGAAGGCCTAAAAATACCAAGGCTTAGCATCCTGGAGGCCTTACTCTGTGCTGGGCCCTGTGCTCTGTGTGGTACATGTGTTATCTCACAACAGACCCACAGGACTTAGAAAAGTGAGAGACTTCCCAGGTCTCTCAGCTGGAAGGAGTGGGATCAGGATTCAGATGCAACCCTAATTGCCCTTAGACACTGCACCAGGGGTTCTTAAGGATTTGTGTGCCACGGACCCCTTTGGCCATCTGGTGAAGCCCATGGACCTTTTCTCAGAAGAATGCTTTTAAATGTCTAAAAATACGTAGATTTACAAAGAAAACTAATTGCATTAAAATTTAATTACTAAAATATTAAAAAGCAATTTTTTGACATGGTAATATATGTACTTCTTTGTTAATAGATGAAATGATAAGAGCTGGTGGCAGGTCACAATTTTGTAAGTTGTGATAAACGTAAACATATTTTGAGATATCAGCAACAACTGTAATGGGACATGAAAATATCTGTTATTTCTGTTGATGACAAAGTCACAAGTACCATGAATACTACTGTTTTGTTCCATTCAAAATGAAAGAAAATGCTAAATTTTAGTGAAAAGTTAGTGAAATTTAAAATGTTGTTTCTATTCATTATCAGCCCCCTGAATTCTCAAACTCTCTTGCGTAACCCTAGGTTAAGAACTCCTGGGCTAGGCTGTGCTTTGGATTAAAGGAATCCAATCATCTGTACTCCCCTCTCCTGCTCCTTTGAGGGGAGAAGTCTTGTTGAGAACGTCCTTCCCTTCCTCCACCCACTGAACTGGAGTAAATTCTGCAGAGGGATGCTCGTGGCAGCATTCTCTTTGGGATTCCAGGGAGTAGTAAATCATGAATCATAGTGTTGCATGAGAGGACTCCTGTGACCTGCCATTGAATGAAGAGGCAGAAGGAGGAGGAGAAAGAAGGACTTCACATTTCTTGGACTAGCTCTCCTGTTTTTCTGCTGTGAGCAAAAGAGCCCAGAGCGGTGAACTGGTAAAAACCTGTGGACTAGACCTGGGCTTTTGCCCATGCTCTGTACTTAACACTTAACGACTTGGATGACCTTGGGCCCACCATGGCCACCCTGAACCTCTATCTCCTCATTTATAAGAAGGGCATATTAGACCAGAGCATCACCAAGATCCCATCCGTGGATAACTTAGACAATGGAGGCTTTGGTTTGCCCCTCAGCGCTGCTGCTAGGATGCCACAAGTTCATTCTGGGTCTCTAGTTTAGTCCCCAGCTCAGCAGTGTAACAATAGCTCAGCTGGTATAAGGGGCGCATCCATGATCCAAGGTCTGCAGGACTGGACAGCTGTCTGGAGAGCCGTGTGGAGGGGCCTGGAGATGAGGCACTGAGAACAAACAGTAGCATCTGGGGTCAGTGGGGCGAGGCAGAGGAATACTTTTTAGGTTTGTTTTGAGATATAGTTTTTCTAAAATCTCATTTCATATTGAATTATAAGAACCTCATGGAAAAGTGATTACAATCTCTATCTGGAGTAATAAAACAGCCCTTGGGGCAAAGAAGCACTAGGGCTTAATACATCTAAAAATATCTTATTTTTCTATGACTTGATTGAAACTAATGTAGGTGTGCTTGGCATTTGACTTGGGGAGGTCGTGCCTTTTTTTCTTCTTCTAATAATACTGTTTGGCAGCTTTTCACTCTATCTTACCACAGATCTTTGCCAAAACTTGAATTTACTTCCGTCAGATTAACTGTCTCCAAAAACAAACTGGCATTTCTTCTAAGGGCTCTGATTAAAAGGATAAGCTTGAGTGACACCCCCTTAAATGGCTGGATGTTCTCACAGGGCTAGGAAATCAGAACTGGAAGAGTGGCCGGGCTGTGTTTAGTCACATGGCAGCACAGGCGTTGGGACGGGGAAAGGGCTGCTGTTTCACTGTGCTGTGTTTAGAAACGATGGATGAATTATGATTTCGAGTGCACACCCCTCAAAAACCTGTGAGAAGAAATCTTTTCAAATCTCTCAACAACTGCTTTGTTCTAGGTCCCAGTCCTTCAGCTCTTTGTTTGTTTTAAATATCACCTTCAATAATTTTACTGATCAAATTATGTTGGCTTCCCCAAAGCTCCAAGGAAACAGAGGGCCTCTTCTACTTGCACTGCTGAATGCATATGGAATTTGAATGAGCCAGCTATGTATGGGCCAAAGAACTTTCTCTCTTTAACATTCCAGAAGACAGAGAGGAGAGTCCAGGAAAGACAGAAAGCAAGAGAAGACGGAGGAAACATTTACCCAGTTCTCCCCTCAAACCTATTTATAACTTGATCCCTCAAGAGTAAGAGTCAGGGTCAGAATTATTTTCCAAGCAGGTATTTTTTTGTGTCTGTTTATTAATTTTCTTTTAAATGTACATATGTTAAAGAAAAATAGGAAAGGAATAGGGAAGAAACAGGGTTGCTGATTTTCTTAACAAGTTACAAATTTGAATGCCTAACACAAAAAATTCGAATGAGATAACATGTCAGGAATTGAGTTGAAATGTGGCTCCTGAATATATTCTCTAGCTGTGAATTTCTCACTCTCCCAACAGTCTGCCTCCCTCAATGTGACAGTACCTTGAATGACGGGGCCCTGTGACAAAGTGAGAAAAAACCTTTTGTCAAATGTAAATACTGTGCTAAATTCTCTAATCCTGCATTGAAATCAGCCATCTAATAATGAAGGACAAAATAACTACTATTGCTTATTTTCTAAAAACTTTTATTACTCAACTTGAGATGATGTAGGACCAGTAAATATGATGTTTTTAATTTATTCTGAGAAAAAAACCCTAAAGAAAATCCCTAAAATTTTCATCGCCAAAATCCATATTTCTCTGAGTTAGACATCTATTTGGCTTATCTAAGCATGGTTATGTTATATTCGTATTTTATATTGCCTATCACTTTGTAATGAAAAGGAGTTTGCCATCACTTTTCTGGATATGTCATGGTGTGCAAGAGTCAGAAATCGACCAGTCTCAAGCCCATCAAGTTAGGCTCCTTCCAACTTTTCTATATGGGCAAAAGGCAGGGTCAGTTCATTGATCACTGGATAACTCCCCTGGTGCTCTCAGATATGCTGTAAATATTCCATCAAAAATGGGATTGTTCATAAAGTCTAGGTACAAATAGAAATAATTTTAAAATATATCTTAGTTCCCACTGACAGTAACTTCAGTGGAAGCCCTTTAGTGTGTTAGATTGACAACCACTGGTGACAAGGGCTACTCCTGGGACTTCACACATATTCTCATGTCCAGTCCTTGAAGCCAGTGGTTGCAAACTTTTTGATCAAACATTCCAACAGTATCATAATTTGGAACATGTACCCTCAAAATACACATACTCACTTATTTATTATATACATTTTTGACATCACTACTCTATTACATACTTTATGAAATGTACACAAAAACAAGAATTTTAAAAGAATCCAATGAATATGAAACAAATGCTATTTAAAATACTTATAATATTTTTCTTATAATTATTCAAAATAATACTGTTCTCTCCAAAAATATTACATAATATTTTAATGAGAACAATATAATTGAATATGCTTCATGTTTTATGGAAATCCTGACTTAGTTTAAGATAACGTCTGGCTCTAAGTTCACTTTGTTCGTATGCTTGTCATTAATGATGTCAGAGCTTAAACAGATTGTCATTATTTTTAGCTCAATATGACTGTTGATGAGCTTTTACTAGGGGAAGAGAAGTATTGGCTTTGCCATTTCCTTGTTCATTTGTATTCACATTATTATTATTGATTTCAATATGTGGTTTCATTATAGGGATGTTTTTAAGTCATTAGGTTATTTATGAGTAATTCTTTATCAAGTTAAAACTAGGTAATGTAATCCACAATTCCTTTTGGCCAGGCCCATGAAAACTGGAATGCCTTACAATATGCTGAAAGCAGCCTAACAGGTGAGGGGGCCCGGTCAGTTCCTGTGATGTGGTCTTCCTTCTCTCCCTCAGTATCCTTCCTGAGCTGTGTGAGACATGGTCATCTGACACGTGGAACAAGCAATGGCCCCATGGTCAATCTATGCATGGAGCATTGAGGACAGCAGAGTTGTACATAAATAAATATATGCGTATATAAAATTATAATGCATAACATATATGCAGTCAGCCCTCCATACCTGTGAGTTCTGCATCCGTGGATTCAACCATCCACAGATCAAAAATTGTATCTGTACCGGTACAGACATTTTTTCTTATCATTATTCCCTAACAGTATAATAAAGCAGCTATTTACATAGCATTTACATTGTATTAGGTATTGTAAGTAATCTAGGGATGATTTCAAGTATAGAGGAGGATGTGCTTAGGTTATATGCAAATATTATATCATTTTATATCAGAGGTTTGAGGACCTGCGAATTTTGCTATCTTTGAGAGGTCCTGGAACCAGTCATTGTGGACACCAAGGGATGACTGCACACACACACTTTCTCACACGCACATATATACACATAAGTTCACCCACTACAGTGAACATACCTGATTTTGGAGGTTGCTTCTCTAGACTACCTTATAAGATATGTACTGTTGTCTTCACTTTATTCAAGAGAAAAATTAAGTTTCTGAGGGTCACAAATCATTAATTCTCTCATTTCTGCAGCCTGTGTTTTCCCATAACTACTGGCAGAAGATAAAATAAAAGCACAGTAAAGTAGTTTAGTCAGCATTGTTTCTGTTTTACTTTTTAATCCCATTTTTAACAACTGTTGTTTTAGTGGGAAAACACATTTTCATTTGGTAAGATATAGGAAAAGGGCTTGTAAACCAATGAATGATAATGATTAGTAAAATTGATTGATAAGGATCCTTGGGGCCTAAATTAGAATCAGTCCATAGTACCCCTATATTAAAATACAATAGAGAGAAATTGGGAAAGGGCCACAGAGGATGATTACATTGTGTAAAGTTGAATATACTAATTGTCCTGATATGAACATCACCCCCAAAAAAGAATATTGAAATTTCTAACTACTACAATATTGAATTGTCTGTTTATCCTTTAATTCTGTCAGTCTTTGCTACATGTATTTTGGGACTCTGGTGTTTATATATTTATAATTGATATTTCTTCCTGATGTACTGAAAATTTTATTATAAAATTTTTCTCATTGTCTCTGGTAATATTTCTTGTATAATGTCTATTTTTTATATATTAATAAAGCCACTCCAATTCTTTAATAATAAAATAAAATAAAATAATATTCCCCTACTCCTATTATCTGATTGTTCTAACCATCCCCCCTTTTTATTTCTTCCCATACATCAGTTGTTTTGTATCCAGATCACCCTCACCAGCATATCTACAAACTAGGAACTAGACTTCTTATTGGCACAAACTTCAAATTTTCATGTCCACATGTAAAATAAGTCCAGTGAAATGGAAGAATGCTTGTAAATGTTACTCGAAAATATAACTCAAACTCACACAATTTTTTTAAATAAAGCATTTTATATTATGAAAATAACATTTACTTGTTATGTACAAAATTTGGAGACTAGCAAAAAAAAAAAAAAAAAAGAAGAAAGATTATTCATAACTCTATCACCCAGTGTGATCACTGTTAACATTTTGGTATATAACCTTCTAATTTTTTTTGGTTTTTCTTTTACATAGTTGCAGTCATGTTACATATGTAATTTTGTACCCTGCTTTTATTTTTCCTCAATATAAATACAATAAGCATTATCCATGTTTATAAATTCTTGTTATAAATACTTCCTAAGTATAAGTTTCTGTGGCTGCGTAGTAAACTATCAGGTGCATCGTAGCACACTTTTACATGTACAAAAATCCTTGAGGTAGGAAAGATAATAGAAGATTATGTAGGCAAGTAGAGTCAGCTCTCGATTCCAACTATCACGGAAAATATAAATAGCCTGAATAATTGAAAATCAAGTGTATTTCCCTTTAGTATTAATTCCTTTGTTTTGGTGACTAATTTATCTTCTGAATTTTGCTTAGGCTGGATAAAAGATACTTTTATTTCTCAAACACTCACCTTCACATAGGAAAGGGAAAGTGACTTAAAAATATAGTAACCGGTGAAAAAAAAGTTTTTAAAAAACTGCAGATAATACATAAGTATTACCTATAATTTGTATTGTATTAAGTATTAAACAAAAGATCATGTAAATGAATTGTGCATATCGTTTTTTAATATACCATTTTTAAGTTGCAGGTTCTTATTGCTTCTAATAAGATTATTAGTGTTGATCTCTGGTTTGAAAGTTTCGCCCTTATTTTATAAATATGTTTCTATACTTGCCCTTAAAATTAAAAAGTGCTGTATGTAATAAAAAAAGAAACATAGAAAACATTCGTAGAACTATTCTTGAATACAAGCTGTTTTATAAAAAACAACCATGTAAGAAAATGGGATGATAATCAGCTATGAAAGGGGTATTTTTGAAATCATTCCTGTTTTCTCATCTGTACCATTTTTAATAGTGGTGAGATTATAATTATTTGATATCAAATACAGACACTAATTTTAGGAGGTGTTTATTATATATAATGAGATACATATAATGACTGAATGAGAGCATTTATATACACAAAAAACTATCTTCAGTATTTAACATACATACACCACATTAGTTACCCGTATGTGTAAAAATAAAAATCTTTTTAAAAACTCTAAAAATGTAGTCAACTGGATATATAGTCCTATTTAGACAAAAATGTTCAGATAATTTCACTGCATTTGTTTTAATTTTCCAGAAAAGAAAGGTTTCAAATGGTCGTCCTGGCTTTTAAGTTAAACCAAGTCTCTTGCCTTCCAACAATAGAACATCTTAAGATCCAAGATTCTGCGTGGCTGCTAGAGTAGTTAAGCCATTTCAGGGCATCTCTACAGTGCCACTTCAGGCAGTTGAGAAAAGTGAAAAATTTGGTCAACCTGGTTTTAACTTGATGGATTACTTTCCTTTTTCTCTTCCTTCTTTGCTTCTTTCCTCCCTTCTTTCCATTCTTTCTCTCCTCCTTCCTTTGGTTTTTAACTGAGTTCATGGAATGTCTTGGATGTTCCAGGTTCCTATAGTCCAACTACAGACAATCTAAATGGTTCATACCTTTGTCTTTTGGAAATTTCGGAAAGCATACTTAACAGAGATTTCAAGACAATCCTTTTGAACATTTCTCACTGAATTGGTAATAACACAATCACTTCCTAATAAAAACAATTTTTGAATTCCCAGAAAGAAAGATGATGGCCTTACTCCAGAATTAGAGAATCAGGTCACAGGTGTGTTGGTACCTGCCAAACACGTGTAAAGTGTAACCTAGGATTAACTCTGCAGAGCCTCAGTGTCCTCATCTGTAAAACAGAAATGCTGATCGTACCTCCCTCAGAGGGATGATGTAAAGATGAAATGAAGCAGTATTTGTATAGCCCTTGGCAGAGTGCCTGACATATAGCAACGGCTCAGTAAACAGTCGCTTAGTTATTTAACCTATCATTTCTTCATATGTGTAGTACAAGCACTACTAACTCATGCGACATGGAGTGATTGACCAAATGCTCAGTTATGTTGCCCTTGATAACTGGAGGACCATTATAAAACTCAGGGCAAATAGAGTGTCATTTAATTCTTGGATAGCATTATAATTGTGGAAATAGGAAGATAAGCAGCTATGCCTGTAAATACTAAAACTTACAGTACAGACTTACTTTGAAACTTATTTTGAAAATTTGAAATTTTATGAAACATTTTATGTGTTAAAAGTGGTCAGGAATCAAAAAAGAATCAAAGACCTGAAAAATATTATAATAACTAGAATAAACTGTGAAAGCCGCCCCCCCCCCCCCAGTTATTCACAAAACACTTTACCAAACATTCAGTCCCTCACATGTTAACACCTGAGATTTTTAATATGCTTTAAGGGCATTTTACTCACCTAATAGAATTTCATATATGTCTTTTTAAAAAAAGTAAATGTAACACCTATTCTATTTAACCACTTTTGAAAATCCTCATGCAAACAGATCATTGGAACAGTCCTATACTCTAACTAAAGCTATAATAAGAGAAGTAAGAAAAGCTGTTGAAAATATAGGGGCATTTCATTTATCTTTCTAACTAATTAAAAACAAGACTTTCATTTTACAACTCCAAATTGTTGTATTACGAACAGCTGAATTTATTATTTAGTGACTATTGAGTGACATGGAATCTGTCAACATAACTCACCAAAATAGGAGCCAGGGAAGTTTGGAAAACGAAGAGAGAATTGGTGCTTGGCAAATGAATGTCTAGGTAAGAGTGATTGTTGTTTCTTTAGAGCCATCCAGAAACATAAACTTCAGCTTATGAAAAAGAAAGTCTATTTGTCTGCTTTTCATACAGGGAAACTATTCCCTCAATCTCCATAATTTTCCTACTTTTTGTTTTATGGCAGAACTTCATGTCTTAATATAGTAAATAAAGATGTGATTGGAGATGAGGGAAGGTCAAAGCACACACTCTTTCTTTCCCCAAAGATCTTTGGGGGTTTCCAACCAATTCAGTCAAGGGCAAAGTGAATTAATTAGTTGAAAGTGATATTTCAAATAAAACAATTGGCACTTTAATCCAATTTTGTAGGGGAGTGGGGACTTCACCAAGTCTCCTGCCTTTCATTGAAATGAATTCAATCTCAAGTTAATTTTAAAAATTAAAAGCACAACCTTGAACCTCCACAGGAATATTTAACTATTTGCAGCATGTGCATTTTTAACCTACCCCTTATGAGTGAATGTGAAAGTTTATACAGATTTCCTCTGCCACTTTATTTAGGAAAAGAAAGAAAGAAAACAAAAGTGGTGGTGGGTGGGGAGGTGGCCTACTCTGCTGCAGTTCTCAAAGACATTCTGAAAAACCTCTGGCATTCTATAAAAAACACAAACTATAGATTAGAGGATGCATGATCAAAATGAGATATAATACAGGGTAATTAACTAAGAGGAAATCAGCAGTCACTTTTTGTATCCCATATTGGGCATAAACATTCAAACTTTATCTTTAAAATTTTTGAAAGTATATACAGAATAGACAATTCTATACATTGAATCAAAGAGCACGAATAATAATGTAGTTATTTATGCAATGATTCTGAAGTTCTATGAGGGTTTTTTAAAATCATAATCTATAAGAAGTTCAATACAAAATTAGCCCTCTAAGAAATTTATTTTTTAAAAAGAGAAGAAATGAAATGGATTAAAAAAAAAGAAACATTTCTTAGAGCAAAACTCACTGCGTTTTGGTGTCTGGGAAAGCTAGGTACCACTCAAATTTTAATATACAGTATATAGTGGAATTTCATTGAGTCTTTAAAAAGTGCTGAGAGAAGTTTAACAGAGGAAGTCCATTGGGTATTATTGATCTGTCAAAGAAAATGAATGCTGTGAACATAAACCGAAGTGCACAGCAAATAACAGCTACAGGTTTAAAACTGCATCTCCCAACCTTAAACCTAATGAAGAGAACTGAGGGAAGGTGGAGACATTTAGACAGGAGGGGCCCGCGGGCTCTGGCATAATTCTGTTTGGTGCCCATATCTTAGGCAGCCGTCTTCAACCACGCTTCCACTTGGAAGTGTTAAAAGTCTGTTGCACCCAAACCTAAGTAATACTTCCCGCCTGCAATAATTAAGAAATGAGTAAAAGGCAAAATAACTTTTTAGTGAATTGAATCTTTCTTACTCAGAGACATTTCCAACACTCCGTAGACATTCCCTGATGTACAACTTTGATAAAAGTATTTTTCAGCCACATCACTAATTGGTCTACTCTTACTCTTTGTTTTAATTTAAAACCAAAGTGGGGAAAAGTGACTTCAAAAGCACTTGCAATCTGACATGCATAAGCAGAACTGAAAACATTTTTTTTTTCAAAATTGGATTAATTAGCATTATCAGAAAAACAAAGGGCAGAAAGCCACCACTAAGTAGTGCATTAATCATATTGCTAGTAATTAGTGCCACAATAGAAATGCAAGACAAAACAAAAAAGCTGGAAATAGTTCTGAAACTAGTCATATTTTGTAGGTTTCACTAGCTAAGAAATAGACATATTAGGATGTACAGAGGACAAGAGTAAAACAGAATCTCAAAAATCATATAAAGTTGAAAGACTCAACTGCATAAATCCTTATCCTCAGGGAAATGGAAAAATTGATATATTTATAGTGTCTTAAACCCACAGTTAAAAAATAGACAGAGGGGGAGGGGACAAGGAGAGGATGGAAAAGAATTCGAGGAAGAAAATCCATTTCCATTTCAAAAAGGGAGAGGGCTTATGCTATTGTAACAAAGCTAATGCTAGGGCTAGCCAAACCTCAAATATGCAAGATCGTTTCGAAACATAGAAAGAGTGAGACTTCTCTTTGCTTTAAATATATGACTGGATAATGTTGCAGAATGTAAAACCTTCCTCAGAGTGATAAACCATTTAATTAATTAGAAACTTTAAAGAAAGAAACATGTCACAGGTCTGTTTCTTGGCCCTTGATTTTTCTGTATCAGGGTCTATTCTAAAAATCCTTTATAAAAGTGTTTTAAACAAAAAGGCTGAATAGTGTTGATTCATTTTACAAATTAGGTCTGATCCCAGTGAGGTCCAGGAGATTATAAAGGAGACAAAGACTAAAATTTTTCTTCTGGTTCCGAATAGACCACAGGAAATCACTCATTTTTCTGTGCTCCAATTTTTCTTACCCAGAAAAACAAAAATCGGCAGAATATAAACATTTAGTCTGTTACCCCCTTGAAGATGGTCTGAGGGGGGACTAGAGAATGAAAGATTTTTTGCCTCTTATGAAAATAAGGAAATGCATAGAAGAGTAGTGTACTGCAAGTGCTGACGGGTCATACTGACTGGGAGGGGATTTTCATCTCTAGCCCCACAGAGCAGTAGGGATGGGAAAGAAAGGAGCTCCTAGAAAGGAAAGGGAAGGGAGGTGTTTGCCCAGGGCTTCCCTCTTACACTTCTTCCAGACCTTTCACCAGACCTTTCACTCTCTCCCTTAAGCTTCACTGAATAACTTCTTCAAGTCTTCGAGTCCCTTATTTTTTCACACTCCCATCTCTCACTCTCATTGTCTCTCTTCCCCGCTGGGTTATGTCCTTCCAGTTCTCAGTTAGTCCTCTACTTTTTCTTCCCAAACCTTTTCTACTTTCACATTTTACTTTCAGGCCTTCAGCACCTTATTCTGGGGCTCAGTCACCCACCCAACTCCCTCTTTCTCTTACCTTGATCGAGTGATCTTTCAACTCACAGTACTTTAATTTCCCTATTTATATATACACTTTCATTATCTTTAGTGGCCTCAACCTTTCAGATAAAAGAAAATATATTATGTAAAATCCATTTTTACTTAATTTGGTTATTTAAGTAGCTAATATATTACTTTAATGGTCTTTATAATGTTAGGAAGAAAGACTTTAGAAATTTATCTCCACAAAAGTCCATGTGTAAAGTATAAATATGACATCAGACATCTAGAAATTATAGAGAAAAAGGCTGATAACTTTGACACATAAAAGAAATAAATTCTTGTATAGAAAAAAATTAAAGGTAAAATATAACAACATATTAGGAAGAAATTTGTTCAATATGAGTATACATGCCAGAAAAAGGACATAATAATAATATGCATTAAAGGGCATATATTAATAAATATGCAATCTGTCTTAGTTTGGGCTGCTATAACCAAATATCATAAATGTGGTGGCTTATTGTATAGTCCATTCTGTTGCTTATAAAAGAATACCTGAAACTGGGTAATTTATAAAGAGAAGAGGTTTATTTGGTTTACGATTCTAGGACAGCTGCATCTGGCATGGGCCTCAGGTTGCTTCTTAGGTAGGGCAGCCAGCAAGAACAAGAAGATCACATGGTGAGAGGGAGGGAGGGAATGAGGTGGGGGGGGGGGAGAGAGAGAGAGAGAGAGGGAGAGAGGAGATGCCAATCTCCTTTTAAAAATTAGCTCTCGTGGGAACTAATAGAGAGAGACTCACTCCCCCCACACTGAGAGCATTAATCTATTCATGAGGGATCTGCCCCCATGATCCAAACAACTTCCAACACTATCAAGTTGGGGATCAGATTTTGACATGAGCTTTGGGGTGACAACGCATCCAAACTCTATCACATATGAATAACAGAAATTTATTTCTCAAAGTTCTGGAGGCTAGGTCAAGGCACCAGCTGATTCAGTGACCAGTGAGGGCCCACTGTCTGGTTCACAGACAGCCGTCTTCTAGCTGTAAGCTCCCATGGCAGAAGGGGTGAAGGGCACTCTCTAAGTCTCCTTTGTGAGGGCACAAATCCCATTCTTGAAGGCTCTACCTGCAGGACCTAATCACTGCCCAAAGGTACCACTTCCACATATCATCACATTGGGGACTGGGTTTCAACATATGAATTTTGAGGAGACAAACATTCAGTCTGTGGCATAACCCTTATACAATTAATTTTTTTAAAAGACAAATCACTAGATAGAAAATAGGCAAAGGGCATGAACAGACAGTTTTTAGAAAATAAAATATAAATAGTAAACAAAAAAAAAGTGTTCACCATCACTCGTAATTACAGAAGTGCAAATTGAAGCAATAATGCATGACTTTTCATCTACTAGATTTAAAAATTTAAGAATTTAACAATGGCTATAGTTGACAAGAAGGTGAAGAAATGGGTGCTCAATCACATATGAGAGCACTTTGAGAAGTTTGTGGAAATAGAATTAAAAGATAATATGAATCTTTCCATGAATTTTTTGAAGAACCCTCCTATACATTAAACAGATATTTACTGAGTTCTACTCTGAAATACTGATGGTGGAATTGCATATTGGTGCAATCTTTTAGGGGGGCAATTTAAAAATATCTAACAAAATTTAAAATCACATGTCTTTTAGTGTCTATGCTTCTAAAAGTTTACATTAACAAAAATGTATCTACAAAATAAATTGTTGCTTTAATGTTTTTACACGCATTGAAAACAGTCTAGAGTGATAGGTTGGGTAAAGGGCATAAAGAAAAATCATGATTTGTAATAACGAATATGCTAATAATAAGCAATGAAAATTTTTTTAAAAAGGAAAAAAAAAGAAAACAGTCTAAATATTCTCCAATAGGAGAGATTAGTTAAATATATCATGGTATTTTTAGACATATCTTATGTGTACAATGTATAACATTATGTAGGCGATAAAGAGAATGTAGTGGATCTATACAAGCTGATGCAAAAGACTAAGATATAGTAAGTGAAAAGAAAGTGTACAGATACACATTTTTGTATGATCCCATTTTATAGAAATAAGAAATATATTTATTTTTGTTTCTATAAGCATATTTATACATTAAAAATTTCTGAAAGGACACAGAAGAAACTGTTACCAGTTGTTACCCCTGGAGAATGATAATAAAAGGGTTAGGGAGAAACGGGTATTTCACTTTATATTCTTCTGTCCTATTGAATTTTTGTTTTTGCAAGGATTGTATGCATTATTGCTATAATTCTAAAACTAGTTTACAAAATAAGCCACCAAAATGAACTTCCTGTCTTTGCAAAAATTCATTTCAAAAAGAGACAAGTAACTGGTATACTTAGTTTTTGAAAAAAAAAAATCCATGAATTATCCAGAAAACATTTTTCATAATTTTACTTTACATTTCACATATAGATATGAATACCATAGAAAGAATTAAAAGACCATGAATGGATATTCATCAACTTTGCTTGGGGGCAGGCTTTTTCCCTATATGTTTGAATTTGTGAAATCAGGATCAAAGCTAATTGTAAAAATCCTCTCAAATAAGACTAGAAAAAGAATAGTAGATTCCTAGTCTCAGTAAAGCTGAGCAATATGGATTTTTCACCATTCTTTTTGATATACCTCACAACTTTAACAACAAAGAGTATCTTCTAAAACTGCTTTAAATAAATTCCAAAGGTTGTATAATATCAAACCAAGGGCAGTGCCTTCTGCATTCTCTGAACTTTCCAGGGGCAGGCAAGTGAATTAGAAAGAGCAGAGCTGTGGATACAGGCCTGGGTTTCATCGCACCTGGGCTTCCTGAAGCTACATACTTCATCTCTCTGAGCCTTGTTTTTTAAATCTATAAAACAGAGATAATAATACCCACCCCACCACGGGAGCTATGTTTGAGGGATATAACTTGATCCATGAAGGCGGCATGACCCTGGAAAGAATGTACACTTTGGAGTCAGCTCTAACTTTGAATCTCCACTCCACCACTTATTAGCTGCATGAGCTTGGGTAAACTAATCCATCTTCTCTATGCTTCCGTTTTTTCGTTTGAAAATTAGATATAGCAATACACATAATTGCTATGAAGGCAAATTTCAAAGATTTAAGAGGAAATTGACATAAAACATTGAACATATCCTGGCACCTGGTTAACACTAAGTAAATGTTAGACCCCAATTCACATGGACTGTCACAAAAAGAATGTTTAGTGGTTACTAGCCAGCTAAGGTGATAGTGTCCTTTCTTTTATATCCTTGATCTATGAAGAAAGCAAAAGAGAGAATAGGAACTGTGACTTACCCACATCTGGATTAAAGACTTCTGTCTGGAGATAGGACAATTCCTCAAAACTTCCTTTGCACTTCTTCTGGCTAAGATAGTATAACAGGGACCTGATGTACCTTCCCATCAAAAGAACCAAAAGATAGATCACACATATATAAAAAACCATTTTCCAGACAATGGTGTTAGGCAAGGAAGAAGTAAGCAGGCTTACTGCTATGGTCTGAATATTTGTGTCCCCAAAATTCATGTTGAAACATAATCTCCAACATGGCATTAAGAGGTGGGACTTTTAGGAGGTGATTAGATCATAAGTGCAGAGCCCTCACGAATGGATTAATGCCCTTACAAAAGAAGCTGAAGTAAACTTGTTCACCCCTCCGCCATAAGAGGACAGAACTAGAAGGTGCCATCTATGAGGAATGGGCCCTCACCGGACACCAAATTGGTGGATGCCTTAGACTTCCCTGTCTACAGAACTGTGAGCAATATATTTCTGTTTTATAAATTATCCAGTCTAAGGTATTTTGTTATTATAGCCCAGACAAACAAAGACACCTACTCCTGCCCCACCTTACTGCCTTGAGTTTCCAGACTGTGGTGCAGGGAGAAGCCAGTGCAAGCAGCATACTTCCTGAACTGAGGAAGCAGCGCTGCGAGTCTGGGAAGACGAAGGGAGCTGAAATTCACAGGGTGGACTCCCAGAGAGGAGAAAGCTGCTTAGAGAGAAAACTCTGAGTATCTGCAGAGGATCTGCCTCAAATAGCAGAATACTGATCTGGGTGTGCATGCGAGAAAGGTATCAGAGACCTGGGAAAGAACCACCAGAAAAGAAAGGGTTAGAAGTATGTGTCCAGTACTCACACAGGTTAGATGTGAATGTGGGATTCTGTTACAGGTTAGTGCCTGTTCCCACCAGCCAGACTAAAAACCTCATTACTATCAGGGCATTAGGCAGGGTCCACTCTTCCTATGAACCTTTGGCTTTCCTTATGACCATGTGCAACTGAATAAAAGTTTTTGCTGTGTAAATCTTCTCTTTATAAGTTAATCTATTGATGACTGAATACTATGCCCTCATGTTTTCTACAGGTAAATGCAGATTTGGAAATTAGGTCTTCCCTTCCTTCCTTCCTCCTTCCATTGATTCATAAAATCACAATTGAATTTTATGAATCCAAATAGGCTGTAAAAAGTAAAGAGCCAGCAGAACCAAGACTTGCAAATGTAAAAGTTACAAACTTTCATTGCAAAGAAAAGAGACCAAGAACGGCCCTTTCTTTAACAGTGATGCTTTGCTGGCCCAGGACCCTTTTTTCCTTCCAATTACAGGCAAGAAAACAAGACCACAAAATAAAGAACAGTGAATAGAAGGAAATTTGTATTAAGATAAACTGTTTCATGAAACAAAAAAACTATTTGGGGAGGCCTCCTTTGCTTACTGCTCATTTTCTACCCTACCTCTCGCCCTTTCTGAAGACTTTGTTTTAATGAAAGTTCTGCCTGAAAGTGAATCAAGGGCTTCACTGCTTGGTTCAGGTCTTGGAACCTGCAGAAACTCTCAAGCTTGAACTCACTGAAGCTCCAGCTAAAAATAAAGTGGAGGGTGACTCATTTCACTGCTCTGTGCTATCCACTAACAGCTGGAAAAACTGCTCCAGAGCTGTCCTCTGGCTCCACAGAGTCTCCTCATGGATATTTCATTTATTTTACAGTCCGAAGGCCTTGCAGGTAAGTCAATGAGCTAGATCTTAGATCTAACCTTCCTAAAAATGGGTCCAAAGTGAAGTTGGATGCTCAATTTTTTTTTTTTAATACAACAAAACTAATTACTGAGTGAGATTTTTTAAAGTGTAGCTAGGTTTTTACTCACTGAGTGTTTAGACTTAATTGGAAGATTGGAAGCATAAAACAGTGCAAATCTAAATTGACTGAAGCTCATAAGGCTAGCCACAAGAAGAATTTTGCAAATAATTGTTGCAAGTGACTCTTCTAATCTCATGCAAATCCAATTTCTTAAACATTGAAAAAGTGGTTTATGTAGGATGAAAGAGAATTGCATCCTAAGTTGTTCGAGCAGCACTTTGGACTACAACGTGTTCAAAAGATGACACGTTCACATTAACAGTAACAATCCAAAGACATGGTAGGCAGTATGGTGTGGCTCAGAAGACCCGTGCTGCCCTGGGAGCTGGGATCCAGTTCTGACTCTGTATCATACAGCTTTCAGGAAGTTGTGCCCTTTTCTGAACCTCAGTGTTCTCTCATGTAAAATGGGGGGCTTTGACCAGACAACCCAGCTCTAAATTATTGTGTCCAAGATCAGCACTGTAATAAAGTAGAAATGTTTATAATAATATGCTTCAAAAAGCCATTTTATCCTGTCCCTTCCACTCCTTCCCAGGGAGGGGGAAGAAAGCACTATAAGAATTTTGGATACATGCATCTCTTAGTTTAGAACACAGCTGATTTTACTTTTGCAATGTGTCGCTGATCTTTTAGACCCAAATAAGAGAAGGCATTTACTAAAGGAACACAGCACTTGGAATTAATGCACCACCTTAAAATGGGAATTGGTGCATTTCTTACCAGTAAAAGCAGCCTTTTTAAAAGAGCATGAGCAAAATGGGCAATTTCAAATCCATGATTCCTCAAGCAGCATTCTGAAGAACAAGTCTTTCTGGAGATTGTAGAGTCAGTTATTGGATTTCTGTAGCATAGGCTAGAATAACATGGAGCCCATTTAACACCTGGGTTAAATTTACAGTTTCTCTGCAGATTTAAACATTTTTACTGTGTTTGCCTTTTGTACTCTCACACCATATTACTTATCAATGCTGCCACCACTAGGTAGTTTTATCTTATCTCATTCCATCTTACCTTTCCTACCTTATCTCATCCTCTGAAGTCCCTGCTCTAATGTGAAGATGCCTTGATAACAAAAGGCTTTTGTTCTCAATAGGACCTTTCTGAGTCCTTCTCCCCCAACCCCATCCTGAAATAAAACATATACCTTGGTTTTCTTTAACTCATAAAGTTAAGCATTTAGATGAAAGCAATAAATAAATAAATAAATAAACCAAGTAAATATTTTGTTGAACACAAGCAGATACACAAGTGTACACACATCCAACCACAAACCAATTAGAAAAGCATGCCGCCATGAATAGCATGGAAAGCCAGGGAGCACATGCCTTTTGTTTAAGCAGGTGCTTGGGAACACGGAGACATCAGCCAAATTTACAGCATCATGTGAAGATCTGGCTTCACTCATCACTTGTTGTTGAGCACCAGGAGCAAAAATGTAGCAAGTAATGCAAAGAAAATCCTTCTGAGAGACTGAGCCCAGAAGCTAATCCAGGCAAGTATGACTTGTGTCTCTGTAGTTTTATAAAGGTAGAATTCTCTGGTATTTAATTAGTGAATGGGTGGAATCTGTGCATTGAATTTGAGAAGAAAACATTTCATGTTTTAGCCCCTGAGAAGTCTTGAGCAGCCTAGGAAAGATAGCTGTTTGCTCACAGCAATTGCTGGCAGCAATTACAGAAGCCTCCATGGCACTTCTCGAATACACTACCATGCATTGCAACGCACTGGAATGGAGCATGGCATCTGGATGGGACTCTTCTATTTGCAAGTATGAGTGAGAGTTAAAAATGGACTGGGAAGACATGGTCATTCCAAGTGCTTGCTGGGGATTATCCGTCTAACAGGTGTGTGGCAGGAATAGAAGGAAGGTGCTGTAATTTAGCTTCACCATTTAAATTTACTGGCAGAGGATGCCCTTCCACCACCACTAGTGGTCGTATTAAAAATCTAGATGAATCTACTCTACTTGTAAGTATTCAGTTCTTGTGCCCACAGTGAGGAGGAAGGGAAGGGAAGGGAAAAGGGAAAAGGGAAAGGGAAAGGGAAAGGGAAAGGGAAAGAAGGAAGGAAGGAAGGAAGGAGACTAACATTTATTAAACACCTACTGTGTGCCAGGCATGGCGCTGGGTGCTGGCAGGCTGCTGGTTGGGAAGGGGAGAGGATGGAAGTAGAGATGATGGAGACTTTTGAAAGAAACAAGTTTCCCATTTCTAAGTTTCTTGGCCTGAACCTACTCCTTTCCCCTCACACTGTTTCTTTACTTCTCTGTCTCTTCTTCTGTAGTTAGCTGCCACATCACTCTCAGGCTCTGCCTTGACTTACCCTAGAGAGAAGATGAGGAGGGTGTGACAATCCTGTCAGCCGCCCCCACCTATCCCCTCTGGGCGAGAGGAACAGAAGAATGGACACCGAGGGTGAGAAACAATGCTGAGGTGAGAATGCTGGTAAACCTAGGGCTCCGCTTCTGGAGGACCTGCTTTTGGCTGCTTGGTTTGCCACTTACAGGCCATAGGATCCTGGACAAAGTATTGCATTTTATTTTTCTGATCTTTGCTTAGCGTGGTGGTTAAAAACACAGGTTCCAGAGGCAGCCCACCTGGGTTAGATCCAGACTGCAACTTATTAGCTGTGTGACCTTGGGCAGTTCGACCTGGTTGTGCCTCAGTCCCGCATCTATAAGACAGGGATAACTCTCTCTCGTAGGGTTTTTGTGAGGGCTAGAGGAGATACATGTGCAAACTTGCACTACAATTTAGCAGATACTCAGTGTGTTTCAACTGTTTTTAGGCAATGTAACCCTATTTTGCAGGTTCTCTGCAATCAATCTTGGAGAAATAGGAATAATCTCGAGCGCCTAGTTTTTCTCAAAAGCTATTTTCTTGGTAACTAGTTAAGGGATATGTATTTTCCTGCCTCATTAGTATTTGTCATGGTTGGTTCTTTCTTAGGTTGCTAAGAAATCATCCCGTAGAATAATAATAGTTTCTTGAATTTATACACCAATTTTCTCTGTGTCCCTCTGGCTTTTTAGATCAGGTGAACTACATCTGAGCCACAGCCAGCCGCGTGGCTGGATTATCATTATCTACATTTCATGTGTGAGGATTGTGCCTCACAGAGAGCATGTGGGGCAGATTGCCCGAGGTTGCACAGAGCACTGGGGGTGCTGATTCCCAGACCCCTGCTCACTCATCACCCGCACACACCCACATCAGTCACCCACACTTGCCATTTCCTGAACTGTGACTTCTACAACAGTAATAGTAATGACTGATTTCTGTCTTATTCTGTAATACACTTGGATACTGTGGTGATAATGTTACATATATATCAAGTGGAATGGGGAAAAAGCATCCAGAAGGCAGAAGGCAATTTCAAACATGCAAAATGGGGTTACTGACATGGAAATTCCGTGATATCTAATTCCCATTGTGCTGGCATTATGTAAATATGTAAATATGTAGAATTTTGTCAAAATGTTATTACAAATTGCCATTGCATTTCAAAAATCAAAATTTCCAAGAGGGCTTTGGGAAAGCCTTGCACATTCATGGCTGTGGTCTTTTTTAACTAACACTGATTCTTGGAACTAAAGCATTTAGAAGCTTTGGTTGCTCTTGGTTTTGTGGCTTGAACTTGACAATAAAACTTACAGCATTTGGATACAAATGACACATGGTGAAATCTAGAATTACAGGATATTAGTTATGAAAGAGATATTAGAGGTAATGTAGTTTGGTGACCTCACTTCTGCTCGACCATTTTACAGATGAAGAAACTGAGGCTCAGTGACATTATTTACTCAAGTTTACATCAATTATTAGTTTTTATAATAATTGTTATTCCATAACCAGGGTGGCAGATTTCAAATCCACTGATCTTTTCATTTGACTATATAAGTTTATGAACCCAGTAAATTCAAAATGACAATGTATGCAGTGGTGCTGACAACAGCATTACTTAGGAAAGTTCACCTCCATGTTATAATTTATTTTCCAAGTTATAATTTTTTTGTTTATAGCTCAGGTCTATATGCAATTAAAACAATTTTTTTTTGTTTGTTTTAGATTTCCCTCACTCTAGAACCTAAATTTCAGAGAAAGGGTTTTTTTTTTCAGATGGCATCACTCTTCATGTTTCTACTTTATTCCCAGGAAGTGGAATTGTCCTTCCCTCCACTTTCATGTCAGTTAGATGCTTTCTCTCCTTTAAGCCCACTGGAAAGCTGTTACTAGTGTCCAAACCAGTTTAGACGCTTTGCTTCGCCATTTCATCTAAGCGTCTTCTCAGGGAAGCCTACTGCCATTCATCCACAATATGTTCATTTCTTCAGGTGATTTCTCTAAAAATGTTCTTTAAAAAAACATGTCCTTTCCCTCTGAGAAAATCAGCTTTCTAATTTAATTTTTAAAAATAATCAGCGTTTGCAAATAAGGAGCCATCAAAGGGAAATGGTGGTCACATGTCACACATTCCTGTGCAGCCTCATTTGTGACACCTGCTCTATTCACCCAACTTACATGGAAGTGTCAGTGTGGATCATGTTTTAATATTTATGTGTGTGTGCATGTGTATGTGCTTCGTCCCATTTTCGCATTGCTGACAACAGGTTAAATGAAATAATTATATGTTTATTTTTTTCCAATTGGAATGTTGCTTTAACTATTTTTTGAGTACATTTTTCATTTGAGTGCCATGTTCACTTGGATAACAGATCATTCTCCTGTTTTAATATCTTACTGCCGAAAGGGACTCACTGGTTATCTCTGATTGCAGGCAATTCGAACTTTAAGTAAGCCTGTCTTTATCAACTACTGTTTTAACAGCTGATTAATTAGTGCTACGGAGATCCAGGGGAGGCCTTTATCTGAAGAGCAGTTCAACCATTAGCAAAGGAAACTTCCTTGTGCACCAGCAGCTCAGATAACAAGGTAAGATAATAGTTCACAATCCGTCTTTGGCTAATGCAAACAGGAGCACTCCCTCTTATCCCAACACAGCGGCCAGAGAGATATGCTCAGCCAAATTCTAAAAAATACCATGATCTTCAGTGGCAAAAACGCTGGTCATTTTTGTGAGTTCTTTTTAGAATAGCACCTTGCAATTACATAGAACAGTTGGCATTTGGACACTTGAATAGTATTAGATACCTGTTGGCTATTCACAGGAGGAAATCAAGCCCCAGTAGGATTCAGCAATGAGCATGGCTGGGTTCGTCTTATCAGTTGAGAGTTAATATGTGGGCCTGAAGCCAGTCTTCTTGTTAGCTTCATACTCTTCGACAAGCCACTTCCTATCCCTATAACTTAGTTGCCCTATCTGTAGAATGGAGCTAAGTAGAGAACATACCTCCTGGCATTATTGTGAGAATTAAGTGAGCCAGTGCTTCTAATGTTCTTTGAATTGTGTGTGACACTTAGAAAATGTTCAGCAAATGCTGGTATCATTGCTAAGTTAGGAAAGATACAAATAATTTAGGTTCTTCTCATTCTAACAGAAGCAACCAGAGATAATTGAATATAAGCAGACAGGATCTGGGGCTGTGATTGGGCACAGACTATTATAGCTGTCACCCCGCCCACCACCAGCACTAGTATGACTTCTACTAGCAACAACTATCTAATCACTGTAATAACAGTTTGCATTATTCTAGGCACTAATATATATATTATACCTTCACAACTCTGTTAGGTAGGTTCCATTTTCATTCCCATTTATAGCATTGAAGCCCAGAGAACTGAAATGACCTACCCAAGGTCACAGAGCTTATAATGGTGAAAGAGATTTGACCCCAAAGAGTCTGGCCGCAGACTACTTGCTCCTAACCACCCACTATTGTCATCACATTGTTACTCCACACTGAGTATTGCCGTGTGTCAGGGACGTCCCCATTCGTGAATGCACAAAGGGGAAATGACTCACACGAGACCCAAGACTGATAAATAGTTGAGCCAAAATTCAAAACTAGATCTTCTCCTATTCTTTTTCCTACACTTTGATGCCTCTTCAGTGTGGAGGTTTTGGTGTGTTCAGGGTTTAGGAGAGAAGAGTTTAGGGGAGCCCAGGAATGCATGTGAGTTTGGATCACTTGACTTTCTACCCTTGGATTCCCTCCAAGGCTCTAGCCCTTTTTCTGAACCATCGATTCCTGCTGGGAAGGAAGGAGCCTGCAGGGTTAGAGGCACTCACTCCACATTCCCCCTGGGATATATTAAGTGGAGAAAGTGTAAGTGCAGAAATCTGATTTGTTTACCTTTATTGTGCTGATCGGTTTTTTTTTTTTTTTTCTTTGTAGTGAATGAAGTGAACTTGTCTGGCTCTAAAACATTAGTTTACAAAGAACTGAGTAAGCCCTCTCTGTCACCCAGAAGGGACTGAAGTGGGATATTATGACCATCTGGGACAGAGGCTGTCCCACCAGGTGTTGCCTACTGACCCTCTCTTCCATCACTTTGAAAGTTCCATGAGAGAAGCAGGGACCTTGTTTTGTTCACGGTTGCACTCCAGCTCCTAACACACGCCTAGCACATAGTGTAGCACCTTTTTAGGAGGTCAATACAGGGCAAAGAGATTTTGTTGAAATTAATCAGTACAGAATACTCATGAGAACTGGTTAAAATAAATTATTATTACTCCTAAGAAACAAAATGTGATTTAACACTTTTAACAGCTGAAAACAACTCAGAATATTTCAAGGTTGAAGTAGGGAAGAGCCCAAGGCAGGACACCATTTGTGGTTAAGATTTTTTTTTCCTTTTATATGACATTGAATAGTCTGTAGATGTAAGTCTAGCAATGCTTTTCTATTAGCAATGCTTTGCTGAATATAAAAACTGTAACTAATTTTAAGTGTAAAACATCAAGTCATTTCTGGAGGGTGTAGACTATAAACCTCGGCTTCTTAATTCTTTTATACCTACCTAGGAAATCCTAAACCACTTTTCCTGCCAAATTTCTCAAAAGACCCACCTCTGGTCACCTGGCAGTAGATGCATCAAAGGAACTAATTGACCCCCTCAGGACATATCCCTAAACTTCAGTCCCTCAACTGTGAATGAAATGTCACATCAATTATGGAGGAAAGTTGGCAGGGGATTGGGATTAGGAGTGGGCTACAGGGCTTGAGGAACTTGTTCGGCTATTGCATAAACATTTATGGAGTACCCAACGTGGGCAAGGCCCTGTGGGGATGCAGAGACGAGCCTCACGTGCCCTCTCTTTTGAAGAATATCCAGTTACAGAATAAATAACAAGAAGGTAGAGGGTAAAGTGCTGTAAAAGATGTGCAGGTGAAGTGCATAGAAGGTGACCTGTCCAGACACCACTGCACCATCCTTAATACTTTCTTTCCCTGGCTTTTTCTGAGAGTGGAAACTGAGAAAATGTCACACCAGATGAAAATGTGTTCTGAGAAAGACCAAGAATAAATAATATATTGGTTAAAGTGTATGCAAAAGATGTTTATGTTAGCATTATTTATAAATAATAAGAAAAAAGAAACTTGTCATAGAGGATTTCTTTGATGAACTACTATGCAGGTATTTAAAAATTACATAGAATACTGTTTAACAAGGAAAAAAATTACAATATATTGCTAAACCTTAAAAGTCATGCTTGAAAACAATTATATATGTGTCTTGGTATATAAATGTTTGAAAGGACATACACCTAATCGTCACCTTAGCAATGGTTATCACTAAGTGATAGAATTATGAGTGATTTTTCTTTCACTGTGATTCTGTTTTGCAAGTTTTCTGGACACGTTTGACTTTTGTGGTAGTATTAAAAGTAAATAAATCTTATTAAAAAGTCACTTTATCCATTCTCCACAAAAATTGCATTCTCAGAGCCCACACATTTTGATCAGACAGTACTAGCCTTCACCAGATTAATTTCATTTGTTCCTGAGAGGAATTCTCTTTGGACTGTCTTGTGCTCTTGGCTGTGACAGTGATTGAAACCAGACTGGAAAAGCCCTGTTTTGTTGGTTCTGCCTCCGTGTAACTTGAATTTTTACAAGTGAATGTTTCTTATTTGGTTTCTCATGAGGATTTTTGTCTCTTCATTTTTAAATATTTGAATGTTCATGTCATAGTTGCCTATCTTGTGTCCCCACGGCACCTGTCCTGGGAATAGCCAAGGGCGAGGGTGGGGACGGCCACAGCGGGAGACTGTAGCCTCAGCTGGGACTGCTCCCTGCTCCTCCCACTGATGCCAGTCCCAGGGGGCTCGAGTCCCTGGGAGGCACAGTAGTGATGACTTGCTTCACTTCTGGGACCCTCCCTCTGCTTCTCCCCATGCCAGTGCTCTTTGTCCTGCCTTATCACCATTGTCACTGTTTCTCTAGCCAAAGCTCCAACCAGAGGGGTCCTCAGAACTGGCAAGAGGTAGAGTCGTTTGTTTATTCTCTCCTTTTCCATTGGTTTGCAGGACCAGCTCCAGGCTTATGACCTGTGTAGCACAGAGTCCCACTCTCAGAAAGGCCTTGTGCTTGGCTTATTGCTCTGCTATTGCTGTCTTGAAATTTGTAATAAACTTTGAGCAAGGGACCCTGCATTTTCATTTTACACTGGGCCCTGCAAATTATGTAGCTGGTCCTGATGGTGTGTTCTTCAGCTGGAGACTTGTGTGAAGAGACAGAGGGGAAAGAGTCTGACATTTGAAGTCAGACAGTCCTATATTTAAATCCCAGCTCTACCACCCTGCTGTGTGATCCTCAGCAAGTTACTTGGCCTCTCTGAGCCTCAGTTTCCTTATCTGTGAAACAGATATAGAGACACCTACTTTACAGAGCTGATGTTAGAGATGAACCTTTGTAAAAGTTACTAATACATGTTAGAAAATAAATAGTACTATTTATTATTATTATTGAATAATTATAGCTTTAAGACACTCCTACCCTCAAATGTTACCTTGCTTTTTGAGTTTCACTATTCACTTGATTATGGAAACTTAAACTAGTTTTTCTAATGCCCAGGCTGGAAAATGTCTAGGACACCATCTACTACAATCTCATGCCAACCTTGAACTGAAGGATCAGGACTGAACTCTCTGGACTCATCTTGTCTCCCTGGCATCCTCCCCATAAAGGCCAGAGTGGTCTTTCTCTTCCCAGGAGTGTCAATGCAGGGGTCCTTCCCTTTCTTCTCTAGGTGACATGATGAGTCCACAAACAGAGCTCCTAATAGGTGATTCTGATCATCTGGAAGTCATGAAGTTAGTTAGCATTTAGGTAACCCCTCCCCTGTCCTGGCTCTAATTTACTTTTGGATCATACTTGATCTCAGGTCAGCTTTCTGCTCCATTGTCTACATCTACAGTCCCAATAGCAAGAGTATTTCTTTGCATAGTAGCTTACATTTTAATAGAATTTCACCCTTTTCAGAATATTCATGCATTTTGGTTTGATCCTTGGAACTATACTAAGAAGGAGTCAGAATTATATCACCATTTTCTCAAATGTGAGAATGAACACTTTCAAGATAAGGTGACTTATTCAAAGGTACCCAGCAAGCTGACAGTAAGTCAAGCCTAGGGAGAATGTAAGTCTCATTCATTCATTCACTAATTCATTGACTCTCTCCTGGGCTTGGTGCTAGGGATTCAGGGGTAACAAAAGCAGACAATACCCCTCCCTTCAGAAACCTTATAGTCTATTTGAGAGAGATGGATGTTAAACAGATTTCACAACCGTACATGTAAAACATCAATTGTGATTAGTGCTGGGAAGACAAGGCACGCAGGGCCAGTTTCTGAGTGGGCAGAAGATTTCTCAATCAAACTGCTTCCTTGAAAAAAGTAAGATGCACCTCTGTGTTTAGAGACTTTTGTTTATTTGCCTATTTGGGGGATATTGTAATTAAAAAAAGAATTTCTCTGAAAGCAAAACAATTTGTTTTGTTGGGTAGATATAAACAACTTTAGAGTCTTCTGTTCTTTAGTCATTCTCAACGCCAATGTCTTGTCAGTGCAGCAGGAGGTGGTAGGGCAATCTGAGCTATGTGGGTTGACCTGGGCAGTAGAGAACTGAGAAATATTGGGCTGTTTGGATCTTTAGATGTCATTCACTGCCAGAAAAGTCTGTGGTCTTAACCCTGCACTCTTAATCCAGAGCACCAGGCCCCCAGCATCCACCTGCTGGAGCACAAAAGGTAGTGGTAGACCCCTACCAGCATTCACACACAGTGCTGAGGCCCCTCCTGCTTATTTCCATCTTGATTTTACTGTGATGTTCCTTTATCTATGGAAAAACATTTCTTCAGGCACCATACCAGACATTGAAGACTGAGAGAGAAACATGAAGGACGAGGTCTCTGGTCCCTGGGAGATTACTGTAATGAGACACTAAGTGAACACATGAGTGATAACATAATTTCAAAATGTAAGTTCCATGAAGAGACAGATACCCAGGGAAAGAATGACATGGGCACCAAAGAAAGCCTCTTTGTGGAAGAAGTGATATTTGCCCTGTGATGTGAAGAATAAAATGGAAGTCATGCAGGTACATAGAAAGAGGGCATGTTTTCCAGGCAGAGGGAATGGCATATGGGGAGAGAAAACAGAGACAGAGAGACAGAGATTGACAGACAGAGTGCACCTGAAATTGCAGTTATTGGAGGTATTTCACAAAAGCCTAAATTAAATGCCAGCTAACCCCCTAAATTCAAGGAAAAATGTGCATTTTGGATATTTTAGAAGTTTCTTTGGGTGGATGCAACTTAATATATGGCGTCTTTACAATAGCAGATTCTTTTGCAGTAATCAGAAAGTTTCCTATTATTTGGTTTTGCTCTCATTGATATATTATGTGGCTTAAAAATGTTGAAGGCCACTTTCCCCATCTTTGGCCTATCTTTATTTTTTTCCTGATACCAATTTTGGGCTTTGTATTTGTAGTACTGGCATTTGAAACCGAACTACTTTCTGTCACCACCTGTGGGGCAGAAGGGGCAACTCTCCATCTTTCCCCCAGTTGTCTGAGAGGACTTATTCTGTCTGTGCACAGTGACAGCTTCTTTCCATTGGCTGAGCACATATTACTTTAGTGTGGCCCTGAAAGCAGTTTTATAATCTGAAGAATAAACAGATTGCTTGTCACATTCTCTCTGTTCCATTGTGACCTACTAACATTTGCACTGCTTTGTGGAAACACGGCAAAAGGGTTGGATGCCTACGTCAACTATTTTCACTGCAGGAAAATGCAATTGTGTCAGCTTTGGGGAAAAGGGAGGCACCCCCACCTCAAGGCCATAACCAACTAACGACACTGGGACTGAATGCTCAGAAGTTATTCACAGCTCTGAATCATTTTGGAAGATTCCCTTGAAAGATGGATACATGGATGAGACCTTATTTTTAATAAAAACCTCCTTTTCTAAAGCCATTGTTTTTGAACTCATTTTTCCCTTATCAAATTTGGATAGATGTTGACTATGCATTGCTAAGAATCCATGATTTTTAAATTACAAAAGCCATGGACATGGAGAAGTGTTTCTTAGCAATAAAGCAAAGTGTTTTAGAAAATTCTACAAGAGGGGCTGGCCCCGTGACTCACTCGGGAGAATGTGGCCTGGTAGCGCTGAGGCCACAGGTTCGGATCCTATATTGGGATGGCCGATGCACTCACTGGCTGAGCATGGTGCAGACAACACCGTGCTGGGGGTTGCGATCCCCTTACGGGTCCAAAAAAAAAAAAAAAAAAATTCTACAAGGGCACTGAGAAGTCATATAGTGCATTACCTTGTCTCGGGGTTATTCCTTTCTCTTCATAAACATCTCCAGCCATGGAGACCTTCGACATAGCCCATTACATCTTTGGAAAGTGTGAACCGTTAGGCAATTCTTCCTAACATGGAGTGAGAATCTAGCTTTATTTTCCAGCCATTGGCCACACGTGCTCTGCACAAGGCAACAGACACTTATTCTACTGAAATGCTGTTGGGGAAAAAACAGTGAATTCAATTTCTCTAGGCATCTGGTTTGAATTAGTTATTTTACAGATCCTTTTCTCCTAACTGGCACCAAGTTTCTTTATAGTTTTTTAAAAATCCACATTTTAACCTTACAAAGAAAAATTTCCAAATATTTTAATGTAGCAAATGTTTTCATAGTTTCTTGTTCTGGGGAGACAGGTTTCTTTCTAATGGCTTTAAGTAGAAAATTAACATTTTTGTAAATGTGGTGGATTTTCTTTTTCGTTTCATGATAGCATGTTAGAATTTTAGGGAAATATTGTGACTCAATAGATTGTGCTGGAGTGAACAGTGAGAACCAATGATCTCTGCTACTTGGAGACTGGATGCCGCTGCAGCTCTGCCCCTTTCTAAAGCCCCACTACTCAGTCCATCCCCACCAAAGAACTAGTGATTGCTGGTCCAAATAATTGCTGGGCTTAGCTGCCAGATTCATTCAGAAATTGCTGGTATTGTCCTATGTAAAATGATATGTCCCTATGATCTCTCTCTCTTTTCAGCAAACCAGAATCCTGGATATAATTTGATCTTCATTGTGGAGAGGGAAGCTGAATTAGATAATAGAAAACCTGAACAGTTTAAGTAACAGAGGATCAACTCACCGCTCCCCATCCGGCTCTGCTGCCTGGCTAAGGTAGTCGTTTGTGGCTCAAGTTAATTTGACAAGAACCGGAGAAAGAATGTTTTGAGTCCAAGACCTGGGGCTAAGGGCTTTCCCTCTCCATACTCCCATCTCTGAAATCTACTCAAATCTTAGATTTACATCTTACTAAGGGAGATGCCACGACTGCTTCTTTGCACAAGTAATGCACCTCTCCCACCTGCCTCCAGAAGCCTACAGGTAGCAATTTGCCACATCCCCTGTGTCTGACAGAGGGCTAGGAATTAGAGGAGGTGTTTTGCTCTCCTGTCACTTGTATCCTCGCAGTATAATTATCTGAGTTCCTAGGTGCTGCAGTGATATAGGAAGAAATCCAAAGAAGAAATCCAATATGTCTTCATTGTCTTTCGTCATTAGCCCTCGATTAAATATTTCTAACCTTGGGCTAAGGTGGCATGGGGTGGAACAAGCCGTGGGCTGCAAGCCAGAAGTGGTGAGTCTTCATCTCTCTTCCACATGTACGAGTATTAGCTGTGTGTCTTTAGTCAAATCACTTGACATCTCTGAGTTTTGGCATTTTGTTCCATAAAACAAGAGGATAGATGAGATTATTTCTGAAACTCCTCCTGGGGCTGAATTACTTTTTAGTTCTGTGTCTGTACTTGAACTCAAAATCATGATGGAAAAAAATACTCTAACTACCAAGTAAAAGTGGGTAAAATCAGAAAGTCAGTTGATATGATGATAATCTGTTGATGCTTTCTCCATAAAGTAGTTTTTAATTTTGTCTATGCATTTGAAACAGCTGGTAATGTTAGGAAGGTGGCAAAAATTCCAATATCTTTTATGTAAACATGCTACTTTGGGTGCTTTTCTTTTAAGTTGGAAGTACCTTTTAGGAAACATTTTGAACTAACCCATGCATTTTGCAGTCTTTAAATTCTGAGACATTTACTGACTTTATGTATGTATTTGTCATATCTGCCTAAAAATAGTGAAACTAGTTTCAAAAAGCTACACCCCCAAAATTCTCATTGTGTGTCATACATCATGTCCGTCCTTCCACAGAGAAGTCATATTTTAAGGATGGTTAGTACTTAATACTAGTACTAAATACTAGTAATACTAATACTTTACTAAAACTTTACTAAATACTAAATACTAATAGTAAATAGATGACTAGTACTTAGTCATCTATTCCTCGTACTTTTTTCTTTTCTGTCGTCTATAGACAATGCAAGTTAAAACAAAATGAATACAAAAGAAAAGTTTTACAATTAAATCCAGATCCTAAGTAATAATGTCATTCTATATTTGAAAGGTGCTTTAAAATTCTTTAAAGTGTTTTTACATAAATTATTTTATTAGCTTCTCCCGTTATCCTTAAATACAGAGGAGGGTAATGTTATCCCCTTTTTATAAAAGAAGAAACTAAAATTTGGAGGTAAAATTTAAAAAAAAAAAAAAAAAAAAGGGAAAAGAGATAAGTCCCAGAATGCTGGGAGATCTTGTGCTGGAGAGTCAACAAACCATATTTCTTTTGGAGCAGAGGTTAACATCCGGAGAACATTGCATTAGCCTTGCTTTTTCTGAGATGAAAAGTCATTAACAAATCTTAAAGATAAGTTCCTTGGGTCTCAGGTGACTTCTGTTTTTCTCATGGTGTCAGGCATACATGGTCTCTCTGTTTAAAAGGGAGTTTTGAAGAGGATAGTTTTTGTAATCCTGACTGTGCCTAAAAACCATAGCCTGTGGCATACACATAAGGAAATGTCATCCAAAGTTCTGAATGAGCTTCTAGAAATTCTATGAAGCCAGCTAGGTAGATTTTCTAGGCTGCTAACAACAGTGACTAAAAATCACTAAGTATGTCCTAAGATAAACTTTTGTTGTGTAGAATATGGCTTTAATACATGCAAATGTGTAAAAACGGTCTTGAGAATTGGGTAGTCTCTTTCTCCTTACATTTTGGATTGACAAATGAGTAACACAGTGCCACATGAGTGTGGGATGGTTCAGAATCTCTTTCCTAGCTCATAAGGGCCCTGGACTTGAGTGACAAGAAGGTCAGAATGGCAGTTGCAGTGTAAGAGGTCATAAGTGTAATCCACCATCCTGGAGAAACATCTCATATCATTTGAGTGACCCCTGCACACCTCCTGCAGGTCACCTTACACTTCCTAGCTTGAGGCCTTTGCACAATCCATACAAGCTGTGAAATGATTCCTTTCCATAAAACCCTGAACAAAGCAGCATAGTCTCTGCTCTCTGGTAAGCCTTGATGAGCTATCTAGAATTGTGGTTTAGCTCCACAGCCTTGGACCTTTGGCAAACAGTATCATTTCTTTCAAATAACAATAATAGCAAGCAAGGCTACTATCATTATTACTTTCCCTTTCACTCTTTTTTTCTTCATGAATGTTTCAAGGTTTTGGAGGCAGAAAAAAAAATCGGGTTTGCAGGTCAGTAGTAACAACTTTGGACAAAACTTCTTCAATAGAGCCTCTCATACTATTTGATTTAGTCTATTTGAAAGCAGTAACTTGCAGAGACAAGTAACATCTTGCAAAACCTGTTGGCTGTTCAGCTTTGTCATCTGATTTCTTAAGAAAAATACCAAGTAGTTTTGGATTTTAACACCCTATGTTTCATGGTGTCTTAGTAAAGTAAAATATTTCAGAAAAGTTAGGTGCTACAAGAAGCCATTCTTAAAGACTTATTTAGTGAAAGGAGACATAATTCATAGGGCAGAGCCTGAAGTACCTGAATGGAGTCTGGACTTCATGCTGAAATCACTCGTTTCAGAACCCTTCAAGTACCTGTGGCTGGGGAAAATTTGGGTTGATTTAATTTCTTGGAATACTCCAGACTGGTAGTGATTTGTAATGGAAATATGAATCATAGGCCCTTAAAGTTAAGAGGGTGCTTAGATACCTCCAGTCTAACCTCCCGTAGATATAGGAATTTCCTCTGTAACAACACAGTCTTTTCTTGAACATTTCCAGTGATAGAGAGCTCACACCCTCACTGCACAGCTCAACACAATCTTGAACAGTTCTAATTTTTCGAAACTTCTTCTCTGAGCTAAAATTTTGTTTCCTTTAACTCCCATCAAGTTCTTGTCTTTGGAATATGGTAAATAAATTAATTCCCTCTTCCACTTGACATTACATTTGGAAGATGAATGTCATAATAACCCTGAGTATTTGCTTCACGAAGCTAAATATTCCTCTAAAAAAGTTTCTTCTAAATAGGTCTACAAGAACTTTGATTCAAAAATAAACATTTGGTAATTGGAAAGACATTCTTGGTCAGGATTTAATATGTTAGAGATGTGGTATCTCTCTGTAGTAATCTATAAATTCTATGTGATCCCAATTAATACGTATATAAATTCTAAATTATATGGGTTTCAAATGATATGGTTTTTTTCCCCCTAAAACTGTCAAAACTTATCCGACATGCTTTGGATGTATCAGGCACTATTCCAGCTATTGTTTGTACATCTATATGACAGACTAAATCGCTCATTCATTGAATTTACATTCTATTAAAGAAAGACAAAAAATACTTCGTACCATTAAAAAAAATTTTAAGTGAGATGAAGAAAATATGACAGGGCAGTATGCTAGAGAATGGCTGGGTTATGGATGTGTGAGCCTGGAGGGATTCTGCTCTAGCTAGGTTAGGTGGGGAAGCCTCTTGCAGAGACCACCTTTGAGCTAAGACCTTAAAAATGAGAGAGAATCAACCCTACAGCCCATAGGGAAATGAGTCCTTCCAATAGAGGGACCAGCAAAAGCAAAGGCCCTGAGACAGCCTTTGTGTTGAAGGGGATGAAAGGCCAGAGCTGCTGGAGTGGAGGGGCAAGGGGAAGGCTGATGAGGGGTTTGGTCAGACAGTCAATCCAGGGTCTGGTCCTGTAGAGCCTAAACTGCCTAATATGCAGCTGGGTTTCATCAGAGCATCTTAGGCTGGGCAGTGATAGAGTCTGATTTGAGATCACTCTGATTACAGTGTAAAGAATCAACTGCAGGCAAATGAGGGGCAAGAGCGGAAATGGAGAGAATGAAGCTTAAACTACAGTAGTAGAAGAGGGGGTGGGAGGTGGGAGGGCTTTGCATTCGCATTTTGGAAGTAGTGCTGGTAGATCTTGCTAATGGATTGAATAGGGAGTGTGAGGGGAAGAGAAGAACCAAGGATGATGCCAAAGTTTTTAGCCTTAGCAAGGGAGAGAGAGTAGTGCTGCCATTTGCATCTCTGGTTAATACTGGGGGAGCAGCAAGTGAGAGTTGGGAGCAGGAAACAAGAGTTCTGTCTCGGACATATTAGGTTTGCAGTGTCTGTCAGATACCTTCACACAAGCAGAAATTGTGCGTAGGACCATCGGAGAGAAAACTCTGGAGCTTGGAGGCAGAGATGAAGAAGTAGAGTATTGGAAGGCCTGGGACTAGAGAAGATCAAGCAGGTGAAGGAAAGCAGAAAATAGTGGAGCACGAAGAAGGAGGAAGGTGAGGAGAGGAGAAGAGATGGGAGAAGAGGGGAGAAGAGGGGAAGAGAGGAAACGAGACGTTTCCATTCTTAGACATTTGACAGCAGAGGAGACACAGGAAGAGTGCCCACCGAGCATGCAGGAAAGGCAGGAGAATGTGGTGACCATAAAGCCTCAGAAAACAAATATCAAGAAAGGACTAATACTATGAGATCAGAGAACTGACCATGGATTTGCCAAATGAAGGACATCAGTGACCTTGATAAAAACTGCTTCAGGGGACTGGTGGAGAGGGAGACCTGAGGGAGTGACTGAGGAGAGGACGGGCCGTGACAAAGCGGAGACACAAACACAGGCAACTCAAGGACTTCTGCTGAAAAAATGAGCAGAGCAATGGGGCAAAAGCAGAAACGGGAAATACAGCCAAGGGTTTTTTGCCTTTTGAGAGTGGGGGAGGCACGATACTAAGGTATATTCAGATACCTGGTGAAATGATCCATAGTTAGCAAGTGACTAATGATTAAGGGGAGAGAAAGTTAACTGCAGGAGCAAAAGAGGATGCAGATCAGGACCACAGGTGAAGAGAGGGGCTTGACATACGAACAGGGTCCCTCTTTTGCTTCACAGGAAGAAAAGCCAAATGTAGGTGGAGACTGGTGGGTTTGGTGGAGGGATTATGCTACTTTGATCTGATCACATTATTTTTTAAAAATATAATTGTTATCTGGAAAAATAAACCTGCTTAAGCAACATGGAAAATGTTATGGAAGAGAATAGTTGTGGAAGTGTGAGAGGTATAAGATCTGCCAGAAATGCAAACATTTTGTGCTGTACAAGAACTGAATTAAAAATCCAGATGTAGAGCGTAATGCATATGAGCACATAGTGTGTGATAAAGGTAGTCTTTCAAATCGGCAGAATGGAGAAATATTTCTGTTGTTGGGGGAATATAAGGTTTGATCTCTGCTCCAGTCTTTAAAGCAAAACAAATTCCAGATGGAGCAAACATTTAAATATAGAAAATACTGTAAAAATATTTTTTACGTGGGAAATATTTTAAAAATATAGTTGTGGCCTGGAAAAGGCATGACATGAAACTCGGAATCATAAAGGCAAGAAATGAACTAAATTCAACTACATGAAAATTTAATTAAAAACATAAAATAAAAATTTAAAAAATAATAAAAATTTAAACTCAACTAAATAAAAATGCTGCTGTATGAAAAATCCTATAAACAAAGTCAAAAATCAAAATACAAACTAGACAATAGTACTTATAATATCTATGGCAGAAAAGGGCTAATTTTCTTAATGTGCAAAGGACTCTTAGAGATCAATAAGATAAAGAAAAAAGACAAATAATCTAACTGAAAAACATGTGAAAAACATATACAGGGAGCTAATGGAAAAAGGAATACAATTGCCAATAAACATGGAATAATATTCAACTTCACTCAAAGAATAAGAAATGCAAATTAAAACGATGATAAGATACTGTGTTTTTCACCTATGAAATATTAAAAATGTTTGGAGTATCTAGTTGGTGAAGGGGTGGAGAAACAGACAATTCAAGAGGGCAATTGGGAAATGTTCAACAGGAACAAGAACAATGATAAACACACATGTGCCCTCTGACTCAGTAACACCACCTGTTAGAACTTAAACTGGATATTCTCGTAAGCATGTATGATGAATGATCAAGAATGTTTATTGTGGCATAATGTGCTAAAAAAAATTGAAAACCATTTTTATCAGTAGAATATAATTACACATGCAATAATATTAAAAAAATTTAATCAAACTGATACATTCATGTTATAGAATATTATGCAGCAATTAATAAGGATAAGGCATAAGACATGAGTAATATGGAAAGATAATTAAAATATCTTAATAAAAAATATCAGATCATGAACACTTGATCCCATGTGAACTTACTAAATATGCTGACATACATAATACTTGCGTAGAAAAAAATCTGGAGTATACATATTGAATTATTTACATTCATTTTCTTTGAGGAAGGAGATTAGGATGTTGGGATGATGTTGAGAATACTTTTTACATTTCACTTTACACCGGTCAGTATGTTTCTTTTTTTTTTTTTTTTTTACATGTGTTGTTTTTATAATAAGAGAACTAGTTAATTTAAAAATTGCACCCAGGACCACGTGCTATAATCCAGATATTGTTTAATATCTGCAGAATACAGTTTGTGGTGAATAGTCCTCTTGATCTAGCCACTCCATGACTGTCTTTCGGTGGAAATTCTCTTGTCTTTTCTCACGTCTTGGTCTTCACTAGACGATTTCAGTTTATTCCAATTCCACCCAATTGACAGGATTCAAGACCCTTCATCATTCTAGCTACCTACAAACAGAGATATTTTGGGTTGTTAACCTTATAGAACATATTTTTTAAAAGATGGCTGAATCTAAACATAATATTCCAGATTATATCTAAGTGAAAAAAGGAATAAAACTATCACTTCCTTTATTTTTTCTTTCCTTTGATTATTTATTTAATATATTTAAGATGTACAACATGATGTTTTGATATGATTTACATAGTGAAATAATTACTACAGTCAAGAAAATTAACATATACATCACCTCACATAGTTAGCTATGTGTATGTGTGTGGTAAGAGCACCTAAAATCTACTCTCTTAGCAAATTTTCAGTACACAATATAATATTATTAACTATAACCTTCATGATGTACATTAGATTTCTAGACTGATTTATGCTACATAACTGCAAGTTTGTACCCTACATCTCCCATTTTCTTCCCATCTTCCCCCCTGGTAACCATCATTCTACTCTCTGTTTCCATGTATTTGTCTTTTTAAAAATATTCCACGTATAAGTGAGATCATGCAGTAATTTTCTTTGTGTATATAGCTATTTCACTTAGCATAATGTTTTCCAGGTTTATCCATATTATTGCAAATGGCAGTTATCTCCTTTTCCTTAAGGCTGAGTAATATTTCATTGTACATATATATCACAATTTCTTTATTAATATATCCATCAATGAACACTTAGATTGTTTCCATATCTTGGTTATTGTGAATAATGCTGCAATGAACATGGGAGTGTGGATATCTCTATGAAGCTCTGATTTCATTTCCTTTGGGTATACACCCAGTAGAAGGATTGGTGGGTCATATGGTATTTCTATTTATAATTTTTTGAGAAACTTCCAAGCTATTTCCCACAATGGCTATGCCAATTTACATTCCCAGCAACAGTGGACAAGGGTTCCCTTTTGTCCATACCCTGGCCAACACTTGTTATCTCTTGTCTTTTTGATGATAGCTGTCCTAACAGAAATAAGACCTCCATTATTTTGAATACTATACTTCTAGTAATGCAAATTAGCTTACACTTATTAATTTATTTATTCATTCACTGGAAACCATGATATGCTGTTAACTCATTAAATTTAAAGTCAACTAAAATCTCCAGTTCTCTGACACCCTCTCTCATGTTATATAGGTACAAGTTTGGGGGTTTTATTTTGTTTTTTTTTTTTTTAACTTAAATATTAGACCTTACATTTATTCCTAGTAGATGAAATTCAATTAATTCTGCCCAATAATATACCCTGTCAAGATGTTTTGGAATCTGATACTTTTGAACTTGTGGCACAGAAACTCACTTCATTGACATTCACATTTATATTAATCAAAATGTTTTAGATAAGATTGTTCACCCAGCTATGAAACCACTTCTTGAGGTTCTACAATGTTCAAGGATTATATGTTAAATAATTCAGATTGTGAGCTTCTCCTTCAGTGCAAATGGAGCCAGATATGTTTCTGTATCTATTGAGAAACCAAGCTGAAGCTGGCATGAAGGGACCATGATTTCACATGTTCATTTATTTGAGTAATCGGTCTAAATTGATCTCTGACTTCTTTCATGTATTCAGGTCTCTTATAAATGGATTTTGTCTTATCCATTAAAACTTAGCATTACAAAGGTTTAGTGGTTGAAAAGAATAGAATCTCTGGTCCCCAAATCAGTTCTCTACCTAAGATCATTTAAATATGGTGAAGAAAATCATTTTAGGAATATTGACTGAATAAAAGTGGAACTCAAGAGTTTACAAGTTATGATTAAGACTCAATGTGTGCTCAATAGGAACAGAGGACTGTTCCATTAAGGACTATTCAATTAGCAGCTTAACCATTAATAAATATTATGAAAAAAATTTTGAGTTATGTCTTCCAAGGTGTATTTTTAAAGCAGAATTGGAACTCTCAGTAGTATTAATTAATTTACTGAGAATTGCAAAGAAAAAAGAACTGAACAGGAAAAAAAAAGAGAGAGAGAGAAAAAGTAAGACAAAAAATATTTCAATTTTTTTCCCTAAAGAATTCTACCCCCTCATCAGTAGAACTCTATTAGGAAGCTTGAACAAAAGACAAACTTGGTGGGTCACATTTATTTTCCACTTTATCTCCAAGTCACCTTTTTTTCTTTCCTCATTCAGGTACCCCTGAGTTTTCTACCACTTCCTCCTCTACGTCCTCTGCTTCTACTGTCCCATAATAGAAATCTACCAAAATGAAGAAGTTGCTATTAATTAGCCACACTTTACTATAACTTTTCAACAGTCTCCTAGATATTTTTATTTAAGCTATTAGTAGTTCTTATGAAATGAAAGTCATTGCCCCATTAATAAAATTTCAGGCAGTATTATTCTAGAGCTAGAATCCCATCCAAAAGCTTATTCTTTCACTAGAGCTAACAATGCTTGGTTTATCAGCTCTAAAGGTGTTTTGCTTAGGTTTCTGGAGCCATGATAACAGTTAACATACTCACTGTAAATTTATTTAACAAGAGAGAATTAAAGGAGAGAAACTCAGATTTAATAATTTTTCACAGGAAATGCTGCTGACAGAGAGAGAGAGAGAGAGAGAGAGAGAGAAATGAAAGATACAAAGATACAAAGGTCCTTAGGCAGCACATCCCTTAAGCAGAAGTTAAAAGAAAGAAGAACTAGTGGGCTAAGAGCAGAAAGGAGCATTGGGGATCACCATGCCCGAAATTCTTATTTCACTGATGACAAAACTAAGGCCAGAGAGGTTTAATACTTGCTCGTTGACATGCGACCGTTAGTGGCAGACGTGAGACCAGCGCTCAGATCTTCATATTGGTTTTGAGTTGGTTCATTCATTCATTCATTCATCAAATACTTTCAGAAGGTGTCCTGGACCCCAGGCTCTCTCTGAAGACTGTATCTGGGATACAGTCACAAATAAAGCAGACCAAGCTCTGGTGCAAGTGTTACTGTTGATCACTTGGTCATAGCTGTGGGTCAAGAGCTGTTCTCCAGATCATTGCACAAGAACATGACTGGCTTGTACAACATGTCAGTGAGCAAACTTCCCTGATTAATTACGATCAGCAGAGTGCTTAGTGGGAGCTTAGCAGGAGCTGACATAAGTACTTTCTCACCATAGATTTCAGGAGAATTTCAGCTCATATATTTCTGACTCATTGGAAGTTTAAATACCTATTGGGCTGTTATGACAGGAGGACTTCATATCCAAGATTCTTCTGTCATAGCTATGAGTTGTAAGGGCAAAGACCCCCACATTCTACAAACAAATAAATAAAATTACAATAGATGCTTTTTTTCATTTTAAAAACTGAAGCATGTCACATCTTAGCCAGTACCAAATTTGGTCCTCCAACTTTGTTAGGATTCATTGGAGCATTATTATCTACTATCATATTTGGTAGTAACAGTGAAGGAAAAGCTTCCCTCCTAAAATATGTGTCTAATTTCAGATACACAAACATTTCAAAATAGATTTATGTACTGGGGAAGAGAACTAAATTTTCCTGAGCAACTCTTATTTGTTAGGCATTGAATAGGTGCTTTGCATGTGCTGTTCATCTTAATCCCTCCCTGACACTGCAGGAGCGGGTTCTGGATTTAGAGACCAAGGCTTATATCTCAGCCCTGATGTTTATTAGCATCTTGTTAGTGACTAGCCTGTCTAAGCCCTGTTTATTTGTAAACAGAGGGCAATAGTACCTACCTCTCAGAACTGGGTGAGAACTGCACTTCGTGTAGCTTGAGGGATGGCAGCTCTGTGCCTGGTATATATACGGTAGTTATTTAGAAAACATTAATCTTTCTTCTTTTCCCTTCCCCTTTCTTTCAAATGTTGCTTATTTCCACATGGGTCAAGAGGTCTGCTTTGCCATCTGAGTTTAGACTTCCTTTCTCTGCCTACACCTTGCCCAGCCTATTCTCCCACTGGCCAGCTTTATGCTCACTTCTCTTCCTCCTTAGATGGTTGCTTCTATTTTTCAGCTCTATAAGAGCTCATTACATATGTCATAAAGGAAGTGGAATTCAAGACGAATTCTTGTCTAGTCATTTCTAGCGACACCTATAGTCACTATTAAAAAAAGGAGATACAAGCAAATGCCCACGGTATGGTACTACGTGAAGAAAAGCAAGTTCAAGACAATATCATCAATGTAATTTTATTTTATGTTGTAAAATATCTATTTAATCTATTTATTTGTACATACATGGAAAAAAAATGGAATAATGAACACACCCAGTAGTCTTTACTTTTAATGAGTGGAATTGGGAGGTAGAGAATAAATGGGGGCGGGGGGCTTTTATTTTTTACTTAACTTAGTCGTGAGTTATTTTAATTTTTCATAAAAATTATTTATGCAACAAAAATTATTTTTAAAATATAGTGAAGAAAAAAATGTGTATTCAGTTTTAAATGACCTGGAATTAGATATTTGAAAAGTTTTCTACACAGGAAACAGAACGATTTAGTCTCTTATTGACATTTTGTAATGATAAAATGATCTTGCCATTTAGCACATTATGTGCAAGTGGAGATATCTTCTTTTACATTATTTGATATATCACACTCTGAACTCACACACCAATTAAATTTGGAGGTGACCATTAACATTACAGAATTAAGTCTTCTGCCAAGTGGTCCTTACTCTTGAGTTTGATTACAAATAATTCACAAACCAGAAATTGAGCAAGGGTAGTGCAACTTAAGGTATTTATTAGAAGGCACCAAGTTCAAAGTAAAAATAAAGCATCTTTAGATTCTCCTTCACTTATTTTTTACAAATCATACACTATGTGTCCCTCATGGTGCTGTGCAGTTTTACATATATTCTTTACCTGGGTCTCAAAACAATCTGGTGAAATAAATTATGCTAGCTTCATTTACAAATGAGCAAACTAAGTTTTGTTAGAGAGACTAAGACTGACTTGCTCAGGGTCACTAAGCTAATGGCGTCAGAGACAAAGCAAATAATGCTTCTTTGATTCAAGATTTTGTGTTTTCCCCTTGAGATCATACTGCTGTTGACGATATTCTGATTGACTCGTGACTTCCCAGGAACACACAGTGGAGTCAAAGGGGTTCCTGAAATCAACTATCCTGCTTTTCCTTTCGAGCTGTGGCACATATCCATTGTCTACAACTATTGTACCCATTCTTAGCAAATTTCTGTATTTACAGTCATCTGCAGCAATCACATAGAATTCCAAAAAACAAGATCACCCAATTATTATTGAAAGCTTTTTTCTGTGTCATGATAACCAGTAAAAAACTGGTTAATGACAACTTGGAGATAATAACATCTGCTGTGTCCTCTTCAGTAAACTCTTTGACTTAAATTAAAATTTCACTGTGCTTCTTTGTAGCTAAACAAAGCCTGCATCTTATTGTAAGTAATAGAACTTATTTATACTTGATATCCTTTGAAAAGTGGTGGCACTTCAGCAACTCAAGCAGAAAGTCTTCTTTAATTCTTCCAGACAAAATGACATGTAATTATCAGATAACAGCGTTGTTAATATTTAAATATTGGCATAAACCTATCTGTTCATTTCCAAAACTGTTTGAGATCCACCAGGGGGAAATGAATTTGTGTTTGTGTCTTGATCTAGCCTCTCAATGTTTGGAGGGCATCTATAATAACCGAAGGATCACCCAGGTACCAGAACCTGCATGACCAGTTCATTTTCGGTAGCTCCATGGCGAGTTTGCAGTTACGCATGGCTGTTCTCATTGCCAGAATTTTGGCCGGCATTTCTTGCTTGTCATTTTTCATATCTGTCTTTGCATTTTGGGTGAGTCATTGCCATACTTGTCACTGAGGCTTCCTGGGGTGCAACTCTTCATATGTTTTTCTGCCATCCCAGGCAATCCTACTGGGTGAGTCTACTTTTAATTATATTGTTTATTTTTCATCAGTTTTGCAGATACCCCAGGTATGTTAGCCCTAAGTCAAGATGTAAACTGTGTTTTCCTTTTCATAAAGCCTGGCCTATAGGCAAGTTCTAACTTTGGGAAAATAGTTGACAATATTTACAGGTGATCTCCAAGTCAATCACAACTCACACACATTTCATCATGGTCCTAGGTTTGTGCCCTGGATCTAGCCCAGTATGTGTTGTTGAACAAGTCACTTCATTTCTATAGGTCTCTGTTTCTTTCTTTACAAGATGATGGTGCAGGTTTGTCAGAGGCATGCTTCCTGCTACTGCCCCTCCTGGGCCCAGGGAAGACATCACTAGCTGAACACCAAACTTTTTCCTGATAAACCTGGAAATGGCTACAGCATCCTTGATACATACATGTAGATGATACATTATTAAAATAATTCAGGAGACACTTTTTTCTTCCCAACATCTTTCTTTCCAAGTTAGAGTCTTTTAGAGGATATTTGGGTTTTCATATTTCAGATTTCTAGAGAAGAAAAGGAGCACCACCGGTGACTGGCATTCTTGGAATGCTAGTAGCTAGATTTGTGCTGGTCGTCCTGGTGGGATCTGCAAAGAGAGTCAAACTCTCAGAGGGTTTGACAGGTTAATAAGACTGACCTGGAAATTCTAAATTTAAATGCTGGTTGGACTGAGGGGGTTTCCTTGCTATTGGGAACATTTTATTTATTTTGTTAACAAACATATCACTTACCAAGTGTCATGCTCCCTTCTAAGCACATCCCAAATATCAATTCACTCAATCATCACAATAACCCTATGATGTGGGTACTATTAATACCCTCATCTTATAGATGATGAAACCAAGGCTCAGAGTGGTAAAGCAACTTACCCACAGTCACACATTTGGTTAAGGGTGGAGCTGGGATTTAAATTCACCATTCCACCCTTGGATCAAGTTCTTAACCACTACACTCTTCTCCCTCTTCATGCTGTGGAAACTTGATGAGACCTGACCCATCTGGGGGGGCATTCTTGAAAAGATAAGAGGCTGCTGTCAACCAATACCCACCCATATAATAATGATAATAATAACGTTGTGGGGATTAAATGAAATAATACATGCAAAGAATCTGGCTCACTGAGAAGTTGCTTAATCCAAGCATCTGCCTTCCGTCCTGCCTTTCCCTATAAGGAAGATTGCAAATACATGAATCTAGAAGAAAATCCAGGAGACATGTTTCCTGTATATAAAAGATACTTTAATACTACATTCTGAAATGACTTTTTATTAAAAGTTCCAGTGGTATAAATCAAATAAATGAATATAACCAATAATTTGGAGAAAGCCGATGAAGTGAAATCATTAATTGTTTAGGAAAATTTAGTGGTGTGTTTGCATATACTCTATGGTAATATTTTAAAAAGTTACTGGTTCATTGAACTTTACTAAGTAAAGGATGAAACCTCATACTCCTACGTAGCCTTCCATTGTTTCCTTGTCATAAAGACACTGAGATTGGGGCTTTTGGGGTTTTTTTAGTTTTTTTTAATTTAACCTGATATTTATCAAGAATCTTCTCACTTCAAAACACTGTTCCATTCATCTCTTTCTTAGAAGGTTCTAAGAGCTCAAAGGGTCTCCTGACAACTGGGAAAGTTTCTCCTGAATTCATTCTGACCATGCTTTTCACTCAAATGCTGTTGAAGGTGTTTAGCAGTTCATTCCATGGATGGTACTATTCACCGATTGGGATTCCTTTGCAAGCAGTCCTACTGAGCACAGGACATCGTAATAATGCCTATTTCAATGTGAAAGAGTCAAAGAAGGATTTTCAGAAAAAGCTTGAAGAAGGAGTGGGATTTTTGAATGAGGGGAGGATCTGAATTGTAAAGGCCCGAGGGTGTGCTGAGCTGGGGGACTGATGCAGGAAGTGAGAAGAGGGCAACCAGGTTGGCTCATCAGGGAGAGAGAGTTTAGTTTTTATTCTGTATGCACAATAATATGTTCATTGAATCTCTTTTGGTTGCAAGTGACAGAAACACAATTCAAACTGCTTTAAATGGAAAAAAAAAAAAAAAAAAGCAGTGGCCAGGGGTGCCACTGGCCCTCAGAACAGAAAAGTCCCCATAGCAATGTGATTTGAGGCTCACATGGTCCCCTGGGCCTCTCAGCAATGCATTTGTGACCTTTCTGCTGGCAGAGGTGGTATTATGGAGAGGACATTGAGGAGGGCTAGTGAATAGATATCAGTTTGGGGAGGGAAAAGTCTAAGATGACTGCTAAGTCCCAGCTTTGGACAGCTGGCTAAAAGTTGAGCCTTTCATCAAGACAGAAATGCAAGAGGTTTGGTGGGGAATGATGAATAAACTTGAATTCAAATTACCTCTGGGACACTGAGTCACATTTTTCTAGTAGGCTGTTGGATTATATAAGCATCTTGAGATCAGAAAACCACCCTGGGCTGCAGATACAATTTGGGATTTATCAGAGCACATGAACCACCAAAGATGAGAAGCATTTAAAGGTTTTGGAAGAGAAGGAGGAAGAAATGCAAAGGAAACAAAAAAGAGAGCAGTTAGAGAGGTACAAGGAGAACCAAGAGACTTTTACTACAAAGACAAGGAAGAGGTAAAAGAGGAGAATTCTAGGTAAATTAATGAAATTAAAAAATGTGAAATGTCTCAAGGATGTGGCAAATGAAACGTTCACTATTAAATCAGGTCAGTGATGGAATCTGTGGCTTCAACAATTGGATTTTGAAAAGGAGAATCATGAGTCCCAATTGAACAAAGTCAAAAAATTTACTTATCACTTGCGAGGTGAAAGACTCTATACCAGCCACATCGGAGAAATGCAGTAAAAGACAGGCTACAGTCCCTAAGTACCAAGAACATAAATTTGTTATTTTATGCTTAATTTTAATTCAACCTGGCATATAACTTAAATTTGAAACATGAGCTGAATTTATTCAGAGGGGTTAAGCTTTCTAAAAAGGGAAGATGGTTTATATACCAAAGTGTGTCATCAAGGTCAGAGGATTTTGTTTAAAAAAAAAAATCAATCACGTATGATCGTGCTCATTGAAATTATTCCTCATTATCTATTTAAGCCCTAAGAAGTATTGCAACTTTATCCTATTTCTGTAGTCTTCTTGCCACTAGAACAACTTGCAACTTTTCCTGCTTGGTAACTTGATACAGAAGGAGGCTTTCCCTCAATGGCCGTTGCCACTTAATGATTCCTGCCTCAGTGCTGTTGAAAGCACCCGTGTGGTTTCTCCCTCTATTCTCTTTTCCTTTGAATCAAGCATGCTAGTGGCATCTACCTGAAAGACGGTCACTTGGCCCTGCTTGTCTATGTCTTTTAGTTCCTGGACTCCCTGTGTTTCATCTTAATCTTTCTTGTAATGCAATATGACTTCTGAATTTTACTGCAGTCCTTCCCAGGGTCTCTGGGAGGAAGTGAAAAGTCGGCCAGTGACCATGGCAGTGGAGTCTGTAATTCCCACAGGTTTGTAGGCACTGGCTTAGGTTGTAGAGTTTGCACTATAAATGTTGGAGCAGATTTGTGATCCACCCCTCACGCCAAGGATTCCTCATCCATATCCATGAACATCCTTTCACCAGATTTTTGTGAATGACAGAGCTTCTTCCCTAAACTCACACACCTTCAAATATTGCCAGTAGGAACATCTAGTTTTTCGTGGCTTGCATTAATTTAAAGGAATTGAAAGAGGACTCACTCACCTCTTTTCCTTTTCATTTCCCAATTCTGGCTTGTAAAATCTCCCTTGCTCTATTTTCCTTGCTCTTGCCAAGAAATTTCTTTCTCGTTTCCTCCCTAGTGATGAAACATATATAATGAAATTGAAAGGCAATCAGAAATAATTCCTGAGGTACCCCCTGTTGTCCGTCCTCCCTGCCTCTGTGCCCCTCCACTGGTGTGGACCCTCGATGGCCAGGTGTTTCTGTGTAGTGTGCATGTGTGAATGGGACTCCCTGCAATTACCCTTTCCACGGCCTCTGCCCTCGAGGAGCACGGCTTCTTGGGTTGCTGAAGACCTCGCAACAAACCTGACTTTGTTCTCTTAACCATCTTCTCTCAATGCCATCTCATTAAAGTATATTGCCAGTGAAAGCAGCCCCGACAAAGGTCTTTCCACTTGTAACTTGGTCTGAAACTGCCTGTCTAATTTTTCTTGTCGAATGGGCTGAATTTTTCAAAATAATTTCATAGAGAACAAACACCAGTTCATATTGTCACCTATATTTTTAAGAATTTGTGTTAAGACCACCTACATCTCAAATTATTGTTCTGTTCCAATAATGAGACAAGCATAATTTCCTTTCTTCTCCTTTGGTCTTAAGTATAAATTATGATAGAATATTAAGCCCCAGGCACTAAGAGAAACAATGGGTGACTAAAAAGTATAGGGACAATAGGAACTCCGAATGTTGGGTCTCTTGTGGGAAACTTTGGGAACTAAAGCTTTTTTGAGAAATTCTTACTAAAAAGTGGTAAGAAGTTCTGCATCTAGATGGAAAACTGTTATTAAAAGGTTTATTAATGTGAAAATAATTATATTACTTAGGATTTCAAATAGACTAGACGATATCACTGAAGACAAGTCGCAGCTCTGTCTCTCCTCACGCAGTCCCTTCCCCAGCCTCTGGTTTAGTCTCGAGAGTCAATAACGACGCAGAAGCAGAACAGAGAAGTGGAACTGAAGTTTCCAATTTGGGACACAATCCTGCTTCCAATTACTGGTAGGCAATGGATGCTTCTGCTGAATTCCTGCTCTTTACATCTGGTGTCCTGTCACATTCCGGTCTCCCTGTAAAAGGGAAACACTTCTTCAAATGGAGGAAAAGAATTTTAAAAATAAATAAAAATAAAAATATATTTACAAAAATTCTTTTTAAAGATAAAAGAAAAGGAAGAGTTTAATGAACCAGCTCCTTGTCTTGGATACAAACTACCATATCCATTAATTTATTTATTTACCTTTATTTACTGAGGTTTCCAGGGAGTTATACAGTGAAGTGGCCAAAAGTGTAGGCTTGGGTTCAAACCTCGGCTCCACCACTTTGTCAGCCTATGGCCTTAGGCAGTAAAGCTAAGCCGTGTTCCTTAGCCTCTCTGTGCCTCAGCTGTCCAATCTATAAAATGAGGTGGAAGATTAATTGAGATAGTCCATGTCAAGTGGTTAAGACAAATGCTGGGCACCTAGTCAGCACTCACTAAATGTTGGGATTATTATTCCTACATATGAGACAGAGCTCTGGATAATTACAATAGCATATATCCACCCTAAAGAACCCCTATATGTGTACCTTTAATATATGTGAAAAATTCACATAAACTTTGGTTTCCTGGAAGGGGCTGATGTGACATTTGAAAGCGCTTAAAATTTGAGGAAAGGAATTGGAATTGGGTAATATTAATGCTTTATAAATATATAGATAAACTGTTTGGGCTTATGACTAACTAGAAAGCCTATTTCATGGCTGTGCTACTGTTTACATTGAACCAGTCTCATTCTTTTGAAAGGATTAGAATTTGGCATTAATTATTGCTACCCCCTGAATCTTTAAGGGTGCACAGATGAGTTCCTCGGATTTGAATCATGAATGATAGTTAGTGAAGCAATTTTCCTTACTTATGTTTCTTAACCCTTACAGTGCCCCTGTATCATATATATTCCTTATTTTACACATATGGAAATTGATACACAAAAAGTGAAGTATAGTTTAGACCAACATTACCACATCACCTGGAAGTCTTAAGGGTCCATGTCTTGATTGTGAAAAACATGTTTTCGCACCTGTACATAGACTCACACAGCTGGCTTCTCCACTGATAAATAAAATAAAATAAAAAGTGCAGATTAAAGGTTTCATCACATTAATATACTTGAGTGAAGCTCAGAGAAGTAAGTTACTGGTTACACACTCAGCAGCAAGGACACAGGATTTAAACCAAGAGCTTGCTGGTGTGAAATCCCTGCTGTTTCCATGATATTATGGTCCCTTGTCTTTTTGGTGATTTCCACTGTCTGGTGCTCTGGGTAACATGCATGTGCTAGAGGTGGCAATGTTAAAAGGTCAATATTAGCCGACTAAGCCTAAGCATTAACAAATGAGAGTTTGATGCTTCTACCAAAAGATTCAGTTGCACTGAAAGGGTCCGTTTGAGCAATGCTTTTGTTATACTTTCTTTTTGTAATATATAAATGGAGACATGTTTATCCCAAGATACATCTCTTAATGCATAAATTCAAATATGCATTACAAAGACTGTTCCCACAAACTCAAAGGATTAAATCGTACCTAAAAATAAATATTAAAATAAATATTTATTTAAGATATTTATTATATAAATATCAAAATAAATATTAAGTATTTACATATTAGATACTTTAAAAACTTTACCTACATTTAGAACTAATGGTTAATGACAAATCCAACAGAGAATGGGAAGGTGTACAAGATCTTCGGAGAGGTGGGAAAGACATTGTAGTTTGTCACAGTAAGTCCTTGCAAACGCCCACTAGAAGTCACCTTGCCACAGTTAAGAGCAGGCATTGTGGAATCAGTGTTGAAGCCACTTAATATTTCTGAACCTCAGTTCCTTCACCTATAAAATGGAATAATAATGCCTGGATGGCTGTCCTAGCACATGGCAGTCCCTTGTTAGGTGTTTGCCTGTGGTTCCTCCCACTCCACCAATTTCATTCTTTTCAAAAGACTGCCTTTCAAATATACTATTTTTCCAATCATTAAGTGAAATTTCCCACAGAAACAAAGGTGCCAGAATAATTTTTTTCTTTTCTCTCTCCTTCCTGGTTCATTTTTGTCCAAACTTCGCCTGTTTGGCCTGGGTCTCTCATCTCACCTCTCCATGCCCAGGGCTAGTCATAAACATTTAGAACCTTGGATGATATTTGTGGTGGGGTTGGTTTGCTGCTGCCCACTGAGCTGCCAACATCCACATGCTGAACTTACCAGTTTACAGTCGGGGGGCCTGGCTCCATAACAGCAGGCACATTGGGTGGCTTCCTCCTCGTGTGCTGGAGAGGCTTCTCCAGCACATGCCAGGAGGTTTGGATTCGGCGGTGCTGGGGGGAAGTGCAGTGAGATATGAGGATAGTTATTGCTCCAGCTTTGAAATGGCCACAGAGCAGGATGGCAACAAAAGTCAAAATCACAGACACTAATGAGGCTCCCTGGTTGGTGCCAGCTCTAGTCCTGTCACCACCATCCACGGCCCCAGAAGAGAGTGGAGGATTATAGGTTTGGTGGAATCCTCGGGGCACATTCAAAGAGTCTGAGGTTTTGTTTGAAAGTCTGTTTGCAGACAGTAAAAATGGATTAAATTGCCTCTCCAACACAAAGAAATACCAGGTCTCAGTAGAGGTAAGACACGAGAGACTTAAAGTGCCACTAGAAGCAAAATAATGAAAAGAGTCCAAAATACTCAGTCATCTTTATAGCCAACACTCTATACCTTATGTTTAGGAGCATATACATTAATATATACTCCCATACTCTTAAAACCAAAGAAAAAATTCATGTAATAATATGTCTTTTCTTCTCAAAAGGCAACAAGCTAAGGACCATGGTATATATTACATATTTCTTTTTACAAAGCACAATGCAAAGTTATTTCCTTTGTTGTATTTCTCATTGCCAATCCCTACTATAAAACTCAGATTCTTTATATGTGTAACTTCTAGAAGTGATGTGGGTGGGTCAAACAGTATTTACACAATCCCACTGGAATCCAAAAAGTAAATGAAGAATAAAGATGTGACTTTTTAATCTCTTAAATTGCAATATTTCAAATAATTCTAAGAGGTTAAATGATTTTTACTACTTTTATGCATGTTGAAAGCATTAACTTACATATCTAGGGGGATAACGAGGAAAAAACTGTTCGTGACAGCTATAGCAAGCTAATAAAAAAGAACCATGTATTTGGTGAGATATTGCTGATTATTCAAGATTTAATATACTGGCATTTTTAACTGATATCACCTAATGGAGATACTGTGAGAAAGATCAATTACATGGATACTATTTTTTTCTTCAAATGGTTTAAATCATCATTAGTCCCACACGGTAGATTTGTAACTCTTTGCAAAGCTGAATTAATATTTCCAAATTTTAAGAAGTCAACATGTATAACATTCATTGCCTATATATTTTGTTATATATATGTTTTCATTTTTGCCTTTCTCTGTGTGTTTGTGTGTATCTATGTCTGTGCCTAAGTGTTTTTTGAGAATCTTCACCATGGCAGATATTGTTCTGGGCACAAGGGGACAAGAACATGGCACAGTTCCTGCCTTCAGGAGGAGCACTGTTCCTAACACCAAGCAGTGGACTGTGCGTGTGCTCTAGAAGCATTATCAGCATTATCAGCCATCAGTTACAGAGAGAACACATGGTTTGAAAGATAAGGGGACACTTATTGGAGGAGTGCACACTTAAATTGGGCTCTGAAGGAATGCTAGGAATTATTTTGAGAATGATGAAAGTGTATCATGTTCATTTTTTGTTAAATTAATAGACTATTGGGGCTTCTGGTCAAGATGGCGGAATAGATGGTCCCCAGCGTCACTCTCTCCCATAAATCAACTAATTTACAACTATAAAAATGTAACAACAGCCAAGCTGGGGCCGCTGGAGCTCAGGTGAAGAGGAGGAGAGACCTACGGAATTCATAAAGGGGGAGAAACCACGATGAGAGAAAGAAAAAACTGCTCTCGGCATTTCAGGCCGCGGCTGCTTTCATGCTGGAGCTGGTGAGCACATGGAGCAGGAGCCAGTAGAAGCCATGGTTGTGCCCTTTGATGGAGTTACTTGGAGGCGGAAAGGGAGAAGAGGACTTCGGTGGCACTCAGGACAGCAAGACCACTAATAGGGTTCCCGTGGACGCACACAGGAGCGAGGAGCCAGAACAGCTGAAAAAAGGGAGCCATTCAGAGGTCAGTGAGTCATCGCAAAGGACCAGCACAGGGACTGTCCCATGGGAATTGTTTGGAGCACGGGTGGTGGGGGAGATGGGCCCACCAGGGGAACACTGGGGCACGGCAAGGACAGCCGATCTGCCTCCCAATCAGTGCAGGACACTCAGAGGAGACTGGTCGGGAATGCAGAATTGCATGGGCTGCAGTTCAATGAAAAAACTCAGGCCCAGGTCAGGGTTTCTACACAACCCAGGTGCACCGAATATCTGGAGAGCCAGAAGTACCTATAAGGTCAACCATTAAACCCTGAGCTGCACAGAAACTCTTCCCTAGGGAAACAGCAGCAAAGCAGCAATTTACCTCAACTACACAGCTCAAGTACTGGTTCCCACAGGAATTTCCCCCGGGTTAGAAGTAAGCAAAGGACAAAAACTTAGTTCTGGCCCAGGCACACCACTTGTGCCTTGGGGCCCACCAGGGGACATGAGGTATGGAGCCAGGGGCAGAACCCCTGCCCACAACCACTCACACTGCCAGCACCTTGGGGCCCCATCCAGGAACCCAAGGATTGGAGCCAAGGACTGGATCCCACTTCCACATACAGGCACACCACCAATGCCTAGGGGCCTGGCTGCAGACCTGGGGCTAGCAGCTAGGGACCAGACCCCCTTCTCACAGCCAGGTATGCCATGACAGTACCTCAGGGCCCTACCTGGGGGCCCGAGGCATGGAGAAGGGGACTGGACCTCCTTCCCACAACCAGGCACACTGCGCCAGCACCTTGGGGTCTGCTTGAGGACCTGAGGCTTGGAGAAGGGGACTGGAACCCCCTCCCAAAACCAGGCACCCCACACCAGTGCCTTGAGGACCGCCCAGGGACCTGAGGCATGGAGAATGGAACTGGACCCCCCTCCCACAACCAGGCACACCGTGCCAGTGCTTCAGGGCCTGCCCAAGGACCTGGGGTATGGAGAAGGGGACTGGGCCCCCCTCCCACAACCAGGCACCCTGTGCCAGCACCTTGGGTCCTACCTGGGGATGTGGGGAATGGAGAAGGGGACCAGACCCTCCCTCCCACAACCAGGCACACTGCGCCAGCACCTCAGGGCCCACCCAGGCACCCGGGTATACAGAAGGGGACCGGACCCCCCTCACATAACCAGGGACCCTGTGCCAGTGCCTTGGGGCCCGCCCTGGGACCCAAAGTATGGAGCCAGGGACTGGACCGCTCCCACAACTAGGCACACTGCACCAGCACCTCCAGGCCTGCCTAGGGACCCAGGGCATGGAAAAGGATACTGTCCTCCCACAATCAGGCACACCACACCAGTGCCTTGGGGCCCTCCCAGGGACCTGGGGCATGAAGAAAGGGACCAGACTCCCCTCCCACAACTAGCACCTCGGGCCTGCCCTGGGACCTGGGGCATGGAAAAGAGGACCGGACCCCACTCCCACAACTAGGCACACCATACCAGCACCTCAGAGCCCACTCAGGGACCCAGGGTATGGAGAAAGGGACCAGACCCCCCTCCCACAACCAGGCACACCGTGCCAGCACCTTGGGACCCAATTGGGGACCTGGGGCATGGAACCAGGGATCAGACATTCTCCACAACCAGGCACACCACCAGCACCATGGAGCAGGCCAAAAACATGTCCTCCATGTGGGTGGCCCACCACAGCCACCATGATAACCATGGCTGCTGTGAAGACAGCTAGATGCCACAACCACCGCGCAGATGGTCCACCAGCCAGTGGAGTGAGTTGACACAAGGAGAGTCACCAGCAGAGGTAAAGAAAGGAGGAGGATGTCTGTCTCCACAGAGCCTATTTTATAATGACAGAAGAGACATCTGCTCTATGATGGTATTGGGGGACCTGATCATGCCTCTCAGCATTGGACAGACCATTTGGGCAGCAAATCAACAGAGTAATCATTATTCTTCCAGAGGGAGCGAAATCTAGGGTAATTAGAGGGGGGAGGGAAAAAGGGATGGGGAAGGACTGGACAAGGGGCCTAAAGAATAATTACGAGTTGTAACAATATATATATGCTAGTAACATTGATTTGATCAACATATCTCAATGTTGGGCTGGCCCCATGGCTCACTCGGGAGAGTGCAGGGCTGGTAGTGAGGCTGCGGGTTCGGATTCTACATAGGGATGGACGGTGTGCTCACTGGCTAGGCGTGGTGCAGACCACACCGTGCCAAGGGTTGCGATCCCCTTACCGGCCAAAAAAAAAAAAAAAAAAAAATCTCAATGTTGAACCCCCAAAATATGTATACTCAATTTTGATTCAATAAAAATTTAAAAAGTAAAAAGAAAAGAAAAAAGAAAAAAATAGACTGTTTTTTAGAGCAGTTTGAGGTTTACAGAAAAGTGAGCAGACAGCAGAGTTCCGGTACAGCTCCTGCCTCCTGCTCTCCCCTCCCCCCATACAGTTTCCTCTGTCATTAACTTCTTGCATTAGCGTGGTACATTTGTTACAAGTGATGAGCCAATCTTGATACATTATTATCAACTAAAGTCCATAGCATACATCAGAGTTTTCTCTGTGTTGTGCAGTTCCACGTATTTTGAAAATGCATGGTGTCATGTGTCTATCATTACAGTATCATACAGAATAGCTTCAATGCTCTAAAAATGTCCTGTGCTCCACTTGCTTCCCTGAACTGGCAACTACTGATCTTTGCACCACCTCCAGAGTTTTGCCTTTCCCAGAACGTCACATGGTTGGAATCATGCAGCATGTGGCCTTTTCAGACTGGCTCCTTTCACTTAGCAATATGCATTTAAGATTCCTTCATTTATTTTCGTCGCTTCATAGCCACGCTAATTTATTTACAAATAGGAAAAAAAAAAAAAAAAGCCCACTATCATCCATAATCTCAGAGATAGGCACTATGAACGATTTGGTACATTTCTTTCCAGATTTTCTTTCTAGGTAGACGGACATATCAAACGATCACACTAAGAGGGCTCTGCGCGCTCTCTCGGCCTCAGGCCTCTCTCGCTCTGCCGCCGGTCTGTGGAGGTGGGAACGAGTGCGGGGCCTGCGGGAGGACCGTGTACCCCGCGGACGAGGTGCAGTGCACGGCAGGAGCTTCCACCGTGCTGCTTCCTGTGTGTGGTTTGCAGGAAAAATCTAGATAGCATAGCAGTGGCAATTCATGATGAAAAACTCTACTGTAAATCCTGCCATGGAAGGAAATATGCGCCAAAAGGCTGCGGTACGACCAGGGCCCTGGCAGGCTCAGCATGGACCGGGGCGAGAGGCAGAGCATCAGGCCAAAGAGTGTTCAACCTCACAGGCCTACAACAAATCCAAAGACTTCTAAATTTGTTCAGAAGTACGGAGGTACTGAGAAGTATTCCAGGTGCGGGGATTTCCGCATATGCTGCCGAGAAGATAATTGGAGATGGAAATCCCTGGCTCGAAAACTGTTTCCCATGTGCCAAGTGTGGGAAGAGACTTGAATCAAGAACTTGAGAAGAGAAAGAAGGAGAAATCTGTTGTAAAGGATGCTATGCAAAGAACTCTGGGCCCAAGGGACTTGTTTGTGCTCAGTGAAGACATAAACCCAGAAGTAAGCATCACACATTGAGAATCTCCTCATGACCTAGGCACAGATAATGTTGTGACACTAAACTACTGTGAAACTCTACCAGCATTAAGTACTGTATATTACCCTGTATGTGGATAGGCTGGCTAACTTATAGGTAGAGAGCACTGTATCTTTTGCTTTATTCACCAGTGTTTGCAAGAACCATTTCTTTCACATTTTAAATATAACTTCAGCTTAAAAACAAAAAGTTCATGAAAAGACTAGTATTATCTTTCAATTCTATTTTTCCACAGACTTTTTGAAGTACTCTCATATCTATACCATTTAGAAATCTTTTTCTGTTACTCAATAATTTCTCAAGAATATTATATTATTAAACGTCATTTGTAAAATTACTTGTAATGGCTAAAGATTATTTCATTTTTGGATGTATCATTTATTTAACTAAGTCCCCATTTGGGGACATGAAGGTTGTTGCAAATTTTCTGCTGTTGTATACAATGCTATGATGAATATCCTTCGAGCCAAATATTTATTTTCGTGTTCTTAGGAAAAATATCCTAGAAGTGTAATTGAATCACATCATGTGTAATCTTTTGACAGAGATGACCAAACTCTGTTCTGGAAGGTCTTAATAACAATCTCCACTCTCCCAGAGAGCAGGAAATTTCCCATTTCCCTGGATCTCATCAAAGCAGGGTAACAGCTTTTTAAACAATGTTTAAATTGGAAGGCTATTTAGCATGCGCTCCTTGAGTGGTTAGGAGGCTAGGGGAGGGGAGAAGGCACTTGTTGGTGGAAACAGCATGAACAAAGGCATGAGGCTGAGGAGGCATGATCGTGTTCAGAGAACCAAATACTCCAGTGTGGGCCAAGTGCAAGGAGAAGGGCGGGGAAGCAGCACGAGCTGAGCCTGAAAGGCAGACTCCAGCCAGACCATACAGCTGCTCAAATGCCCAGCCAGAGGTTTACAGTCTTTGAAAGACAAAGGGGGAGCCCAAAAGGGTTTTGAGTGGCGTGGAGACCTGAACAAAGCCATGCTCTTGACTATTTTGGTGGCAGCATGAGGGTGAACTGGAGTAGGCTGATAAAGAATTCCAAAAACCTGTTTAGTGATATGAAAATAATTGAGGAAAGGGATAATAATTGATTGTTTTAAGGAGGTGACAATGGGGTTGAGAAAGAAAGGATGAAATGAGGAGTTAGGTGTCAAGTGATGTTCCAGAATTTCTCTGGCCCTTTGTACCTTATTTCCCAACCACTTTTTCTCTCTCAGGTACTTCTGCATCCCCAGCTAACAGAAATTCTCTACTTGGAGGTTGGTGCTTTAATATGTGGGTATTGAGGACCCAACAAAAAGGAATTTATTTTCTATTGTGGAATTTCAGGCAATATGACAAGTCAGGAAGAACATCTTTGAAAAGGCAGAGGCTTTTAGTAGCATTTGAAATATGTAGTAATTTTTAAAACCAGCTGAGAATCCTTCTGTGCTCATACTCAAACCAAAAAATGGTTCTGGGGTTTGAATTGATTTGTATGAGAAGCCATAGAAAGGTGTAAAGTTGAAATCATATTTAGTTATGCAGTCGGTAAAACTATCTCTTAAAAAGAATACAATTATATGAGATTGAGACTATGGCCAAATTTGGGGATATTTAGTTACCACGGTTATGATACTAGTCCTTCTTATCCACCCTTAGGACTGTTCACAGAATTTGTAAATAGAACATCAGAGAAGCTAGTTCAAGGGGAAAGGGGAGGGAAATAGCAGGTTTGACAAGAGCTAGTGGGTCATCCACATTCAAATGACCAGCCACAGCTGAAATGGTGCCTGGAACCCAGAGATGTTTGAGGTGCCTGTGCTGTTTGGGAATTCCTCTGCACATTCCTAATTGTTAAAGTTGTGAGAATTCCTAAAATTTCCATAAAACCAAATTTGGGGTTATGTCAGATGGTTTCACTAAGAGAAAAATCACACTGTGAGCATTTTGTCTATACTGTTTTCTTTGGAAATTATACATATATTTAGTCCTTGGCCCTTATAATTTACTTGGCTTTTGGCAAGATTGTTTTTGTCTTCTCTCACTAATATGTGTGTGCATCTCCACGTGACTCCTTCTCTGTCTTTCTCTGTCTTCTGTTATATAAGATCTTACTGCTGTCTTCGCCATGATCACACTTCGACAGAAAAAAAAAAAAAAAAGATATATTTCAGGTGTTTGAGATGAAGGAGGTTGAGTGAGTTTAACCTTCCTTGGTATCCTTGTGAGCTTTCTGTATTTAATACTTGTTTTATCTGAAGCCTGTGGAGGTTCTAAACTATTAGAAGATACACTTTCTGAGAACTACCTTTCTAGTAGCCTGAAGATATATCATTGATGTTGGGCAACAAAGTTATTCTCTGTAATCCTCTTGATGTTGTAAATGAAAAAGAAGACGGAGCTAGCACCATCTGAACTTTGGGCAAACCATTTGCTCAAAAGGATCATCAAAGGACCAAACCCTGCCAAAATAATATTTTAAAAAAAAAAAAATCCAGCGGAAAGGGAAAACATTGAGGAGCGCGCACAAAAATGAAATTGGTGCAAATGAACTCCACTGTGATTGGAGAGTGATACAAAACAAACACCCACCACAGCCTCGAAAGGGAAGCCATACAAGACAGACATTGAAGTTACAGCCTCACAGTAGCCATCTTTTAACAGCTTTCTTTCTTCAATGCTTTAACCTGAAAAAAAAAAGAAAAGAAAGAAAGGAAGAAAGAAAAAAGAAAAAGAAAGAAAAGAAGGAAAAAGGAAAAAAAGAAAAGAAAAAAGAAAAGAAAAAACCTACCCATTATTATGCCCCCTATTCATCCTTCATTCAAAGTCATTCACTATGCATTAATTACCACTTTCTTCAGGGCACCAGGAGCTCCCAAAACACGTCTTGCTTTCAAAGAGACACACTTCCATGCCTCTGCTATTTATATGCAGAGCCTGCTGAAATTTTCATCCCAATACTTTGAGATCTCCCCCTAATTTTTGCATACTGTAATTGTTCATAAGCAAAAAAGACAAAAGAATGATTTCATGCTTCCAGGACAGTTGTTTGCATCTCTTTCATTTTTCTTTCCAGCTGTGACTGGCAGCAGAAGGTTCTTTAGCAGGTGTCCTGCCTGCCCTATGGTAATTTTTAACTTTTCTTCACTTTCTTTCATGTCTGTCACATTTATAGAGACATTTTTACCCCTGTTGCCTGGTGCTGTTTTTTTCTCCCTCTCATATCAATCTTATATGTGGATTTTTTCCTTAATATGCCACTGTCCTTAGGAGCCATTTAAGAAGGAGAAGGACTGAGTGGAGAGGTCAAAAATCTCATCTAGACATATTAAATATACAGTATTTGGACCTCTGACACCCACTTTACTTTCATTCCTAGGGGTCTGATTACTCTGAAATTTGTGAAAACTACAATGCTAATAGGAAATTAATGCAAAGTTGCTCTAGTGCCACTTCTCAGAAGAAAGCTTTGATTTTCTAATACTATTTAAATGTCAGAAGGAGATTGATAGGGCTGATTCTGCGACTAAACTTTAATAATTAAAACTTAATTAGGAAAAATATTCCTGAGTCAATTCAGATATTCGTGCAAATTTGTGATGTTCCTGCTTATTCTTGTCTAAACAACACATATTAATGCTATTTTAAGAAAGCCAAAAAGAAGAAGAATTTAAAGAACTGTATATACCTACAGTACTGTGTACACTTATAATAACCCAACTGGTTCAGGCAAGTTGTAAAACTAACTGAATACCACATCAGGGGCACAGAATGCTAGCTTTGGAAAGAAATTAGTTCAGCTTTTTTCCTTTTTTTTTTCTTTTTTATAGTTGAGAAAACTGAGGCCCAGAAAGAAAGTGACTTGTCCACAGTCAACCAGGACTAATGAAAGATAGATTCTGTTTTTGTGATGCTAGTCAGAACATATTTTCCATATCTGCTGCTTAGAGAAGTTTTGCAGTCTTTCATGGGCACTTCACCCACACAGGCATGGTACATAGTATGCCTCACCCACCCCTGGCATCATCACAGGGCCATAATCTCCAGGGTCCTGAGGATGCAGTCAAGTTTCCATATTGTGGCTTACAAGGTCTAGAGTAGATGCTTCAGAAATGATTGTTGCTATTACTGGTATTGTTTCTATTGGTTTGGGTCCCCTTCTCGCACTGCTTTCAGTAAAGACCAGCATTTTCCTTTATGTACAATTGCAGGTTCTATACTGAAAGTTGTTTGCAGCACATATATATTCAGATAACAGATCAAATGTATGAAGTCAATAGCATCAATTTCACTACCATAATCAGGGTCTCTAGTAGAGACTGATTAAACTCAACTGATAGAACTCCTGCTGATAGAATTCCCCCTACACTTTCATTTGATTTTTTACATTAATAGTATAAATAGACTTAACAACAATTTGAAAGAAAATTAATCCTATGAACGAAAGCCACTGCTTATAAAGTGCTTATTTTGTCAAGCACTATATAATAGGTGTTTTATATAATTATTTCTAATGCTTACAAACAACCTTGCAAGTTAGATATTCACATTAACTTCATTTTAGTATACGACTAAGCAGAGGCTCCCAGGGATGCATTGCCAGATGTGTAAGAGCCAGGGTTCCTACCCAGGCCTGCATAGCTCTGAAGTCCAAGTTTCTTCCCCCCATACCTGACATTCAGATTCTTTCATCAGGAGGCAATGACTCCAAAATTCTTAGGAAATTTGCTTTAATCCTTTTTCTGCTTTTTCTTTTTCTATGGATTATTTCTTGTGTTCTATATTACTCATTAATTCAAGCTCTGAATTGACATACCAAGCTTTCAACTTGAATGATGGTCAGTTCTTGAACCATTTTATAGGTTCCAGAAATCTAAGCTTAAAACTAGAAATGAAATAAACATCTTGACTTAATACAGGTGAAATGTCACTTGCTCTGCACAAACAGTTGCATGGGACCCAGCACTAGGAGATGTATGAGTTTAGGTCTTGGCTCTGTCAGTCTCTGTGTAGCCTTGGCCAAGTCCCAATCTCCTGAGCCTTGGTTTCCCTACTGGTCAGATGGCACAATTAGCACCTCCCTTGCCTTCTGAATAGAGTAGCAAAAGTATGAGGTAAGACATTGCAATCCTGCATGGACACATGGCTTAGAGAATAAAATGCATGATATAAAATTTAATAATAAGTAATTCATGTATAAACCCCTACAGTTTATAAGAACTTGTTATTAAACATTTGAAAAGCAAATTATTTTTTAGAGTAATAAGCAAATAAGTAGATAAGAATTCCTTTGCTCTGAAGAGGAACCAAAATACCATTATCTTTTGGTTTCTTGAAAAAAGAGAAATCTAAAGGCAACCTTTGTCTTGTTTTGTTTTTAATTATTTTTAAGTAACCAATAAATATAAAGGGTAAAGCAAACATTGGGATTATGGACTCCTAGAGCTGGGTCAAAACTTTGAGAGATAATCTAGTCTGGCCCTCCAATTTGATTCACGATGAAACGTAGATGGAGAGAAAGTGATAGCTCAAGTTCACCCAGCTCATGAACTTGGAGCAGGGGCTCTAACGCAGCTCCTCCTAATTCAACCTCCAGGGCTCTTTTTACTTCACCACAGGCCTTTGTTCTGACCCATCAAGGGCACCTGGAGGGCCTACAGTTTACTTTGTTATGGATGTAAACTCCTAGTAAAAATGTTTGTCTTCAATTTCACACACCCTTCAGGATATCACAGGCTACCCCCATAAGCCCCCAGGCAGCGCAGGCCAGACTAAAGAGAAAACGCATCTCGTGTGTGTGTGTGTGTGTGTGTGTGTGTGTGTGTGTGTGTGTGTGTGTGTGTGTGTGTGTGTGTGTGTGCGCGCGCTTGTGTGTGAGAGAGAGGGGAAGTGGTGGGAGAGGCTAGGAGAGGAAGCACAAGAGGGATTTCTAAGAAAAACTCAAAGCAAAAAGATTTCTCTACCTACTGGTGAGGGCTTTCTAAAAAACATCTCTATCTACAGCTATATCTCCTTATCAAAACAATAAAATGGCTAATGCTTCTGATAAAGAACAGAAATAGTGCCCCTGTCAGTGCCCAGCTCCTCACCCCTTCTGAGCACACTGATTTCCACAGGGGATTGCTTTACATTACAATGTTCCCAAACCCAAAATTTGAACATCTGATTATTACTGCTCAGGCAAGGCACTGTTTATCATTTACATGACTACACAGAACATATTGCTTTTATTTTCCAGAAGCTTGTGATTTAAGTATCATTAAAGAAAAGTAAATTATGGCTATTTCTGAGTGTGTTGAAATCTTAGGACATATAGGTGTCAAAATTGTAAATAGCAGCTACAATATGTAACCAAAAGTGAACACAGAAACCTTAATGTAAGTATTAAATATTGGTGTATATTGGTTTTTAACACACACATTATGTTATACTCAAAACTGACATTTCTCTGCATTTTTAACATTAAAATTAAATTTTAATTTTAAATATTCAAGTTTTTTACCTCAGTATTTTTTTTTAATTTCATGTTTTTCACTTCAGCATTTGTAAACCTTATATGAGGGTACTTGAAAAAGTTCATGGAAAAATAGAATTGAAAGGTTATGTGAATCTTTCCATGAACTTTTTGAAGTACCCTCATATGAGAAGCTTGCTTGGTATACCATTGCCAGGAAATTTTTGCTTTTCTTGAACATAGCAAGTCAGTCTCATTATCTGAAACTTTCTTCTATGACAGATGCTTGTACAGACATTAATTAGTGATTTATGATGGCCGTTTTGGTTACTAGACAGGGAAAGAGGAGTCCTCTGTCAACTATCTAAAATGTTTTGCAATTTTTTCTTGAGAAGAGAATTTTTTTATTCATCAAGGATTATTAGGTCTTAAGGGAAGTATAACCAACCATTAATGTCAGTCTTCTGTAACAATATTAGTCTCTAACATTGTGTTTTTCAGGTAACTCAGTAATGCTAAGTAAGGCAATTTTCCCTGGTGTACTTAAGTTTACAAAGTGCTAATAAAATGCCATTTTATTATATTTTATGAAACCATAGAGCAGAAATGTTTCCAGCAGAGACAGTGGGTCAGCTTAAACTCCCAGTAAATGGCATCCAGGGCATACTGAAATGTTTATGTTGTGGAAAAGCAGCAGCTTCCCTTCTAATTCCTCTACCCCAACACCCAGGCATGCCACCCTTCTTGCAACTTCTCCTAGCATCTTCACAAATACTGTATGAAAACCATTATCTGTTATTCTAAGTGGAATACAGGAATTTAGTAATGAAATAAATAGACATTTTATAGTAAGTGTTGATAATTATTTTAGTATTAGAACTCTCCAAAAAGATTTAATGCTATTGGTGATATTCTAATCTTCTAACTTGGATAGTTGGTTCACATGTTTTATAGGTTTTATAACATATGTCACCTATATCCCTTTATATGTTTACATGATTATAAAATGCAAAGTGGTAATATAGAAAGTACTAGAAAACTTTTCTGTGAACATATTTTTATGACCATATTTTATGAGATATTGTTCAAATGCTTTGTACTTGAAACTGGATAAGTCTCAGAACTATTAAAACAGAAAGTAAGCTGTAAATAATAGTTACCATTTATTGAACACCTCCTCGTGTCTGACACAATGCTGCGCGCTCAATGCACTTCAGAGCCTGATAAGCCACCAGGACTAATGTTATCAACTCCATTTTACAGGTTCAAAGACATTAGATAGTTCGTTTAGAGTCACAGCTAGTATATGGCAAAGCCATATAATACCATTTTAAACCCAAGTCTGTTTTCTTTGATAAATATAAATGAACACAATTAATATAATACACATAAATATTTAGTGTGTCTGAAGGAATGTGGAGTGTTATGGCAAATACACTTATAACATACTTGAGAGGATATGAGTTTTTTAAATTAAAAGGGGAAGAAATGTCATTTTGTTTTTATTTCTTTATTTCTATTTTCTCCATAGTCTTTGAGAGCAGAGATAATTTTTACTTGTATTTATATGCTAGCACCTGCACACAATAAGGAGACAAATGTTGAATCCACTGATTCTCATAACTGGGCCATGTCATGAATTGGCTCTAAATACAATCTGGAAACACTATACTACCCCCTAAGGTACTGCTAAAAGTTCAAGCACAACTTAGAGTGTTAAGGGATAAATTAGCTAAGAAAAATATTTTTAAAATAATTTCCCCGTGTTCAAGAGGTTCAAAGTATAAACCTGAGCACTTCCTCTAGTTATCAATTCCTGCTATCTCCTTTAGCCACACACTGCAAGATCCCCAAACTCCTAGATCTTCAGGAGGCTACTCAATGATACCCAAGAGAAACATTTTGGGGTCACATTTATGACAGTGGCATAGTAAGATATTGAATTTAATCAAATATTTTGTTTTAGCAATCTGGATTGCCTGGAGACATCTTGACTAATATAGTATATACATTAAGTTTGCAGCCTCTTCCTTGAAAAGTAAATTTACTCCAACACATGTCACAATTACCCTTTTGAGGGGAGTGGACAAAGGTGGCTGACACATGACCTTTTTAACCTCTCAGGCACTTCCATACCTGGGGCATTTTACTGAGAAATGTGCAGCCATGCTGTTTGTTTGTACTCTCCTCTGTTATTCTGTTATTTATCTTGCCCACACTGCTGTATTTGCACCGAACGCAGCTAAAACCCCACCGTGATCATGCCCTCTTTTCTGACATGTCAACAGCATCTGGGAGGGAAAATCCTCAAGAGTGCTGCCTAGTGTGTAGACTTGACGTGGGGCTGTTATTTTTATTATTATTCAATAGACACTGATTTAGCAAAACACATCTTTAAGGTACGTATGTACACTTTCTTTTTCCAAGCCCTATTTTTGTGCTTCTTTTTCCGTTAAAGATAGTCACATGTTCAGACACTGCCTTGTTACTTGAGTGTGGCCAAGCGGAGGCTGGCTGGCTGGGATGCTGGAGAAGGGATTTTTGCTTTGGGTCAGAGGTTGAACAAGTGACCATCTTATGTCCTGAGGTTCTATGATTCTATGGGGAAGGGATAAGGGGGGGCAAATATTTATGGCACTTAATTCTATTTTTTTTTTTAATTTTATTTTGTCGATATACATTGTGGCTGATTATTGCTCCCCATCACCAAAACCTCCCTCCCTTCTCCCTCCCCCCCTCCCCCCCAACAATGTCCTTTCTGTTTGCTTGTCGTATCAACTTCAAATAATTGTGGTTGTTATATCTTCTTCCCCCCCCCCAGTTTTTGTGTGTGTGTGTGAATTGATATATTAATTTTTATCTCCCACCAATAAGTGAGAACATGTGGTATTTCTCTTTCTGTGCCTCACTTGTTTCACTTAATATAATTCTCTCAAGGTCCATCCATGTTGTTGCAAATGGCAGTATTTCATTCGTTTTTATAGCTGAGTAGTATTCCATTGTGTAGATGTACCACATTTTCTGTATCCACTCATCTGATGATGGGCATTTGGGCTGGTTCCAACTCTTGGCTATTGTAAAGAGTGCTGCGATAAACATTGGGCAACAAGTATACCTTCAACTTGATGATTTCCATTCCTCTGGGTATATTCCCAACAGTAGGATAGCTGGGTCGTATGGTAGATCTATCTGCAATTGTTTGATGAACCTCCATACCATTTTCCATAGAGGCTGCACCATTTTGCAGTCCCACCAACAATGTATGAGAGTTCCTTTTTCTCCACAGCCTCGCCAGCATTTATCGTTCATAGTCTTTTGGATTTTAGCCATCCTAACTGGGGTTAGATGGTATCTCAATGTGGTTTTGATTTGCATTTCCTGGATGCTGAGTGATGTTGAGCATTTTTTCATATGTCTGTTGGCCATTTGGATATCTTCCTTAGAGAAATGCCTATTTAGCTCTTTTGCCCATTTTTTAATTGGGTTGCTTGTTTTCTTCTTGTACAGTTGTTTGAGTTCCTTATATATTCTGGATATTAATCCTTTGTCAGATATATATTTTGCAAATATTTTCTCCCACTCTGTTGGTTGTCTTTTAACTCTTTTGTTTCTTTTGCTGTGCAGAAGCTTTTTAGTTTGATATAATCCCATTTGTTTATTTTTCCTTTGGTTGCCCATGCTTTTGGGGTCGTATTCATGAAGTCTGTGTCCAGTCCTATTTCCTGAAGTGTTTCTCCTATGTTTTCTTTAAGAAGTTTTATTGTTTCAGGGTGTATATTTAAATCCTTAATCCATTTTGAGTTGATTTTAGTATATGGCGAGAGGTATGGATCTAGTTTCATTCTCCTGCATATGGATATCCAGTTATCCCAGCACCATTTGCTGAAGAGGCAGTCCCTTTGCCAGTGAATAGGCTTGGTATGGCACTTAATTCTAAAACAGATTGCTTTGGCCAAGGTTTAGAAAATAGCATGAAATAGAACAATAAAAAATTTTCAAAGCAAATAATTTACTAGTAGTGTAATAGCACCTCAGACACTCAGCTTCTGCCGTGAACTTGGGTTTCTATGTATTGTAAAAGGGCTGTCATGGACTCTTCTCAGCGAGGTCAGATTTCAGGTAAAGGCTGATTCCACATATCTCTAAGTACTCAGTCATGCCTTAATTCTTGACTTGTATTTATGATTTTTTTCTTTATGCTCATTACACCTGTCCACTCACCATGACCTAAAGGCTCACCTGAAAACAAAATCAATTTTCTTAAGGGTTCTGTGCTGTTAGGTGGAAGACTTTACTCCCCTGGAACTCAATTTCTCGGTTTGAAAATAGGATGATATTTGAGATTTGTCTATCTCAGTGAAAATCGAAGCAGGGATATCTGTTAAGGTCGGCAAGATTCAATTCTTCTCCTAATTTTGAGTCTTGCATATTCTACAAGGCAGAGGAGAACAGTATGGCTAACTGGGAAATGATGGTCCCTAACTTGCTGGGTGTTTTTGGACAAGCCACCTCATCTCTCCTGGCCTCAGCCTCCTTATTCCTTAAGGAAGGAAGTGAATAAGAATTACCTCTAAGGTCCTTTCTGATGCTTTCATGTTCTAAGAATCTTCTGCCCAAGAGATTTCTTTTTCTTTTCTCTGTTGCCACCTTAACCTTGGCATATACTTGGAGATCACTGGCTTTTCTCCACCTTTTTAAAACTGTAGTAGAAATATCTCTGAGGTGTGGGGAGGATGCTATCCCAGATGCACTAATGGGAAATGAGCAGAAAACAGCTCAGCCAAACTTGCACCTCCCCTGCCCACACTCTGCCGGAGGCAAAGCAAGTTGGGCCTCTGCTTTTCTTCAAGGGTGGCAGACACACCCATTCCCCACACTTGGGGCCAGGATCATCACACAAGGACACCACTAACACCACCACCAGGAGGATTTACATCCGCTTACTCTTACATCTCAAAAGTCAGAAGGTAGGAAGAAAGGCATTGCCATTACAGTAGACACTATGGAGCAGCCACTGTGCTACGAGTTTTACAGGTATCTCATTTAATGTCAGAACACACCTAAAAAGTCAGTAGTTACTATTACTCGCATTGTGTACAGGAACAAACTAAGATCCTCCACAATTAAGTGGCCAAGCCAGTTTCCAAGGCAGGACTATGATTCCCAATCTCCTGGGCTTTCCAATTTATTCCACTGCCCCTGGTATGGTCAGTTTTTGAAGTAAGCATCTCACAATTTCATTATCATTAAAAAGAAATCTCAAGAGATTTGGAGAATAAAAATCTTTAGCTAAGTATTAAAAATTTCCATTCCAAAATGGCAGTGCAGCTTTCATCAGCCCTAACCTGGTGCTTTGCAGCCTTTATAGGCTGCTGCCAGCCAATCGCTCATTTGATTCTCTTCCTCTTGAAAGAGCAACTGGCCATCTATTTTTAAATGAAATAAAACTAATTTCATCTTGAGAATTCTTTGGAACATTTTATGACATTCGTTGAGATAATTGGGGACATCCTGGAGTGTCACAAAACCAAGGTTGGGAATCAGCGCTCTAAGGACTGGAGAAGCAAATTAATTTTTCTTTCTGGTTTTCTTCAGATAGTTTTATGTGTGGAAACTCAACTTTCTAGGGCTTTCATTATGTGTTTTGACTTCCTTCTCCTCATTATCCTTTCTCTTCTTCTTTATTTACTATGTATAGACTACTACAGAGCTCATTAATGTACCTTTTAACCTAATTGGCTTTCTTCCAATGAGACAATACCCCTTGTTCGAGGAATGTGCAGGTTTTTAGAGCCAGGAAGGAGGCTGTGACCTTCTGAACTGTTCCGCTGTCAGGCTGAGCAAAGGTGACTCATGAAACACTTATCGAGGTATAGGAAAAAACAGCTCAGCAAGACAGTGCCCTGTCTTAATAATAGGAAAAATACATTTTCAAAGAGTTGTGCTAGGTTTCTTTTGAAGTCTCTGCTCATGGTTTTTGAGGCATCTGACCTGACCTGATTGGATTCTGAAATAAGCAGAGCTTTAGCAGAGGGAACCTGCATGATATCACCATGGTATGTTTATAGGCAAAGCCAAAACAGTTCCCAGAGAAAATTAAATATAAATATCTAATTAAAGATGGTCCATTTAAAAATTAAATCTCAGAAAATTTAAGTATAACTGCCACATGACTTTTGAAACCTGCCATCTATGTTTACCAATGACAAATTTTTTATTTAATTACAGTCTTCTCAATGACTTCTTGCTCTGTCCATTGTGTTAATTCAATATTCAAACATTCATTCATTCACTCAATTAGCACTGAACAAACACTACTACAGATATAACACTTTTGCAATGTACTTTTCCATTAATCAGCTCTATTACTTTGGAGAAGCCCTTTAACTACTCCGAGCTTTGGTTTCTCTGTGAACACATGGAATTGGACAGGTCCCTTCTAGCAATTTTATTCTATAATTTCTAAATAAGCCCTAACTTCATGGCATGGATATTTATATCAATATAATGTTCATCCAAGTTGAGAAACAAATACAACGTCTCTCGGCTCTTCATAAAACAACTCACACTAATAGCTTTACTTTTATTAACTGACAACCTCAACTAGCCTGATGTAGGTCAGACCATAAAAATTTTGCCAATGAAGGGGTCTAAATGTCCCAGAAGTCCTCAATGCAAACTTGACTTGAAGACTGTTTTAGTTTTATTTGTTTGTTTATTATTTAAAGATTCCTAACATTGAGCTCACTGCTGAGAGCTAGCACATTTAAGATTTGGTACTTAATACTTCCGTCGACTCAGTAATGGAGCCAGACCAATGGCCAGACTAGAAACAGACTGTGGCAGAGTTGGCTACCTGTCCCCAGTGTCCACTTTCCTTCTTTTCTGTTTAGTAATAGAAAACCTAAGTTATAGATAAGCACTTGACTGCCCAATGAGAGTCTGCATTTCCCAGACTCCCTCACAACTAGGTATACTCATGAGGCTGCATTCAAGCCATTAGGATAAGAGCTGAAGCGGTGGGGTCATCTCCTCAACAATGAACCCACTTGCCACGTATTTTCCCTTTCATCCCTCCTGCTGCCGGGGAAGTGGTGACCACCAGAAAAACCTTGGAAACCAGTATTGTGGATGCCAGAACTGCCCACCAGGCATGAGCCACTGTCCTCTAGACTCTAAAGAGAGAGATACACTCCTATCTTATGCATGTCATTATTTATCACAGATACTTTGTTACAACAGCATAGTTTATAGCTAACTAACACACCCTTAGTTGTAGACTCAAAAGAAAATAGTTTTAGGAGATAAAAAATATTAAACATTTTAAAAATAGCGTTTAGGGAGGAAGGTAAAGGGATGATAGGTTACTGCCTTTCAAGTACATTTGGAAGACAGTTAGTGGGATGTTGGAAAAATTAAGAAAAAATGATGAAGTCCATTTAAGGATCTCTTTAAAGTTAGGGTCAGCAGAGCCTTACGACACAAAGAAGACTTGTGGATGTCCTTGGGAAAACCCATGATTGCACATTTTATTTTGTTATCATGGTCTCATGATCACATAGTGAGCAGAAGCTTTGCAGCCAGGCAAATTTGAGTTCAAATTGTAGCTTCACTGGTGATTAGCTATGAAGCTGGTCAAATTAATAAACCATCAAACCTCAGTTTTTTCATCTTCAAAAGGAGAATAATAATAGATGTTTCCTCACAGAGTTGTTGTAAAATCAAAATACTATATAAGCTCGGGTGTGCTTGGTACATAGTAGGCTCTCCTTGAATAAGGAACTGTTATTATTGTTGTCTTTCTTTGATGTGTGGCTTGGCAGTGCTGGTTCAGCTGCAATCTGGCTGTCGTTTTACTTTCTGCATGGACTGAGTGAGCCTGTCTCTGAAGGTATTTCTACAAAATGCCCCATGAGAGCAATGCCTGCAGGGAGCTCCCAATTCTCCATTCACAGCCCAGGCAGACAGAAAGAAGGCTTGTGGCTCTGTGTTTGCACTGTGTAGAGGTGAGCTAGCTTTCACAGACATTTAGTTAGAGGCTTGGGTTACTGGGTAGTCCACTCACAGTTTAGAACTTGGTACAATTACCTGAGTGGGTCAAGATCTCATTGCAGACTCATTTGCAAATACAGAGCCTCAGCCTCTGTGCCCCTCACTTAACTTCTCTGAGGATTATTTTTTGAATAATACTTACCAAGCTCTGCAAACGCCTGCCTCAAAGGGCCCTCATCTTTCTGATGCACTCTGCTTCTGCGTATTATGGTGCTCTCATTTGGAAACGGAAGAATTTGAAATGTATGTCACAGAACATCTGAATCCTCTTACGTACTTTCTAGTCACCCTTGAAATATTTTTGTGCAGTTTAAAGGGACTGCAAGGTTTCTTCAGAATCAGAACCTGCTTTGTGCTGCTTTCAGAAGTTTTTGACTGGGATGATCTCTTCAGGAATCCAAACTGGGAGCTGAAACAAAGGACTGTACTTCCCAAATTGTCAAATTTGACCAAATATAGTCCTCTCATCATCCAAACTCAAATAAACCCCAACTAAATCAAATTAAAAAGCTAAACAGGTTATAAAGACATGATGACCTCCGTGTTCAAAGCTCTCCTAAATCAATTGCACCATGAGTTTTCATATTTTAAAAAATATCTGCATTGGGTTTGAAATGCTAATGGTGGTGACATATTTCTTCCAACCGAATTCATGCCAGCTTTCTTCACCTTTTAGATAGCTAGGACTATTTATCAAATACCTCCTACGTGCCAGACTAGATACAGGGCTCAGGGTGTTATATCAGCTAATGCTTAAGGTTAATACTACAATTACCCCCATTTTAAAAGCAAAGTGACTGAGGCCTAAAGCTCAAGGTTACACACAGTAGCTGAGCAAAGAGTCAAACCCAGGTCTGTCCATCTTAAAACCCCTGCCATCCCCAATATTTTTTACTCCCTCTGAGATTGGGAGGTTTATTGGGATTAGGCAATTCCACTTTGTTATACAAATAAAGCCCATGGCCCAGGATTAACTTAGGTGCAAACCAAACATAATTTTCCTGTCATACTGGAAACTCATAGCTTTGGCAGAGATCATAATCTCAGAGCAAAATACAAGTAGATATTCTGTAAATGAGGTGTTTTTCTTCTCTTCTTTTTAAAGATACAATGAGGGGGAAGAAAGCTAAATGGAACTTAGTACAAGTTCAGATTATTTAAAAATATATTTTTCTGTGTTCACGTGCATATCCCAGATATGTAAAAGGTGTCAGTTTCCCTTAATTAGTGGCACGCAGAGAGTTTAAGTCTGTCATATTAATTCCTCTTCTCCTCTATATTCCAAAGATCTCTATCTGCAGCCCCTCAAAACAGTACGCCTTCAGAGGACGAACCCTAGGAATTTCAGGGAAGTATTTTTTGTCCAATAGTAACAGAGCCAGTGAGCCCCTCCCCCATCTCCCTATGCCTAGGAAGCGCCCCCAGATAAGTTTTCACTTAAGTTCTTCTTCGTGACCATTTAGCAGACAGTGTGTAATTTAAGGTAATTACTTTGCTGATGTCTCTTATTCTTCCTCCTTACCCTCCCCTAAATTCCCACCATACTGAGCCTCCTTCCCATTTACATTTTTCAGATGAAGCAATATACAAAACCTGAAAGTGAGCCTAACTCACCTGGCCTGGAGGCCACACCAGGTTGACAAAACCAGCAGAGCAAGAGCAGGACTAAAGGAAACATGTGGCCACGGGAGACTAGATCATGACAGGTAAATTGGGCAGCTGGGATGTGGGACTGGGAGGCTACACATGTGTCTGGTGATCCATGGACACTGTCCTAGCAAATGAGCAGTGTATGAAAGAGCAGTATGGGTAATATCTTGTCATTTGGGATTTTTTAAAAAATCAAACCTATAGTTTTGGGGAAAAATTCCTATTTGGGGGATACCTATAAAAACAATTCTTTATGAATTTTGTAATTTTTAAGGTAGTTAAAATATATGATATCCCAAATAGAAAAAGAGAAATTAGGGGTTTAAACTTGTAAAGAAATATATCCAGTGAAGACAATATTATTATGATCATATATGGAGTGTAATCATTTTTTCTGGAGCTACCTTGCTGAAATAGAAGTTATTAGCATTTGTACTGAATAGTCACCACATTTAGTAATAGTAATGTTTTTATTTGTACAGCTGTGAGCTATTTTCAAAGCATTTTTTTCATAATATTAGTATTTATTACATGCTTTGAATTTGCTTTGTGCTGGGCATATCTTTAGTGCTTTACATGGGTTATTCCACCGGATTCCTCACAATTTTGTGAGAGAGACATCATCGTCTCCATTTCACAGATGAAAAAACTGAGGTTTAGATGACTTTCTCAAGATTACAAAGTCAGTAGCTGGCTGACTTAGATTTCCCTTCCTCTGTTCCTGTACACTCTTGTACTCATGGCCACTATTGCTAAGTCACACTGAATAGGATTGGTGCATTTTACAGTCGTCTCACCCGCCCTGGAGATGCTTCAGAGAAGATGCAAGTTCATGCTGCACGGCAGACTCAGATCAGCAGAGACGCTTCAGTATCTGACTGTGCAGTTCAGGTTGAGCTGCACTGTGGCAAACTGCACAAAGGGGAGATACAGGAAAATAGAGGAAAAAAATAAAATAAAATAACATTTATCAATAACAATTACAATCCTCTCTTTATCATAAAAAAGTGAGGTGCTGCAGTACCTTTTCATATATACTTTATACATGCCAAGCCCCAACCAGGGTCTGCCAAACCTTGATGCTGGATGAGCTACCTGATTTTTTTGTTGGTAGTTCTATCGTGCATGTGAAATTATTGAGTATGACCCATTGATCCATGGCATTGTTGGAGTAGTGCACTAACTGTAGACTTAATGTCTTCTCTCTGCCCAAGGGATAGATGTGGTCCCAGCTAAAGTTAAAATCCAGAGCACTGCTCTGAAAGCCCAGAGGACAGGGAGGTTCATTCTGCTTTTTGGCAATGGGAATACTTCTTGGAGCAAGTGGGGGTTAAATTGGGGTTTGAAGAGTAGAAAATACAGTTGGTAAATAAGAAAACACACCCCCGACCTTTATAGGAGAAGACCTATAGCTGAATGAATCAACTATCAATTATTTGATTGAAATAATATTTGATTTAAAGATGAAAGGCTATTGAAATGGATAGTCTGAGCTGGTTAGAAATTGAGATGTAGGAACCAAAGGCTTATACAATGACCATCAGTCTGGTCCACCAATCAGGTCCATCCATCTGAGGACCACAAACTGTCCCTACCACTTTCTAGCCTTGCTGATCTATAATCATCTTCTCAACCATGGTATCCACAATCTCTCATGATTTCACACCTTGGATATTTTATCTTGAGTCTAGATCCAGTCTTTGAATTTCCAGCACAGTTGCATTTCCTTGAATTATGACATAATTTTTCCTCCAAACCTCTTTTGATCCCCACCATTTATGAAATGGGAACTTCCATAAATTAACCTTAAAATATCCTAACACTGCACTTCTCACTACTCCCTAACATGTCCCTAGATCTTCCACCAAGCACATCATTTGCACCCAGCAGGCAGAGCCTCTCTTAGCCAGGAATTCTTTTCCTCACCTTACTCTGAATAGATGAGTTCTGTTCTTTCTTAGAGATAATATCAAAAATCACTAACCAAGGAGAGTCTATTAAAACGGGAATTCTTTGTTTAATTCTCTCACAAACCATGCTGCTCTTCAATAGCCTCCTTACCCTCGTTTCTCCCTTCCCAAGAGCTCCAATCACAATCACTTCTAATTATATAATGTCATAGTGTGCTTTGAAGTTTTATTTATCTTTTTGTTTTATTTTGGTGTGTATTATAGTGGTTGTTGATTGGAATGTTGGCTAAAGTACATTTTCATTTACAGAGTGAATTGTGGAGAAAGAACATTTCTTTATTATTTCCTAGCTCAGCTATAGCACAAGCTAACAGAGACCAAATAAAACTGTTGATGAAGACCTCTTTTTTTGTTTCTTTACCATTTTTTTATTGTCAACTCTAAGCCCATGAGAAAGACAGTTTCTTGCCTTCAAAAAAGTGACATTGCATTTGCATAGACAGTTTCATTTATCTTTAAATAAATACACATCATCAAGTCAAGTTCTGAGAGACTAAGAAATTTAAGCTCCAGTGGCCCAACTGTTTGAGCTTCTAGAAGATTGTACAGGGTATCCTTGTGAATCCTCTAAATGTCATTGCAGAAGATAATGAATAATCACTTATGCTTATGGATACTTCATTGTTTATAAGGTGTTTTCATAGGTAGTAATTTTTAACCCTCAGAGAAAACTTATGAGGTAGATTTTAACTTCATTTTTCAGGTAAAGAAACACACGAGTTTAAATGCATTACCAAAAGCCATGTAGCTAGAATGCAGCAGAATCAAGGCTGGAACCAAGACTTTTGACTCCAAACCCAGTGATCCCCATAGCATCATGCATAAGTAGAGCAAGGGCTGGGCCCCTGGACTCTTAGAAAGAGAAAACCAGGGCTGCACAACTACTCTGGCTGATAATATGGCTAGACTCTTGAGTTGATGCTGCCTCCCCTTGCACGGGGTTGGGAGTAGAGAATAATATTCTTGGGCAATGGAGTATATTGTGCATGTGGGGTGAAATGCTAGAGGGAGAAAACAGTAGAGAAGCATTCCAGAGGCCAGCACAAACCCAGCATCTCCAGCACAAACATGGCCTAATCCTAAAATGTGCTGATCCTGGAGGGAGGTTTGGGACCCTACCTAATCCCAAGGAAGATTGTGATTGGATTAGAGAATGGGCTGAGAATTCCCAGCACCTTGCACAGTCCCTGACACTGGAGGCATAGGAGGCACCCTATATGTGTAAGACTGAATTAATATAATTAAAATGGATACAGGGATGGTATGTATGGGAAAGCCCAAATGTTTTAGTCATTTTAGCTCAGAAAGGCCCAAGGCCTCTTCAGAGAGGCACATGAACAAAATCTGTAAGTCACAAATAGCATGGATAGTGTAAAAATGTTCACTAAATCTTGAAAATAATAGAACTAGAAGGAATCTTTTAGAAGTTGAATGAATATAGGCTCTGCAAGATGTCCTCTCTGTGTCACTTCAATTGTTAATAATACAAGACCAAACTGATGAATTATAGGGCTAAGTTGTTCTGAGAGAAACTGGGCTCATTTAAACCTTTCAGATGTGTTTACTGCTTCATTCAGCAAATATTTATTGAGTGTGTACTATGTGCCAGACCTGTACAATATACTTGCAATGATATAGTGAACAAAAGCTACAATTGCTCGTCTCTTTTATGGCAGAGTAGTATTCCATAGTGTATATATACCACATTTTCCTTATCCAATCATCCATCGATGGACATTTAGGTTGGTTCCATATCTTGGCTATTTTAAACAGAGCTGCAATAAACATGGGAGTGCAGGTATCTCTTCAACAAGAAGATTTCCATTCCTCTGGATATATGCCCAGAAGAGGGATTGCTGGATCATAAACCTCCATACTGTTTTCCAAAGTGGTTGTGCTAATTTACAGTCCCACCAACAGTGCAGTAGTGTTCCCTTTTCTCCATACCCTCGCCAGCATTTGTTATTCACCATCTTTTTGATTATAGCCAGTCTAACTGGAGTGAGGTGGTATCTCAATGTGGTTTTAATTTGCATTTGCCTGATGATTAGTGATGTTGAGCATTTTTTCATGTATCTGTTGGCCATTTGTATGTCTTCCTTTGAAAAATTTCTATTCAGCTCCTTTGCCCATTTTTTAATTGGGTTATTTATTTTTTTACTGTATAATTGTTTGAGTTCTATGTATATTCTGGATATTAGTCTGTGGTATATATACACTATGGACACTACTCTGCCATAAAAAAGAATGAAATATTCCCATTTGCAACAACATGGATGAACCTGGAGAAACTTAGTTTGAGTTAAACAAGCAAAGCACAGAGGGATTAATATCACATGTGCTCACTCATATGTGGGAGCTAAGAGAGAAAGGAAGGCAGGAAAGAAAGACCACAGTAGTGCCGTGATCCAGCAGAGGGAGGGAACATTCCTAGGGCTACAAATTGGAGTGGAGGGGAGAAGGGGAAGGGGAGGGAGGTTGGGGGATAATTGGGAGGGGACAAAGGGTACAAAAGTAATTTCTGGCAATGGGTATGCCCCCAGTATGAATCTGGCCCTCACATCATGGGCAGGAGGGGGGACAATCAGCTTCGTATCTCACGAATATTTGTAATAAATAAATAATTTTTAAAAAAATCCTTGTCTCTTGGTGCTTATAGTCCAGCTGACATATGCAAAGATGATGGGTTCATTGATAGGTCCTTTGTGCCCTGGACTGACCTTGGGTCTGATATTTCTTTGCAGCTTCTATATGCTTTTCCCTCTCCTGCTAATTTGGAGCAAAAAAGTGGAGGATTGTTGAATTTAGGGTTTTAGCACTAAACAAGCAATTATCAACTATTCACAGTAGCACAGAAAAAGACAACAAATGACCTGGACCCTCTAAGATCCAGTGGTGGAACTTTATATTAAATGTGGTTAACTGCTCTGTCTTTTTTAAGCTCTCTAATACAATCTGTATTCCAAATATATATGTAAAGCAGGTACTGTAGTAGGAAATGTGGTACAACAATGAATAGAATATCTGTACCCTTTATTGCACATTTATTATTTACCAATTACTGTCTCAAGTACTTTATGTTCATTATTGCAGTTAATCCTCAAAACAACTCAGCAAGATAGTTTCATTATTATCTCAGTCTTGATGATGAAGAAACTGAAGGTCAGAATGGTTCTCTAATCCAAAGTTATCCTTACCCAAGGTACGGGAAGTCAGTAAATGCTGAAGTCAGGATTTAAAACTAGTTTTGTCTGATTCCAGCATCCATGCTCTCAATTAGATGCTATATTGTCTCTAAATCCCTGCCTTCAGTGATCTTAGTCTTTTGGGAGAGAAAAAGTCATTTTTCTCTCAGATTAGTGATAACTATCAGATTAGTGATAACAGCTGCAATAGGAGCAGGCATTGGGTTACTCAAGGGACATATGGAAACCATTAAATCCAGTTTTGAAAATCAGAGGAGGTGATATCTAAGCTAAGTCCTCAAGGATGTGCAAGAACTAAAACTTAGTAGAGTGGGAAGAAGAACAATACAGGAAAAAGAAGTAGGTGCAAAGGTGAGGAGGCAGATCTGGGGAACTGCAGGTACAGAGGCCACGCTCATCAGTAACTGTCCAACCATCATGTGGCACAGTTGCAAAGTGCTTTCATACAATGACCTCACCCCTTCTGGGATATGGCATGAAGGCACACGAGCACTCTGGTCATGCTTGTGAAATCTGATTCAATTTTGGTGGGAAACCCTATGCTCTACATTGAATCACTGCATAGAGCCTAGAGTCCTGGTCACCCTAAGGCAGTATGGTCTGGGAAGGTGGCATGCTGACACATGGCCAATGCGGGCTCAGCTGCGGTCATTCTTCTGTCTGTGACTGCCTGACAGGTGGTGATTGGCTGTTCCCTCTTTGTCACCAGATGCTGTTGGAATCTTCAGATTTTGGTTCTACATCAAAGCCTACATTTGAATGAAGGGGGACAAATTAAATAACCCAAAGCAGCCAATTTTGTCCTGGCAAGCCAAAGGTTGCAAAATATGGAGAAGGGAAGGCAAAACCATGGGATTTGAGGCAAAACCATGGAGGAAATGAAGTCAAGTCTTTTTTTCTTTTTTGGTGGCTGGCTAGTACAGGGATCCGAATGAAGTCTTTACGCTCTACTATAAGCATCTTTCTTGTGTGCCTCCCGTGGGGCTGTTATTTCAGGACCTTCATAAGAGTTAAAGTAATGTGGACTCGGTGTCACTGATCAGTATAGTTTCATGCATTCATTACTTTATCTTACAGAGAGAAGTGAAAAGGCTTCAGAAACTCGTAGACCTGGATTCAAGCCTTGGCCCTAGGACTTACTAGCTGTGTGGCCTTGGGCAAGTTGCTTATCCTTATCTTTAGAATAAGGATAATAATGTAGATTTTGTTTGAGTGATCAGCTAGGGGATTAGAATGTAATGTATGTAAAGCACTTAGTCTGCCCTTTCATAGGCATTCAGTAAAATGGTAATTAATATTATGACTGTATTGACATTTAAAGGAGAATTTTTCAGTGCCTTCACTCAAGTTTTGACTAATGGTGGGAGTTTGGGGCTGCTGGAGATAAGTATTTTTGAGTATTGATTATTTTCGTAATCAAACAATAGTTTAAATTCACTAAGGACTCTTGCCCTCTAAAGAAGTCCTATAGTTAAATAACCACATTTCTGAGTCAAGAAATTTGGACTTATTATATGATTGGTATCACTTAACTTATGGGAAAAAGAGAAAAGAATATTTGATATTGGGGCCCCCAGGAAAAAAAAAAATCCAATACATATGGTTTCTATACTTACATCTGTGATTTTTTCTGGAATAGAGTATCAGGTAATTAATGATCTTTTGTAATACCTTGAAGCTTTATTGTTCCTGATCAACCAAACATTCTAGTACTCTAATCACTCTAAAGCTCACCAATTGGTAGAAAAGAGGGCATGCTTTTACTCTTCTAAAACTGAGTAAATATTGAGCAGTAGATCAATGCTGAAGCAGAGCATCTGAGAAAGGGACACTAACAGAGAGAGCTCTGGGCTAGGCATCAGGAGACTTGAGTTCGTTGCTGACTCTGTCCCAGTTAGCTGTGAGAATATGGCACAAAAGAGCAAAACAGAAAGTTATCACATTCTCATTGGGATGAAGCAGAGCAGAGGGAGTCCCCAGGGGACTCATCACTTAGAAATGAAGTGTGATGGAGCTAATTTCTCCCAGCATCCGCATTCATTTATGGCTACAAGTTAAACAGCTCTGGAAGTTTAACTAAAGCTTTTACGCTTACTTGTAAAAGTCAATAATTATGTGACACTCCCTTTACTTATATGTTCTTAAAAAATAAAAGCTGTAAAGCTCTAGTTCTTACATGTTAACAGTAATATTAATTAAACTATTCCCTTTTGATAAATACATTTTAGGTATACTAACTATTATGGGAGGGAGGGTATGTTAGCACCCTAAATTTAGAACCCTAGAATATTATCAATCTGTGTTAGAGGAACTACATGATTCTAAAAACAAAAGCATACTTTAAACTAAAAGGAAGTTTTAAGGGTCATATAAATATTTTGTTATTTAAATGAGTTTAAGGGTTTCATTTGAAGAAATATAAATCACTTACCTTATTTTAAACCATCCATGTTTCCCCTAATGGTGTTTACTAAGTCTGAAAGGCATTTATTTAAAATAAGTAGAGCAACTTGTACATTGATTAAACTGTCTATCTCTTAGCTAGATCATGGAATTGCATTTTAGCATATAGAGTTGAAGGGAGCATCAATTAAAGATATAGATAAGCTGAGTCAGGTGCTCATCAGAGGATATGGGATTAAAGATAGGTTAAACCACGTAAACCCCCAAGTAGGCAAAACCGAAATGTGATAATATAATGAAAGTACAAAATCAAACCAATTGAGATAAAAATGAAGCACTTACCTAGTCTGATCACCTGAAAAGCCTGGCAAATTCCTGCAAATTGCAGGAATCCACATTGCAAAGTACTCAGCAATGCTTCTGTGTAGTTCTATAGAAAGCCCCGAAAATCCTGCAATATCTTGCAAAGTGCTCCACAGGTATCCAATACTTTTGAACTGATATCATTCTACATTCCTCAGTGGGTCCAAATCATGTAACCACTGGTCTTCAAGTGATGAAAAGGTAAGCCCTGGAGTAATGGAGGACTGGTTTTCAGTTTTGAGATGGGCTAGAGATCAAAAATCTACTACTCAGAGGTACCCTGGATACCAAAAAATACAAAATAAAAAAAAATGCCTTTTGATTATTTTTTAAAAGTATTTGCTTCTAAAAAGGACAGAATTCCCCAACCTCCCAACCCATATTTTAATAACTCAACAATGGAAGAGAAATATTTGACAGAGGGTGTATTGGATGTTGATGATCTCCAACTGCTTCCAAATCTGCATAAATAAAACTCCAACAAATCCCTACACAATGAGCCTACTGAATGGGGCTCTATTTATCTGCCGCTGGAGGATAAAGGACCAAGCCAATCCCTATTGACAATTAGTCTGTAGCTTCCAACATATCACCGAGGTCACTAACCCAGCACTATAGTAGGGACTCACATAAACAGTGGACGTGCTCAATAAAAATTGTCTCAAATCAATTCACTGCTGAAATCCAGTTTAGGGAGCTCTCAGTTTGCACAGTTTTGGTTGATCAAATTCAGAGATGAGATTCGATTCATATTTCAGTAATGAAGATCAGGGCTGGGAACTGATATAGTGAAAGGTGTATTTTTCCATTTCTTCTCCCCATAAAATATTCATGGATGCCATGTTCTACAGTGTACTCTGACAGTGTAACAGCTGCCAAAAACCTGGTACCTGAGGCCACTTTTACATCAATAAATTATCGAAGGTTACATCTGTAGTAAGATAGCTTTATTTGGCTATGCAAATAATACCAAGGTACATAACACAGTTATCCCAGCTTTTGTTCCCTTGAGAGCGGACTATTGTTACATTCTGTGCTTCAAAGCATACCGGGAAGCCCTGATCAAGATATAAGGAGGAAAGATACTTGCCTCCGTGCTCTAATAGAGGTAGGATGGAATAGAGGTAAGGTCATAATTTGGAGTCAGATATCATGAGCTGTGTGAAAGTGGCCACCACTCTGAAACTCAGTCTGTCTGTAGTTTAAAAAAGGGATGTTCCTGTACCTCTCTGCAGGGCCAAGAAGTTCAATAAATAGGCAGTGTCTGTAGATGGTCTGCAGCATGCTGGACGGTCAGCTATGTTACTTAGGTGCTAACATCTAAGACTGTATCATATAGCACTGAAACACCAAAGTATTGCAGACATCACCAGAAAAGTCCTGGAGAGCTTCTCTCCCCCTTTAAGATGATTGACTGAGTGTAGAAATTCATTTTTCTGAAGTTCTGGGAAGTGTTAGCTTCACAAATGAAAGATATATTCCTTTTCCCTTCCCACTTTCTTTCTCCTGTCATATCTTAAAACTCTGAGTTGTCCTTCCTCCTGCCTAGAGGACTGTCCTGAATATATGGGACATTTCCCCAATAAAACCATCAACCGTCTAGTGCAATGTTGGTTCTAAAGACATTGTATTTTGAAAGCACTTTTAAAAACCTGTCAACAAGCTCTTTTTTTCTCTTTTCAGTTATAAAATTATATGTGAGGAGCTGGCCCTGTGGCTCACTCGGGAGAGCACGGTGTTGATAGCACTGAGGCCGCGGGTTCGGATCCTGTATAGGGATGGCTGGTGCGCTCACTGGCTGAGCATGGTGCGGACAACACCAAGCCAAGGGTTGTGGTCCCCTTACCAGTCAAAAAAAAAAAAAAATTATATATGAGAACAAGCGGGCAACCTTACACCAAAGGCCACAGAAGATCTGGTATATAGCATGGGATTCACACTTGGCTTTGAGGCTCAGGTCCGTTCAATAGTCATCCTGCTGACACATCCTTAGGTTAGGTGTAAGAAGCATGCCACACTGCAAGAGGAACTTTAAAAACAAGGTCCTGATTACTCCAAACTGAGGCAGACACTTTTGTACTCCCCAAAACACATGCCCATGACCCTCTTTGAAAGGTAAAATACCTTTGCAAACTGGATTCACTCTTTTGGATCTTTCAGGTACTTTCTCTTTTCAAAAAACCAACTTAAAAATAGCAATAGTAGCTAAATGTATTAGTTCTATTTGCCAGATATGACTCTAGTCACTTTACAGACATTACGTCTAATCCTTATAAATATGACATTTTTTAAACTCAGTTTACAGATGTTGAAATTGAGGCTCAGAGAGGTTAAGTAACTTGCTTATGTCTGCAAGTCTAAGGAAAATGAATCCGCTCCAGTGTGGCTTCGGAGTGTGCTCTTTCCTCTATACCACACTACCTCCTTGTGTCAATTAGTTAATACAGAAGCATAATAAGTCAAGGGATCCTCAGCCTTACTTCTCTACCCATAATCCCCTTTGTTGAGCACATTGCCCTGACCCCACCCCGTAGGTAAGGAGGAGGAAGCGGCAAAGGAGTTTGACCTTTGAAAATTATCCTCTTGGTATTCAAGAGACAAACACCCCAGGTGAACCGACCAGATTTCTATAGCTGGGCCCTGCATTAGGAAGCACAGATTTTTTTTCTCACTGACATTTCAGGGAGGACCCTGAAATGGGTTCTGGCATAGGTTCTGGCATAATGTATGATGATATCTGACCACTGTAGGGTGACCCAAAATGGGGGTTTGGATCACAGAACACCATTGGCTCCTTTCCCTGCCTGGCAGAGATGGTGCCCTTCAGGGGTGGGGTCTACAGAGACTCTGAGAAATGACCTGAGCTCCCAGGAATCAGAGTGAAGGGACGGAAGCCACCTATTTTTCAGGAGCCAGGTGCTTTGTTTGTCTAGAAGATAGCATCTGGGAAAGCACTGCACCTCGTGCCCTTCCTCCCAGGGTGTGCACCGCAAATGGCTCTGTCCCAAAGGAAGAAGCCAAGTCTGACCCACTTGGTTTTCTGAGTCCAGCACTGTGGTTTCCATCATGCCTCCCTCTCAGCTACCTGGGTCAGATGCCTGCACCTCAGGAGTTTGGAAAACACCTCCCAAGGCAGTGCGGCCTCCAGCTAACAAAGACAGCCTCCACGGTAGCACGTCTCCTCTCTCACTGCCAACTTGTCCAATATTTGACTTATGTGAAAATGGCTGTTCATTGGCAGTTCATTAGTGAAAAATGTTTCAACGGTTCCATTTAACAACCTGGAATGTCCTTTCGAGACGGCCAAATTAATGTGATTTTTTACCTTAAGAAGCTTAGAAACATTGCTGCCGCTAACTCAATAATTACATTGTACTGCCAGCAACAATTCAATATTTTTTTCTCGCCTGAGGGCTACAACACATTTGCACCATGGGGAAGCTTTTTCTCTTTACATCTCAAAACTGTACCACAAACTCTTCCTTTATTCATAACAGCGAGATCTCCAGCTGAGATAGGCACTTTTGTATTGCTCTAGATGACAGTTTTCTGTGTTCTTTCCAAGCACAGGGGGTTTAATAAACATATCTGGCAGGCCTTCCATAGCTGGAGGGCCCAGGATGACACTGTGTGCAAACAATATGCTCACACTGGAGGGAAACAAGTTTATTCAATTATTCAATTAATAGATTACAGTCAAGATACTTGTTATCCCACAATGAAAAATGGGGCAAGAACTCCAAGAATTAGGGTAGGTCCCAGGATTAGTAACAGCAGGCAGTATAGCCTATACAGCTCATGAGGGTCTGGCCAAAGGCATGAAAACATACCCAGCAACCATTCGAACACACAAATACACACACCCACAACTGTGCCCTGAGAAAGGGGGAACAAAACTCCCAAAACCACATATTATCAGGGCCTTAAAAACTTGTTAAATTCTTTAGTATATTTTAGTTCTGAGTGTATAGCTTGGGGTGGGCGGAAGGCAGGGGAAGAGGTTGGTGCCAGAGGAGCAGCTCTGTGAGAATTCTAGAAAGAGATGTCCATACGGTTTTGTCCATGAAAACTAAAAGTATTTTTGTAGGGTTTTCTGAGTAGCTGCCTTTCGGCTCCAGGGCAAGACTTCTCCTCAGTGCAGACCTTAGAATGTTCTCTGTGCCAGAACTTCTCCCTCAAGCAATTCCTGGTTTCAGAGTGATGTTTATCTAGCGTATATAGATATGTTAAGATCTCCTTAACAAGAAATGAACTACAATACTTAAATGTGTGATTTAAGGGGGAAGACACTTTTCTTTCTGTGCAGTGTTGGTATATTTTTCAAACTCCAGCAATGTTGATACAAAATCACTTGGAGGAGAGTGGAAGGAGATAAGGCTGGGAAGTTACTTTGGGGGAAAACTGTGCTTGATGAGGAAATTCTGATTTTATGCTATCAGCTATGGGAAGCCACTGAAGGTCTTTGTGTTGAATAGTCATCCCCCTTTTCCTTGTCCTACTCAGCTGAACTGTTTTAAATTCCTGAATTTTATTTAGAAGTTTTGGAAGGAAAGACTCAGGATACAGTTCAAATACACTAGAAGTACTGCCTGTGGAATGATAATGTGGTTAATTAGCATTCTTGGGGGCACAGAAGTAGCTATTTGCAGCACTGAACAGCACGGGAGCAATTCCTTAAGTGACATAGTACAGAGCTATTACTTTGAAAGTCCTCTGATCTTTAAGGATATATAACCTTCACTGATATTGGCCTCCTGGTGGCCACAATTTAACTTTAAGGGTATTTTTGACTGTATCATGGTACTGAGAAACCATCTCCATTTTATTGAGTGGAAAATAAAGCCAATGAAAATGTTGAAAAGTTTTCTAAAAGTGACTAAGGGATAAGACAGGAAATACATTTCCGGACAGTAGAAATTTTTGATCCTTTCAGGAGAGACTGGGAACAGCCCTAGGCATCTTTAGTCCTTTCTTCTGTGAGCTTTAGCCATATGGGAAGGTAGACAAACAAATCCTCTAGTAAGCAAGTGGGCATAGGAAGTCAAGCAGATGGCTTATTTTAGTTACAATTGAAAATTAAATCCCCCCACACTCAATGGCAAAATGTTCCTAAGTTTAAGGTTCTTCCCCAACAAATGACTCAAGATGGCTTTTTATGTATCTCTCAGTTTTGACCTTGCCCTGGATCTCTCAGCTGGAATAACTAATATTCTGTACAGTAGGCTCAGCCAGCCCCCATCCTACCCCTGTCCAGTCCCTATGCCAACCCAGAGCAGGGCAAGCCTTAGCCTGTCTAGAAGGCTGGCTCTAATTTAGTGGGTGAGGGCACCTTGGCCAGAGCTGGAAGCAAATGCTGCAGCCACCTTTTCCAAGAGTGGCAGATACTGCTTTAAGTTCAGATATTGCAGGGTCAAGGATCATGTTTGGATGTGTATATGCATGAGGGCCCAAGCCTGAAAAAGCAGTTTGAATAAGTTATCCAAAGATGGAGGAGAAATAGATATGCAGAGCTAGAGCTAGCAGGCATGCAGAAACAGAGAGAACGAAAGGGTAAGTGAGAGAGAAGTCTGGTACTTTCCTGAGTTAGGAGCTATTGCCTGTCACCTTGCCTGGTACTTCAGTCCAAGGTTACAGGTGGTCAACTGCTTTCAAAGGGACATGTGCAGAAGGCAGAGGACAGGGCCCAGGTGACCAGCTGGTGGCATATAAAATTAGTCTTGTAATCATGGATCTACTGTCTGATTTGCCTCCCAAGAGCCTGAAAACACATCTGGCTTCTGAGTTCTGCTGTTTTCTGGGTTTTATTATCTTGGCCAAGGCTTCTGCTCCTATTCTCTTGGAAATGGGATTCTGTCCTAGATCCCAGAGCCCTTAGTTGGAGTGCAGAAGATTCTCTTCCTAAATCTTCCAGAGCTTCTTCCTAAGGATTCTGATGTTGGGTCTTCTCTTCATGGCATCTTGTTTAAAGTGGGCTGACTTCCTGAAAGTGTGATGTCACTCAACTGACTTCAAGTGACAATTGTCCTTAAGTCTCTAACTTCTGGTTTCAACGCACCAGATTAGACCTTCTGGTGTATTGGCTCTTGATCAAATGGTGGCTCTGTGCACTCTGTGTATTGGGCACACCGAGGCCCCTGCAGGAGCCAGTCAAAGCCCATTAGCTTTTACAGCTCCCTGCAATTGCCGCTAGCTTCCCTCCTTCTCTCTTCTACAGAGAGGACTTGAAGTCCCCATCTGCCACGTGCTTGAAACTGCCCAAGTCAGGACAGCGTTTCCTGTATGCCTTGAACTGTTCCAGTATGAAAAATATAGATAGTGTAATTCCTGTCTACAGAGAGTCACCCCACAAAGGAAAGAGCTTATAAATCATAGAAAAGAAAAGTACTTTGTAAAATAAAAAAGTTACAGTATTATGAATAGTGGAGAAAAAAGACTAATATACGTGAAAGAAGCACACCATACCCATTATCTCACTTAATTCTTGTAAGAACACTAGAAAATAGTTACTATTCCTCTTGTTTACAAACAAAGCTATTAAGACTTAGAAAGTAACCTGCCCAAGTCACTCAGCACATGAATGGCACATCCAGAATTTCAACCCAGATCTACTCCTAAAACCCGCAATTTTTCTGCTGTGCAGGACTGCCTCTGCATCCCCACCAGGAATGCATAGTTAAAAAAAAAAAAAACAATTTGTGTATCAAAGAGTGTATAACAAGATACTAAGTATGTGGTGTGTTTAAGCAGCTTGGAAAAAACAAAGACCGAGAGGATTGAATATCTTCATGGTTTTCCCAGACGATTTGGGACTTAAGGTGATCTTCGAAAACTGGCAGAATTTAGATAAAGAGGAGGGTATTTCTGGGAAGGGGAGCAGTAGGGGTGAGCCCAGTGCATGGAACTGTTTCTGAGAAGGCCTGTGACATCAGTCTGGGTGAGTTGGGTGGGACTGACAACCAGAGGAACATCAGAAGTTAGGGCAAAGAGATAGGTATCACGGGGTAGGAAACAGGGAGCCAGTGCCACCAGAGACTCTAACTCGAAGCACCCTCAGTCATGGTAACATTTCTTTTTACTCACAGCCAGGAGGGAACGTTGTAGCCAGCAGGTGACCCATCGTGAAACTTTCTCCCACCACATGCACTCTGGTGAATCATTCATGGAATTAAGGTATGAGCTTCTCTCATGATGATGAGGGTGTGGGAAAGGGATAGTGTTACAAATCCGATATTTCACACCCCACGTTGCTGAAATTGATGGTCATCGTCCAAACCAAACCTGGAGTAGAATTCTGCTCACTCATTTTTACCCGTGACTACAGTTTTTCCAAACACTGACCTCAAAGTCTTCATCTGCCCCCACCTTTTCCTCCTCTCAAAATAAAAATGTGACTTTAAAAATACATTCAGTGTGGTGGAGACCAGGGAGAGATGAAGGAAGAAGGGACTGGTTCCAAGTGATGAACTATTGTGTCTTGCCTTCCTACAGTGGTGGCGGCAATCACGTGTGATGTGTGAGTCCTGCGAAATAGAATCCCATTTTTGGCTCAAGAAGAATGTTTGAGAGTTCTAGTTATTTACTAAAGGAACAGTGCAACTCTGGACAAAATGCAATACCTTTATTTCTACCATTTAGTAGCAGAAACAAGGGAAAAAATTGGGTTCATTTCTAGAGCTCTCTTTAGGTATAACACTTGATCTTGAACCAGACCTATATTAGTCTACTAGAGATGTCATGATGAAATATCACTGGCTGGGAGACTTAAACAATAGAAATTTATTTTCTCACAGCACTGAAGGATGGAAGTCCAAGGTCAAGGTGTTGGCAGGTGTGGCTTCTCCTGAGGCCTCTCTCCCTGACTTGCAGATGGCTGCCACCTCTCTCTGTCCTCATACAGCCTTTCTTCTGTGCATGTATGCTCTTGATATCTCTTCATCTTCTTGTAAGGACACCAATCCTATTGGATTAGATCCCCACCCCTTTGACTTCATTTAACTTTAATTACCTTTTTAAAGATCCTATCTCCAAATACAGTCACACTAGGGGTTAGGGCTTCAAGATATGAATTTTGGGGGAACATGATTCTGTCCATAGCAGACTCTAATACATTTTAAGTGGGAATAATGAAATCAGGGAAATATTATATATAATTTCTCACATACTTAAAATTAGTGGAATTAGTGGTAGCTAACATGAAGTAGGTTTTCTCTAAGTCACCTTACAGTGAATAGAGTGTGGAACGATGGGAGAAAAGTGTGGCAGAGGCAAAGAGCACTGGGGATACAGGAATCCTGGGTCTGCCACTAACTTCTTATGGGATCTGGAGGAAAAAACTTTACTTATCTATGTGTCAATATCCTTATCTCCTAAAGGAGAGAATTTAAAAGTAATAATCTCTAGGGCCATTTCTAACTATAACAGTTATGATTTTGTGAGTTTACATTAAAATTAGATCAAAAGCTATCCATTCACATAGCCAATTTGGGCCACTGAGGTTGTGAGTTGAAATTTGGGTAATCAGGGTTGAAATCAAGGGCATAAATGTCAAATCTCTACTTTATATGATGATATGTGTGTACAACCTATGTAACAATCCTTCACACCCTTTGGTGAGACACCCTCTGTCTCTGTCTCTGTCTCCATCTCTCTCTCCCTCTCTCTCTCTCTTTATATATATGGTTTATTGTGAATTTCCCTGGCTTCTCGTTTTTGGAAGGCATATTTATCATAATTAGCATATACCAACTCTATTTAATCAGACTATTCATCTAAAAAGATTTTCATTCTGCATGTGGTATCTACAGGTGTCTCAGGTAATTGGTAATGAATGTATGTTCACAAAAATGTCACAGTTAAAATATAATGAAGAAAGATGACAGAAACACTCCAGGGATGTAAGATAGATATGCAGCCAATCTACAATCAGGGCAAAACCACAATTCTTGATATTCTTGTGAGACATGGCAAGAGAAAAAGTGCAAAATGAGAGAAAAAGATATTTTCCAGATATAATTAAAACATTAGTTTAAAATACATTAAGCTTAGTTTAAAATACATTAAGCTTAAGATTTTCATCAAAATGTGCTCACTATTATGTGCTATATAAAATTAACCTGTTTAATGTTATGCAAGAGTACTTCAAAAAGTTTATGGAAAGATTCATATTATCTTCTAATTCTATTTTTACACCAACTTTTTGATGTACCTTTGTACTTGTCCCGAGCCTTCATGAGAACATTATGGCAATCCAGTGTAATCTATGGATAGAGTCACAACAGTTTTATTTCTTAATTACTATAATTTACAGCTTAAAATATACTTTTTCTAAGCAATCTTTTATATCTATTTGTAAAAACACGAATAAAAATGGATCCTCCAATTTAGCTCCTGGAACTAATGTGCATTCTAGTAGAATTCCCTTCAATATTTCATCCCATTCATTATTGGTTTACCCATTCAATAAAAACTATATGCCAGGCAGCCAGGCACTGCTCTAGTAACTTGTTACACAGTCCTTGAAGTTCATAGGACTTAATGTATAAAAGAAGAAAGAAATAATCAGTGATGAGCATGATAAAGGAAATGAAGTAGAATAGTGTGATAGACCAGTGGTTCTCAAAGTGAGATCCTGACCCATCGCCTTGTGAGAAACGCAAATTCTTGGACGCCGCCTCAGACATACTGAATCACAAACTCTAACACAGCAACCTAGTTTTGAACAGATTCTCCAGGGAATTTGATGTACAGCAAAGCTTAAGAACTCCTATGATAGACATATTGTGGCAGGACAAGAAGAGGACTTCATACTGAGAGCTCAGGAGAGGCCTCTCTGGGGATGCATGCAAGCAACTTGCTGAGACATTTCCCGTGCAGAGGGAACAGCACTGCAAAGGCCTGGAGGCAGAAAAGCTTGGTAAGTTTGAGACACAGGGAAAAGGCCAGTGTGGTTGGAACATCATAAGAAAAGGAGAGAGTGGCATGAAATGATATTAAGGAGGGGGGGCTGGGACAGGGCATGAAGCAGGCGGTTTATAAATGTCTGGAAGAAAAAGCAAGACTCATGAAGAGTCAGCTCATGTTCATGAAGAACAGATCATCAAGGGCTCTACATCCATGAATCCCCTTTACTCAAAAGAAAGATGAGGATACCCACTAAATGTGAGTCTTTAGTTCTCTCTTTATTTACCTACCTGCTTGTACATATAATAAACACCAGCTTTATAAAACTGGATGCATTCACTGTTTTATTCCTCTCTACTTGTAAAGTAGCCACCAAACTATGAACTTCTGGGTGGGGGGAGGGTATTCAGGGTTCTCTTGCCATGAGTTTAAATCATACATAATGTATGACAAAGGCAAATTTGTAATTAATATTTCAGCAATGTCAGTATCAACTAAAGGTTTGTTGCCCTTGAGGAGCTCACGATCTGATGGGACGAAAGTCTAGCATAGTGGTTTATCATCTTTGATAACCACAATTCCAGCAAAATAGTTAAGATCCCAGTATTTCCTACAGGAGAGTAGCTGTGCATATGATATGTCTGTCCAATTCACTGAGAAAATAGGGTAATATGGCAGACAGACCCCACGGTGGCCCTCATGATCCTTGTATTCATATCCTTATATGGTTCCCTCCCCTTGAATGTTGGCAGGATCTGTGACTTGCTTCTGGCTAATAGAATATGGCACAGGCAACAGGATGTATGTGATTACATGTACGTGACTTTCTCTTGCTGTTTTTGAGGAAGCAAACTGCCATGGTGTAAACTTCTATATGGAGGGGTCTATACAGCAAGGAGTTGAGGGTAGCCTTGGACCAACAATCAAAATGAAACTGAGGTTCTCAGTATAGCAACCTGCAAGAAACTGAATACTGCTAATAATGATGTAAGCTTAAAAGCAGGTATTTCCCAAGTCAAGACTCAGATGAAAATGCAGCCTTAGCCAACATGTTGATTGCAGCCTGTGATGCTCTAAAGCAAAGGACCTAGTAAGCCATGCCTGGACTCTGATCCACAGAACTGTTAGATAACGTATGTGTCATTTTAAGTGCTAAGTTTGTGGTGATATTGTTGCATTAGTCAGGATTCTACAGAGAAACAGAGTTAATAGGACATAAACAAGAGAAAGTTTATTATAGAAATTGGCTTTCATGGTTTTGATGACTGAGAGGTCCCACAATCTCCCATCTGTAAGCTGGAGAATCAGGAAAATTGGTGGTATAATTTGGTCTGAGTCCAAAGACCTGAGATCCAGTAAAGTTGATGGCATAAATCCTAATTGACTCCAAAGGCCTAAGAACTGAACGTAGGGCTGTGTGGTGCTGCTGGTGTAAATCCTGGAGTCCAAATTCTGCAGAACCAGGAGCACCAATGTCTGAGGGCAGGATAAGATGGCTGTCCTAGCTCAAGAGAGAGTGAACTTGCCCTTTTTCTGTCTTTTTGTTCTATTCAGGCTCGCAAGAAATTGAACTGTGCCCACCCACATCAGTGAGGGTGGATCTTCTTTATCCAGTCTACCAATTCAAATGCTAATCTCTTCTGAAAACACCCTCAGAGACACACCCAGAAACAATGTTTTACCAGCTATCTGGGCATCCCTTAGCCCAGTCAAATTGACATATAAAATTATGCAGTGATAGATAACTCATATAGGTAATAATAGCTTACACTAATTGAGTGTTTTCTCTATACCAGGTACTGTTTTAAATGTTTTACATAAATCAACTCATTTATTATTATTACCATTTTCTAGATGAGAAAGCTGAGGCACAAAGCAGTTAAGTTACTTGCCCAAGGTTCCATACCTAGTGAGTAAAACAGCTGGGATCCAAACTCAGAGTCTTCACTCTTGACCACTACACTATAGTGCCTCTCAGTCTGTCAAGTTACTACACTGATATATAACTATTTAGAAGGTTGAGGTTGGAGATGTCAATGGACCCAAAACCAGTCTACAAATAAATAATACATAGTACTCAGTGGGAATTTTCCTGGGATCATTTGTTGTTGTCCTGTGTTTTTTCTTTGATTGTTTAAACAATATTTGAGTTCATAAGTAGAAAGGTGTCCACTTGGGGGATAAGAATTCAAATGATCATGATTTATAAAGAATAAATGAGAAACGAAAATTATAATTTATTACTATATCTAATTTGTTAATAGCAACTCACATTTGTACAGCTCTAATCTTTGCAATACACTTTGATACATAGCCGTATGGTCCTGTGTGAGTAGTAATTATGTAAGTATACAACCCTAGAGATTGGAGGGCCTTAAAATTCATATGGCCAAATGATTCTTAAGTAAAATTTTACTGTAGGGGAGTAAATTGTTCTGTGTTCTCCACCTTTGAGTCAGGGAGAGAAGAAGAGCAAGTGCCATTAGCATGAGAAGTACCAAACCACAGCAATAGTGGCCGTGGATGATGAAGGGACCAGGGTCAAAAACAATATATTTTTTTCTCTCTTGTCTAATGACCTGAGATTGAGAATCAAAGATGGAAACCCACCGTGCCTTATGGGTAATCACCCAGTCTCTGCTCAGACTGTTTGATCTCCTTCCTCTCCTACCTCATCTCTTATCACTCTTATGTTTACTCATTCAGTTTTGGCCCCACTGACCTTCTTGCTGTTTTTAGAACATGACAAGCTCTTCCTCATATCAGGATCTTTGCACTGTCTCTTCTTCTCTCCTAGAAAGGTTCTTTCATTAGGCTTTCTTGTGGCTTTCATTTGTCTACTTAAATATCACCCCAAAGAAACATATCCTGACTATTCCTCCCAAAAAACCCCTCCTCTGAATTTCTTTATTAATCTGCTTGATTTTCCTTCAAAGCACATATTACAACTTGAAATTATGTTTTTTGTCTGTTTGTTCCATTGGAATGTGAGGTCTGTGAGTGTGGGGACCTTGCCTTCTTGTTCCCTGTTGAATTCTCAGTGCTTACACATAAAAGATGCTCAATAAATATTTGTTGAGTGAGTGAATGAGTGAATAAATGGATGAAAAAGCCAAGGGCAGAGTCCTGTGGCAGGACAGGGCGACTTCCTTCAGAATGACATGGGATAATTGTTCAAGCAACTGGTAATTCATCTAAACAAGACTTCAAAAAATTAGTGGAAAATGGAATTAAAAATAAAAAATAAAAAATATACACTTTATTTCTCAACATAAGCTCCATCAAGTTCAAGATGCTTTTATAAGAAACGATATTAGCCGTTTAGTTCATTACCAAAGAACTGATGGTCCAATGAATTTAACCATGTCAATGCAGTCTTTCCTACATTATTAACTGAAGAAAAATAGGTGCCCTATAAAGATTTTTTTAAGATTAGGAAACAAGAAGTCAGAAGGAGCCAAATCAGGACCAAAGGAGGATGCCTAATGATTTCTCATTGAAACGCTCACAAAATTGCCCTTGTTTGGTGAGAGGAATGAGCAGGAGCATTGCTGTGCTGAGAAGGGCTTTCTGGTGAAGATTTCCCAGGCATTTTTCTCTTAAACCTTTGGCAAAGTTTCTCAAAACATTCCCATCATAAGCATATGTTATTACTCTTTGGCCCTCCAGAAAGTCAACAAGCAAAATGCCTTGAGCACCTTACGCAACTGTTGCTGCAACGTTTGCTTTTGACCATCCCACTTTTGCTTTGACTGGACCACTTCCACCTCTTGATAGCCATTACTTTGATTATGCTTTGTCTTCAGGATCATACTGGTAAAACCATGTTTCATCTTCTATTACAATTCTTTGAAGAAATGCTTTAGGATCTTGGTTGCACTTGTTTAAATTCCCTTCGAAAGCTCTGCTCTTGTCTGCAGCTGACCTGGGCGCACCAGTCTTGGTGCCCATCCAGCGGAAATCTCGCTTAGCTGTAACTCTTCAGTCAAAACAGCGTAAGCTGTCTATTGGCTATTTTTTCTGATGGTAATTGTTGGTCCTCTTCAGTTAGGGTGCAGACAAGATTAACTTTTTCCTCAAAGATTGACGTGGATGATCTGCTGCTGTGGGCTTCACCTTCAACACCATCTCGTCCCTTCTTAAAAAAATTATCCATTTGTAAGCTGCAGATTTCTTTGGAACATTATCCACATAAACTTTTCATAAAGCATCAGTGATTTCACCATTCTTCCACCCAAGCTTCACCATAAATCTGATGTCCATTCTTGCTTTAATTTTAGCAGAATATTTGTTGCTCTGATAGGGGCTCTTTTCAAACTGATGTCTTATCTTTCTTAGTGCTTCAAACTAGATCCCGTTCAGACTTGTTATAACAAGTTAGTACAAGTTTATTTCAGTGCAAAAGCTTTTGCAATCCATGCATAGTTTTTTCATAATACACATTTTCCATGAACTTTATGAAGAACCCTCATATTACTAATCAATTTTCCCATCAGGTTTGTAAGAAAATCTCCCAAAGACTTGGCAGAGTCAAAGTATTCCCTTGCCTACTCTGGTGGTTTCCTATTGCTGCTATAACAAATTACTACAAATTTAGTGCCTTAAAACAACATGAATTTATTATCTTGCAGTTTGGAGGTCAGAAGTCTAAAATGGGTCTCACTGGGATAAAATCAAGGAGTCTGCAGGACTGCGTTCGTTCTGCAGGCTGTAGTGGAAAATCTGTTTTCTCGCTTTTCCCAGCTTCTAGAGGCTTCTAGCTCGTGGCACCTGCCATTGTCAAAGCCAGCAATGGCTTGTGGAGTCTTTCATACATTACATCACTCTGACACTGACTCTTCTACCTCCTTCTTCCACATTTAAGGAGACTTTTGACTAAACTGGCCTCACCCAGATAATCCAGGATAATCTTCCCATCTCACACCTGGCTGATTATCAACTTTAATCCCACCTACAATCTTAATTCCCCTTTGCCATGTAACCTAACACATTCACAGTTTCACAGAGATGAGGATAAGGACATCTTTTGGAGCTATTGTTCTGCTACCACATCTACCAATCGAGCTTTGTTATGTGTAGTTTTAAATGTCCAGATGTTCTTAAAGAATTGTGTTGACTCTTACTGTGTCGTGCTTTCCTCACATTGCGTCCACAAACTCTCCAATTTAAAAAACCTACTCTATATTCTTTTTCTAGAGATCGACACTATGTTCATTAATTAGACTAATGCTTCACCTTTCTCTCTCTCTTGAAAACCAACATAGTGCTTGTCTTTAGTCCAGAAGGTTCTTCTCTTGTTCTCTGTCGCTTCTTGAGAGCAGCGAGACTGGTCCTTTGATCATATCTTTAAGGTGTGTCAGTGTCCTGGAATACAGTTCTTGTGAACGCAGAAATTTTCTCATTAAGAACACTTGATGTGTGCTCGCTCTTCGTCTCTCTTGGCTCTATTTTCTCTTCACATTGTTTGTTATGCCCTCTTGGTGTGAAGACAGTTATTCTTGTTAGATCAGTGCTCAGGCAGAAAGAAATGATTCCTGGTAATCAGCAAAAGACTCCCCAGGCAAGGGGCTAACATTCATTATAGCCAGGCATCCTCACATTATACAACTCCCCAGAGTTTGTTTACAGGATGTGTTTACTCATGCCATCCACTTTTGTCCTCACAGTTCTTTCTTATTTTTCTTGCTTGAATGCAGCTTTATACTCCTTTAGCCTTTTTACGAGTTTCATTTCATTATGGTCTGATCTCATGTGAATATACTTCTGTTTAGGGTCTCCCTTTTATGTATTTAGTATTTGTGAATCTTAAAGTAAGAAATTGGAATAGAGAGTGTCTGCTCCAAGATCCTCACAGGCAAGGAGTGGCCCATCCAAGGTCACCGTGGTGATCAGCCTATGGGGTCTAGTGGCCTCGCTCCCAGGCTCATCCGGGGCACTGCCTGACCGGTCCTCGCCATCATTATGCCTTCCTCCTTCCATCTCTCCTGTGAGTCCTTTTGAATATAAGCTCATCAGAGAGCCCCCTTGGCGGTCACAAAAGCTTCTTTAGATGTGCCTAACTTTATTCACATGGGGATTATTCATGAATATATGATCAGAATTGCATTTTTCAGAGTTCCCTAACTCCTTTGAGCTATGCTTCCTTTTAAAGTCTCTGTCCATAGAATGATGCCATTTCTTGGGAGTCATTTCTTTGATTTAAGGCGGGGGGAGAAAGCATTCTGAAAGCCTAATGAACATATTTGACTATGCTCAGTTCTCCCTCCCTCGGCTATTTTCAACTCTAAAAATGTAGTCATTTCCCCCCACAATTCTTATCACCTTCACCAGTATCTCTTTGCTAATGAGAATTAAGTCCAAAGCAGCAGTAGCCTCTATCTGATGGAAGTTCAAACTGGTGGTTAAGCACAGCAAAGTAAGTATTTATCTGATTTCCTGATTTTAGAACAATAATAATAACTGCAAATAACAATACATGCTCCATTTGCCAATTAGGTGAAATTTCTGAACCTTATTTTCTCCATCTATCAAATGGGGGAAATACCTACCTTTTTGACTTTTCCTAAGGTTTCTAGAGAAAATCAAATGAGAAAAATGCAAAAATGTCTTGCAAAGTGAAAGTTAAATAAACAAGGTCTCAAATGACTCCTCCCAGGTCCAAAGTGTATGAGAGAGAACTGCACAAATAATAGACAGGAACTATCTGGCAGAGCAGAGGCAACAGAACTGGATCCAGGTGAGAAAAGGCCAGATCTAGCTCAGAAAACACTTAGTTAATGCTTACTATTTGCTAAATACGTAGGGCTTGGTGGGAGATATAAAAATGTAAAAGACACTACCTCTGCCCTCAATGAGCTATCCATCTAGTAAATACTAATTTTCAAATTCCAAACATTAATTCAGAAAAAGGTTTCAAGTTCCTCCTAAAGGGCAGCCAACTTGTTGAATGTAGAACAATAAAAAGAAAAACATGGGCTTTGTTTACCATGTAATCTGGTATATAGAAATATACAAATAATTCAGTACAATGCAAAGATTTCTACATCAGTCACGATACGCTAGGTTATGCTGCTATAACAACTCCACAATTTCAGCTACATGAAACAACAAATGTTTATTTCTAGTTCACGCCACCTATCCACTTGATATGTGGGATATCATTATCACATGAGGTTTTAGGAGGATGAGTGTCATTCCTATGTTTGTCAGGACATGGTAAGGACAAAACCAATGTTAATATATTTACCATGCATGAATAGAAGGTAAGGCAAAATCTCCTTCAAGCTACCAAGTCAGCATTTCAGGCTGACCTCTGACAGCTACACGTGGTCCATTGTTTGAAGGCCTGTTTCTCAGTCTTACTCTTTTTAGACCTCTCCTCCAATCCTGCCATGTGTAGAACTGGGCTCTCGAAAACGTACACAATAACCTCATACATGCTACCCACTCTGCCTGGAACATACCCTGAGTCCCCACTACCACTATGAGGCCGCGTCCCTACTACCTCTATGACTACGATCTATCTAAATCTAGTTCTGGGCTAAGTTAAGAGGTTCAAATTTGACTCAAGGAAGCACTTCCTCACAAGAAGATCTAGTCTTAGGAAGCCAGAAGAGTAGTATTTCTTTTATCTGAAAAGTTCTAGTATGAGTCCACCTGGACAGCATTCACTAACACATCTGTATTGGGCCTCAGCTGTGTGCTGGGCACAGTATCGGGCACCAGAGATTCAATGGTGGTGATATGGATCTGTTCTCTGCTCTCATAGAGCTCAGCAGGGAGGCAGATATTAGTCAAATCATGACACAAATGGACATTCCAAACTACAATAAATACCACAAAGGAATAGTGTTTGAGTGTGTGTAATGGGGATCCGGGGAAAGTTTTCTCAGGAAAGTGGTATTTGAGCTGAAACTTGAGGGGTGAGTTGCAGTTAACTAAGGACAAAAAAACGAACTGATGAATGAAGTCAGTGGTTTTCAGCCATGTAATATTTAGTTTTGAGCCATATCACAATAAAACTATTAACAAAATAAAACTAATAAAGGTTAAGAATGGTTTACATTTTTAAATAAAATAATCTCTGTATTCGCATTATTCTCAATCACTTGCATTTAATTTCACTTCCTTCTGTTGGAAAGAATGGAGTTATGAGCCATGTAATCCGAATCACACACATTCTTGGGTACACTTGTGAAGGCAGGTCTTTTGGCCTGTGAACGTCATCTCTCACCTGTGTCTCTAATGATGAAAGGATGGAATTAGTGGAAAAGATGATAGAGAGAGTTCCAAAACAATGGTTCCAAACCAAAGATCTGATTCCACTATACATCCAGTAAAGGCCACACACAGCAGAGAATGTCAAATGTTACAAAATGTGATTTAACAATTTTTATTAGTATTATGTAAACAATAATACAACATTGATTGGTGGACTTAAAATTTTTTCAATAAAAGACACTTTTATAAAAAGTGCTGAGGCAAAAATATATTTAATGCTGCCATGCAACAAATTAAATCGGTTTAAAAAAAAAAAACGTTTGCTTTATTTCCTGTACACATCCCATTCTGGTGTGTTCTACATGTGCATATATCTGATGCATTACACATATTCACCTTCATAACTTGACAGATGGGAGGGGTCCTGCAGTCATTTCTAAAAGCAGACAAAAGGCCGTTGGTTCTGCTCCGCATGATGGTTTGTGAAGACAGAATATCACACGCTTCCGTTGATGATTATATAGCTCTATCCATCTGTCTGCCACTGGAGGTTGGGAGATGAAGATACAGCTCCCACCGTCCCCATAAACAAAAGTAGACCGTGCTGTCACCAGTCAGACACGCCAGCTAATTGGAGCTGTCGACAGACACAATATTCTGTGTCAACAGCTCTAGTAACAGTTTGAAACAGCAATGATATGTTGGTTGATGGTGAGGGTGACACACGTGTGTCTCTAACAGCATGCTAGAAATCTGACATAACTAGAAAAGAATTACTAAAATGTGATTCCTGGCCTCTGGTTTTCCTATTCAGACTTACCAGTCTCTGCAGAGGCTGGGGAGGAAGGGGCTGTTGTAACACATCTTTCTCTGTATCGTCTCACAGGCTGACAGCTTGATTTGATACTCCTAATGTCTAACTTTAAAATTAATCTTGCTAAAAAGATTTGTTTCAACAAGCCACCAAATCTTAAACCCTTTTGGAAAATTAATAAGAAAAAAAAAAAAACCCTTTATTTGTATAGCTTTCTATGTTGAGATCAAAATAAAAAGGGAGACATTTTGTCAATTTACGATTTATGTGACTATGGATTTATACTCATCTTTGGGAAAGTGTTTTTACTGAGTTAAATGTATACACATGCTCATGGATGTGGCATATTCTTGAACTTCACTTTATGATAGACAAAATATGCCTGAAACAGAAACAATTTTAACGAGGTTGGAACATAAACACACATTGTATATTAATCTCTGTGTAAATTGTACCTGCTCGGAAAGCCTTACATTACACATTATATTAATGAAAAGTCAAGAAGTCCCTTGTTGCTTTTCAATAATGTGTTTATCTTCTAAATTAATTTAATCACTTGACTGTGTAGGTTTGAATTTTAGTTCAGCCATTTACTAGCATGAACAAGTTAGTTAACCTCACTGTGCCGCATTTTTCTCATCTATAATATAGAGATGATAATAGAACTGACCACATAAGGTTATAAGAATTAAATGGGTTATTACATGGAAAGTGCTTAGAACAGTGCCTGACACATCATATAATAAGCAGTCAATAAATATTTTATTTATTATTGTCATCATCATTAGTATTGATGATTTATTTCCAAAAAAAGCCTTCAATGAAAGCAAGAAAATATAGCAAAAACAGTTCAAATGCTGGATAGCAAAGGCTTAGCAATCAAACACACCCTGGTATGAACCCTTGTTCAGACATTTATCAGGTTTTACGAACTTGGGCTAGTCACTTTCCCTCTTTGAACCTGTTTCCTTGTGTGTAAAAGAGTTAATAACACCTACCTTAACAAGATATTTTGAAAACTTAAGATAATGTACTTACAGCACCCGGTACAATGCCCAACACACGTTAGGTATTCCATAGAGTATAGCAAGAATTATTATTACAATCTTGCATTACAGAGCACTTTTATTTTGGGACTGATTATCTCAGTCTAATTGCTAATTCTGTGAAGTAAATAGAATTTACAACTTTACAAAGGAAAAAATGGTGCTCTGAGTGGTAAACCAGAGGGTGAGTGGGTATGAGTTTTTAAGCCCCCAGACTAAGGTTTGGTTGCCATCTTCCGGTCTGAGACTAGGGTGATATTCACCTCTTCCCATTGCTCCTTTGCCAGATGGCCAAACAACTAAAAGCCCCTTCATATAATTTTTCACTCAGTCTCCAAAATTTGATGTGCTCAGAGGCTTCTGTTCCTCACATTTGCAATCAGTCTTAGCCACACCAGTCATACCTCATCGATTTTTCCATATTCCTTGACCCACTATAAGGATGAGTAAACTGAGGCAGCAATGCTCACCACTTTCACCACCACCACCAATGCACGTGCACATTAAATTTGATCATCTTGATCTTTGAAGATACAAGGAAGATGAAGTAAAAACCTTGCTCTGACAGGTAAGATACTTTTATGCAAATGTACCACAAAGGAGGATTCTGTGTAAAAGACATTTCCATACTAGCCAATGGCCTATATCAACAATATATTCTTTTAAAATCTAAACGCTACTAATTATACGAGGGTGATTCAAAACGTTCATGGAAAAATAGAATTAAAAGATAACATGCATCTTTCCATGAACTTTTTGAAGACCCCTCATATATGAAGAATAAAATAACCCTTTGCAACAGAGCTTTGTCTGGTCACTTTGTCACATCATATTCACTCTCTATAAAATCTTTAATCTTTACTCCCAGTGAGTGACTAAGAAGTGATGGGCCTCTATCCTCTCAGAGGCTTGGATGAGCAGCTGCACCGTGACAGTAAGACCTGCTTTCTGGAATTAACTGAGTCACTTTTTGAGAGCATAAACAGAGCAGCATTGACATGGACTAATGCTTTAGTCTTGGCTTCTTCATCACTATGCCTAGGTCACTTGAACCTGCCAGCTGAGCTTCTGCCATCTGATGCACCATTCACTTCCATTGACAAAACCATTTATGCTCTCTCTAAAGTTCCCCACCTCTGGGCCTTTATTCATGGCCTCAGCCTAACATACTGGTTCATTCATATCTCCAAATAACCCAAGTTATCAAACCCAATCTATCCTTCAAGTACCCCGTTGCAACACCTCTGCTTCAGGAAAGTTCCCCACATAGTAGACACACACTCTCTATTTCTTGGTTACCTTCACATTAGTAATATCTTTGCTAATTACTCATATAAAAGTAGCTGAATATGCATAAGCCTTGACAAATCACCTTGCTTTTCTACACATTTCAAAGTCAAGAATCAACCGAAGATAAATGACTTTTCAGGTAATGAGGCAGAGGTATACCTTGCACTACTCTAGGAGGTGCCATTCGATAGCACACAGTGTGAATGACACTACCCAGAGTTGTGCACAACACAACCTGTAGGAAGGTCCTTGAGTGGGAAAGCCTCAGAGGAATAACCTTATTTCATACAGTACAAAGCATTTTTACTCATTTATCACGGAAACCTACCCTTAATCAAATGGGGGAGATAGATTAACAAATAAATTCAATTCAGGGGTATAAGGAGTTGTAGTACTTAAATGAACAAAGTGCTACGTGGAACAAAGAGAGAAAGAAAAGAAGCCAGGCTTGTAATTATGTTTTAAAAATGACTTTTTGGTGGAAAATTGAGTTCACTGGACAAGAAGGAAGTGATTCCAATGACCTAACTCTCCTTAATATCACACTCTTGGCCCTGAGGCAGGATTCTCTAGTGACCCAAACATTCCCCATGAAGATGAATGGGCCAGAGGTAATGTTAGACTCCAGAAACTCTCCTGGGATTCTCTGGGCAAAATCAGTCTCTTTAGGTTACTGTCTTAGTCCATTCAGACTGTCTAACTGCCATAAACTTTGTGGCTTATAAACAACAGAAATTTGTTTCTCATAGTTTTGGAAGGTGGAAAGTATAAGATGAAGGTGACAGCAGATGTGGTGTCTAGAGAAGGTCTGCTTCCTGGTTCATAGGCGGCAGGCACCTTCTCACGTTTCCTCCATGGTGGAAGGGCCAAACTAGCTCTCTGGGGTCTCTTTGATAAGGGCACTAATTCCAATCATAAAGGCTCTGTTCAGTCTCCGTCTATACCTGTTGCTCTGGTGGATCCTATTAATAACACCTCTTTCACTCACAGAAGTGTCCCAGTTTGGACAATAAATCATATGGGCACTTACATATAGGGTTACCTTCACCTTCCTTTCTCATCCACATCTCAGAAATGGGTCTTCTCATTGACTACCTGGTGTCTAAGACTTTAGTCCTCCAAGTGGAGATCTTATTAGTGAATCGACTGCTCTCTTATAAAGAGCAATATTTAATAAAACTGGAAATCAGACCATTCTCATGCTCAGGTCTTTCTGACCACTTAAAGATTATTACCTTGCCTTTTCTGTGAAGCACGTGCAGTTCATAAACAGGCTGAGGTGTGCTCTCCCTTTGCTCATCACTTCCACTAAGATAAACCAAATTTCAAGAAATTTTCTAAATTCTTTGCCATCAAAAGTTCTGCAAAAATTTCCCTTTAATAGCTGTAAAAGAATCCACTTAACATTTCTCTATTATAATCAGTTAGCTTTTTAGTTTTCACTATGACAAATGTAGTTGTGATTAATACGAGTACCTCCATTCAGGGATCTTTGGCCACTATTGCTTTAGGATGGAGTCCTAAAAGTCAGTCACGATGTTTTAAAGCAACTTTCTTTCCTCCAAAGACCTTCTCCTCTTTTTAAAATTAGTAATGATTACAGAGAATTCAGGACAAAATCAGTGGAAATAACCTGCAAAGCTAAAGTGTTAAAAGTCATGCTCTCATTGCTGTGCCTAAGAAAGTATGACAGAAACAGATAAAATTCAGGTGTTTCTGCTAAAATCTGGGCCAGCAGACATCAATCTTGCCCTTCGAACAATAGCAAGGTGACAAGTTGCTATCCCACATGCCTGTTAGCTCCTGTTTCTTCCCTCTGCTTCTTCTGATGAAACATGAAGGAATGGCTGTGTCGGCCTTGAACTGGCTGCACTGGAGTCTTGTCACTCACCATTGTTTTGTCGATGGCTGGAGATGGGATTCTACAGTCACAGAAAGATCTGAGTGAGATGTCATCCAGGATCAGAAGGATTAGTAAAATAGAAAGAGGGTAGATGAGACATGATGTGTGATGCAACCAGTTAATGGGAGGAAGATCCACTTTTAAGTAGCTGCAGTCACCAATATTACAATACGAAGGAGATCAATTACTCATTCGCTGTTCATTCACTCTTTTCTTCAACAAATATTTACTGGTATTCACTATGTTCCAGGCACTGTTCCAGGTAATGGGAACAGAGTAACGAACAAAACAGACTAAAATCATTGCCTTCCTGATACTACATTTTAGGGCGGGAGATGGATTATAAACAAGATAAATAGGTAAAATATTTAAGCTGTTAATGATAAATGCTAAGAAGAAAAAAGTATGCAGGGAAGGAGAATATGAAAAGTAGGGATTGACAATATAGCGAAGAGATATTGCACTCCCATGTTCACTGCAGCACTATTCACAATAGCCAAGAGATGGAATCTACCTAAATGCCACCAGTGGATGAATGGATAAAAAACACTGCGGTATATATACACAATGGAATACTATTTAACTATTTAAAAAAAAAAAAAAAAGAAATCCTGCATTTGCAGCAACATGGATGGAAGTGGAGACCATCATGTTAAGTGAAGTAAGCCAGGCACAGAAAGACAAATACCACATGATCAAGCTCATATGTGGAATCTAAAAAAAAAAAAAGAAAGAAAAAATCGGTTCTCACAGAAGTAGAGAGTAGAATAATGGTTACCAGAGGCTGGGAGGAGAGGGAGCAGTGAGGGGAGGAGATGTGGTAAATATTAAAAAAGAAAAGTAGAGACGGAAATTTTAGGGTTTTGAAGATTGCTTCCACTGAAAGAGTGACTTGTGAGTAAACACCTGAAGGGCATGAGGGTGTGAGCAATGTGCACCTGCGGAAGAGCATTTTAGGGAGAGGTCACAGAGCAAAAGTCCCGGGGTGTTCAAACAATTGTCAAAAGGCCAATTTGGCAGAGGGAGATGAGGTTGGCAGGGTGCGGGGAAGCAGTTTTCTAGGCCATCAAAAAAATGTTTTGGGTTTTATTCTTAATGAAATGGAGAATCACTGCAGAATTTTGAGTGGAGGAGCTATTAGATATTAGGTGAGTGGTTACACGATTTGACATATACTGTAACAGTTACACTATGCTTTGAGAATAGATGGGGGGTTAGGGTGGGTGGAAGGTGAGTGCTAGGGTTTGAATGTATGTGCAGCTCCAAACTTTGTATGTTGGAACTTAAACCCCAAGGTGATCCTATTAAGAGGTGGAACTTTGGGGAAGTGGTTAGGTCATGAGGGCTCTGCCCTTGTGGATGGGATTAGTGCCCTTATAAAAGAAGTTGAGGGAGTGAGTTCATCCCTTCTGCCCTTTCGCCCTTCTACCCTTCCCCCATGTGAAGATGCAGCAAGAGGTGCCATCTGTGGAGCAGAGAGTGAGCCCTCACAAGACACTAAATCTGTTCTTGGACTTCCCAGCCCTCAGAATGTGAGAAATAAATTTCTATTGTTTATAGATTACCCAGTCTAAGGTATTTTGTTATAGCAACAGGAAAGGACAAAGATAGGGAGGGAGGGCAGAAGGTGAAGGGGGATGGCAGAAGCAGAGAGACTAGTTAGAAGGTTATTTGCAATAAAACCAGGTAAGAGATGATGGTGATTTGTATAGAATGGTGGCAGTAGAGGTGGTGAGAAGTGGAGAAATGTTGGATTTATTTTGAAGATCGAACCAAGAGAATTTGCTGACAGATCAGATACGGGGTGAGAGAAAAAGAGGAGTCAAAGATGATATTGAGGATTTTATCTTGAACAACTGGAATGAGGTTGCCATTAGCTAGATGAAGCCCACAGAAAGAGGCATTTTGGAAGGATAAGCAGGAGCCTGTTAGGCAAGTGAAGATGCCTGTTAGACATCCCAGTGGAGATTTCAATCAGGCAGTTGAACACACAGATCTGGAATTCAAGGGAGTGGTCTCGACTGAAGAGGTGTATTTGGGAGCTATCAACATATGGATAGTATGTAAAACCATTAGACTTACCACGAGAATGAGATTAGATGAAAAAGACGACCAAGGAGGACATACCCACACTAAAGTCAAAAATTAAGGTATAAAGTAAACAAAGCAAGGTACTTTTCTCATGCACGTGGGTTTGTAGGCTTACATGTGTACCCATTTTAGTATGTTTCTCAGTGATATTAACTAGGCTGTATTCCTCAGGGTAGGGAGTGAATGTAACTCACCGTTCATGTCCCCTACAGTGCACAGCACAGGGACATAGTGAGCATTAAATAAAGAAATGAACTGGATGGAATAAATGTCATATAGATTTGTGATTTAACTTTTCTTCTCTCTACCTGAACTTCCTACATTTCAAGTCTGGGAATTCAAAACAGTTGGCGAAATTATTCTAGTGCAATGACATTTATATACACCAGAACATTAAAATATAAAATAATTAGTTTCATTAGGCTCTCCAGGGATTTAACAGCTGCTACAATGTGACAGTTGACTTTTTTTTCATCAGGGCTTCACCTAGGCTGACCCTAAATGACTAATGATCAAATTTTTAGAAGCTTGTTAAATAAATTATATATTTATATTTTAAAAGCCCATGTGATCTGAAATAGTATAGAAATATTCATGCATTCATATCTTTCTGAGTATTAGGAAGCTGTAGATCTAACTGATGGATGTAAAAAATTGTAAAATAGACACAGGCTATATTACAAAAATAAGAGACTCAAAACAAGCATCATTTGGGAGTACTGAGTGGAGTCACAAAAAAAAACCCCAAATCTATTTGATCAATTCAGAGCCAATAAATTGAACCGTTCTGCTGTAAAAGACAAAGTGTTGCTATAAAGGAGGGGGGCATATCTCTCTAGATAATCTGCAGCCTCAGCTTGTCCAGTAAAGGTAACTCTGACCCTAAGTTTGGTGTGTAAATTGTACGCATGGGAAGAAATTATGAGAAAAGTTAATTAAAATAATGATAGATAAAATAAAGAAAAATAAATCCATGGGATTTGAACCCTTGTGGTCTGTTTCAGTGTAATTTTATCGATCAGTTCTTTTGTCATTGCCATTTCTCCACTTCAGATGTTATAAAATTGATATATCAGATTTATAAATAGTGTAACTGATTACTTGAAAACAATATTTAAAAGTTTGTGGAAATGTTAAATTCTGAAGTTTTTCATTGAATTGTTTTAAACAAGTGAACGTATACTTAGAAAACATATTCAAAAACTAAAGATTAATAAACTGATTTAGACAAAGTAAAAATAATAATGAGCATGTCTCTGCATCTACCCACCTTCCTCGGTCATTAGGCTCTAAAGCACATATTTACGCGGAGAGGGTTACATGTGCATTTTTAGCACAAGTGTTCATTCATGATGTCACAAGTCTGAGCAGAGATTCCAACGAAACGGTTTTCTCCCTGGAGTTGTACAGCAGGTTCCAGAAGGCCCCAGGAGGAATCAGTATAAACACTGTGACCGTTATTTACCCTAACTGGGACTCCAGCAGCTGGGCTGTTTGCATGAAATGCAAATGGGCACATCATTCAAAAGAGAAAAGATGAATGCTCTGGCACTTGCAGGGCAAACATTAACTGCTATGGGAAAAGGGCCAGCAAAAGAGAAACCAGACAGAAGCGAGTAGGTGGTGAGGGGCAGAGCAAGAAACATCTTCCAGAAGCAAAATGCAGAAGGCAGACACTGCTTGCTGTGAACCGTTCAGCATTCTCAGCCTCAGTAAACAACAGATGGGTGTGTGCTACAGCCCATCTCCTGCAGGAACAGCAAATTGCCTCTCAACTCAATTTCTCCCTCTGGGTGAAATTCCTCAAACACTTTACATGTGGAAAGTTACTAAGGGGTACAAAGGGAACATATTAGCTGAAAGAATAAAAGGCTCTGTGGCTGAAAGGAGGTAGAATGATAGTTAAAAAAAAAAAAAAAAAAATAGCATGCCTGGAGTCAGACAGACCTGAGCCTGAGTCTCAGTTCTACAACTTACCAGCTGTGGATATTGAGTGACATTCTTAATTTCTCTGTGTTTCAGCTTCCTTATCTGTAAAATGGACATAATAGTTCTATCTCATAGTAGGATCACTGTAAACTTAATAGATCTTTATGTAAAGTGCCTCCTACCAACACGGCAGTAACTAACGGGTTAGTATCAGAGCTGCAACTTAAATTATTCAGGTTCTCTAGCCCCAAAGTGCAGCAGTCCCTGGGGATCTAGAGATCATGGGGACCACCAAGAAATAACCCTGTGGCCACCCTTCTTCTTAAAAGCTGTTCAATTCAACAAGTTATATTTACCTAGTTCAGAGGCAACTCTACTTCCAAACACATTATAACACCTGTGGGTGAAATCCACTTTTTAAAACTGCAGCATAACCAAGGCTGGTAAAAGCGCAGTCTCTGGCGCAGCTAACGCTTCACTTGCACATGTGTGCAGACTGTGAAGTAAGAGCACCGTAAGGTCTGTGTATCCACCTGCACCGCTGGTGTGCCTTCCTTTACATTCAGGAGGAAACATCACAGAATTGTGTATTTCTAACTTCTTGTTTGTCTTTAAACTTTTTTTGTAGCTCTAAATAATGTTACTTAGTTTTGCAAGTTTTTATCATTTAAATACAATGGATTCATGCTGTATGTATTTTTGTGAGACTTGATTTTTTTTGTCTCAATATTAGTTTTTGAATTTCATTTTGAAATTCAGTAGACTATCTATTTTAATTGCTATGTAATATTCCCCTATGCAAATATTCCTCAATGTATTATCCAATCTTCTGTTGATGTACAGCTAAGAATTTTTTGTTGTTTTGCTGTGCTGTGCTTCTGTTTTTTTCCTTTACAAATTGTACTACTGCAAGCATTCTCATACATATCTCTTGTTTCAAGTTACTCTAGGATGTATGCCTTGCGCAGGTTTTCTAAATCATAAGATATTTAATTCAACAAATTTTTCTCTGCATCAGGCACTATATTGGACTCTAAGCACACATCCATTAAAAATAACATAGGCAAAAGTCTTGCCTTCATGTGCTTACATTCTAGTGGAGGGAAGCAGATAATAAACAAAATAAATATGGAAATTATATCTGTTGGAAGGTGACAAGTGCTATGGAGAAAAATGAAGCAGGGAGGGGAGACAGGAATTGTTTGGGCAGTTTGCAATTTTAAATAAGGTGGTCAGAAAGAGCAAAGCAATGATCAGGTGACATGTGAACACTTGAAGGAGTAGAGGCAGACGCAGAAGTCATGTAGATATCAGAGGGAGAGGGTTCCAAAGTGTGCACATCTTTAATTTTATTCAATAATGCAAAATAGTTTTCCAAAACGGTTTACCAGTTTGGGCTCCCACCAGCAGGGTATAAGAGTACCTGAAGCTCCAGTTCCTTGATAAACCTTGTCAGACGTTTTACATTCTGCAAATCTGATATGTAGCACATGGAGTCTTGTAATTTTGAGTTTTCTAATTACTAAGAAATTTGAGTATCTTTTCTAATGTTTATGGGGCATTTTATTTCCACTTCTATGAGGTACCTCTTCAACTACTCCATCTATTTTTATATTGCATTTTTTGCCTTTCTTATTAATTTCTAGTTCTTATATGTTTAGTATTACTAGTCCTTTGTCAATCATGTGTTAGTGATATCACTTCATTTATTGTGCTTTTTGATAAACAGAGTATCTTAGTCTTCATATAGTTGAATCTATTGTGGTTAGTGGTTTTTGTCTAATTATTAAAAATGCTTTTCTATCCTGCAGTCAGAAAGATATCCTCCTGTATTTTCTTCTAAAAAATTTTTTTTCACATTTAAGTATATTTGTAACTTATTTTTATGTATGTTAAGTATTTGCAAACTCTAAATCCAACAAGGGCTTAATACCCAGAATATTCAAGAAACTCAAACAACTCAACAGTAAAAAACCAAATAATCTGATTAAAAAATGGGCAAAGGAGCAAAGACATTTCTTAAAGGAAGACATACAAATGGCCAGCAGGTATAAGAAAAAATGCTCAACATCACTAATAATCAGGGAAATGCAAATCAAAACCACTTTGAAACATCAGCTCACCCCAGTTAGACTGTCCGTTATCAAAAAGACAGAGAATAACAAATGCTGGCAAGGATGTGGAGAAAGGGGAACCTTCCTACACTGTTGGTGGGACTGTAAATTAGTGCAGCCACTATGGAAAACAGAATGAAGTTTTCCCAAACAACTACAGATAGAACTGCCATACAATCCAGCAATCCCACTTCCCGGTATATACCCAAAGGAATAGAAATCATCATGTCGAAGGGATACCTGCACTCCCATGTTTACTGCAGCTCTGTTTACAGTAGTTGAGCTATGGAACCAACCTAAATGTCCCTATCGATGGATGACTGGATAAGAAAAATGTGGTATATATACACAATGGAATACCATTCAGCCACTAAAAAAAAAAAAAGAAGAAATTCTGCCATTTGTAGCAACGTGGATGATCTTGGAGAAAATATAAGTGAAATAAGCCAGGCACAGAAAGATTAATACCGCATGTCCTCACTCATAAGCAGGAGCTAAAAATTAAATAAGTAAATAAGAAAGAAGGAAAAAAAAAAAAGAAAACAATCACAATAAATAAGTTGAACTTTCAGAAGACAGAACAAAACTAGTGTTAATAGGAGTGGGGACTAGGAGTGAGGAACGGGATGTGATCAGCAAGAAATTGTTTAATGGGCACAAAGAATGATTACATATTGTAATAATATCCTGATTTGACCATCACATATTGTACACAAATATTGATAGTCAACTCTGTACTCCACAAATACGTATAATCAGTTAAGTTGCAATAATAAATAAAATCTTACAAGGTTAAAAAAAGAGGATAAAAATACACAAGAATAATAGCATAGAAATTGTGAGGGGGTAAATGGAATTAAATAATTTCAAGCTCTTTTAATTGTTTATAGGAGGGTAAAATATTGATTAACTTTAGGCATGGAGAAGTTACGTATGTGTGTTGTGATTTCTAGGGTAACCACTAAAAAATAGCAATAGACTGCATAACTTCCAAACCAGTAAATGAAAATAAAAAAGTTATTTTTCACATTTAAGTATATTTGTAATTTATTTTTATGTATGTAATGTATGTATAAAGTAGGGTCCAATTTAATTTTGTCTCATGTGAATTGTCATAGCTATGTGGGAGGTAGGGTCCGGGGGGCCCAATAGTTGGCCTCAACCCACCCAGTCCTCTTACCAGGTTCTTGACTCTGCCACAGGAAAGAATTCAAGAGCAGAGGCACAGTAGAAAGTGAGGACACATTTAATATAACAGATAAGAAATACAGATTCCACAGAGAGAGTGCAGCATGGCTTCAGAGACTGAGCAGAGCCCACACCAAGTTTAACACAAAAGTAAGTTCAGTACACAAAAACAAGAAAAACATAAAGTTCAATACAAAGTGCAGCTTGGTTCAAGAGAATGAGCAACCACTTGCTGAAAGTAAGTTTGATACAAAGTAAAGCATACACACCTCAGCCAGCAAAGCACAGGTTGCCTCCAGGAAAGTGAGCAACAACTCTGTCTTCGGCTGGGATTTGGCTTTTATAGTTTCTCTATCTAATGAATATTCAATTAAGGGGGTGGCTCCCAGTTATGTAACACTTAGTCTTGCACATGCTCAGTTGGTCTCTTTCTGGAGCATGTTCATCGGTCAGACCCTATTACATGCACCAGGCATATTCAAGAATATTCTGTGCTCTCTGCTGAGCATGCCCAATCACTGGATTTGCATAAACCAGCCCCTTGTGATCTCATCTTCCCTGTATTGGTGCTGAAAATAGGTCTAACTGGCAACAGTAATTTTCCTTCAAAGGAGGGGGTCTGAGACCTCAGGGAGTGGCTGGAAATCCAGAGGCATGTCCTGAAACCCAAACATAGAGAAACTGAGCACCTCCTATATCAGCAGCACCCTATATTGAAAAGCCCATAATTTATCCACTGATCTGTAATATGAGGGTACTTCAAAAAGTTTATGAAAAATAGAATGAAAAGATAATACAAATCTTTCCATGAATTTTGAAGACCCCTCGTATAAGTTTTATCACAAATTAAGTTTCTGTATATGTGTTATTCTCATTTTCTGAGCTCTCTGTTCTGTACCAATGACCTATTTGTCCAATGCTGTGCCAATACCATACTTTCTGAATTGCTGTAACTTTTCTAAAATTCTAAACTTTGGAAGGGCAAAACCCTTCACCTCATTCTTTTCTTCAGGAGCATTTTGTGCAGTCTTGACCTTTGCTTTTCCATATAATTTTAAAATCAATTTGATAAATTCCACAGGAGAAGGAAGTTGAATTTTTTATCAGAATTTTTATAAATCAGAATTTACAAATCAGTTTGAGGAGAAGTGATGTCTTTGAAATCCTGAGTCTCCCTACACATAAACTTAGTATATTTCTCCATGTTTTTGAGTGAAGTTGTATTCTTTTCTTTGTAAATGCCTGGCACACCAAGAATAAAATATTTTTATTTTATTTGTGTTTTCTGATGTTATTATAAATATTTTAAATTTTTTTAAACTATTTGCTGCTTGTTTATAAAAATGTATGTTCATTTTGTAGATTGATTTTTGTACCTACCAAAATCTATGTCTAATCTAATTTTTCTGATTTATCTGAAATTCTTATCTGTAAATTCTTCTGGATTTTCTACTAGGCAGTCATATCATATGCAAATAAAAAGAGTTTAGTTTCATCTTTTCCTTTTTTTTATGTTATTTACCTTGTCACAAAAGTTATAATCGTCAGTATAATTTTAATAGAATCAATGATATTTAGGCCCCTTTCTCTTATTTCTCATCTTAAAGGGAAAGATTTTAGTTCAGTATCAGGTGTGATAATTTCTGTAGGACTCTTGTAGACACCCCTTTTCAGGTTAAGGAAGTTCCTTTTTTTGTCTAATTTGTTAATAATTTTTATTACAAATTTTATATTTTGTTTTGAATATATTGAGATAATCATATATTTCTCTTTAATTTATTAATGTGGTAAATTATGTTAATTAACTTAATATCCAATCAACCTGAAATTTCTACAATAAAATAAACTTGATCAAAATGTATTATCTTTTTATATTGCTGCAGTTATTGTTTTATTCAGGATTTTCCCTCTATGTTTCTGAGTGAGGTTGGCCTACAATTTTACGGGTCTTAGTGTAAGTTTATGTTAGTTTCATAAAATAAATTGATGAATGTTCCTGCTTTTTCTTACTCTGGAGTAATTTGCATAAGATTGAAGTGATAGGTTTCTTATAATCTTTAATAAAACTCTCCAGTAAAGCTCTTCAGACCTGAGTTTTTTTTGTGAAAAGGTTTTAATTACTGATTTTGTTGTTGTTGTTGTTGGATTATTCAGGTTATCCCTTTCTTATGAGTCATGGAAATTATATTTCCCTAAAAACTTTTCCATTTCAAATAAAATTTTCTTATTAATTAGTAGAAAATTTTCATAATAGTCTTTTATTGTTTAAATTTCTGAAGAAACTATAACTTTATTCCCCTCTTTATTCTTTATATTGGTTTTTATTTCTAACATTGTATTGTCCTCTTTTTTTAATTAGTTTTTCCAGAAGTAGCTTTTATTGGTCCTCTCTACTATATATTTATCTGTTTCAATTTCATTAAATTTATACTCTCATCCCTATTATTTATTTTCTCCTAATTTCTTTGATTTCACTCTACTACTTAAATTTTTTTTTCTAATTTCCTAAATTGGTTGGTTACCTATTAATCTTTAGCCTGTCCCCCTCCAATATAACTTTAAATTTCCCTTTTAAAGTAACAAAGTTTTGCATAGTATTTTCATTACTCTTTAGTTCTAAGCTTCTTTGATTTTACTTATAATATCTTCTTTCCTATAGATAGTATACAGAGCATGTTCCTTACTTTTGAAACTTAGGAGGGTTTTCTAGTTTTTCAGTTGCTTACTTAATTCCAAGAGAATATGGTCTGTACAATACTAATCTTTAAAATTTGGTAAACTAGTTTTATAAACTGCAATGTGTTTGGTTTTCTTAGATATTATGAGTATATTTGATTGAAAAGACTATCTATTTCGCATTTGTTAGGTGTTATGCTCCATATATACCCACTGGAAACAGCTTGTTGTTTACACTGTTCCAATTTTCCATAGCCTCTTTTTTGTCTGTTTGATCTGTTAATTACTAACTTAGCATAGTACTTTTTTTCTCCGACTATGATGGTGAATTTATTCATATCTTCTTGTAATTTTACCATTTTTTACTTTATATATTTTAAGGATATAATATATAGGGTCTCTGACTTACGATAACTAGACTCAGTATTTTTAACTTTATGATGGTGTGAAAGCAATCAGTAGAAATCATACTTTGAATTTTGAATTTTGATCTTTTCCCAGGCTAGCAATATGAAGTATAATACTTTCTCGTGATACCAGGCAATGGCAGTGAGTAGAAGCTTCCATTCAGCCATGCAATCATGGTGTTAAACAACTGATATTCTACAGTGTACTGTGTTGCCAGATGATTCTGCCCAACTGTAAGCTAATGTAAGTGTTCTCAGCATGTCTAAAGAAGGCTAGGCTAAGCCATAATGTTGAGTAGGTTAGTTGTACTAAATGCACTTTCAACTTAAGGTGGGTTTTTCCAGATAGCATCCCACCATAAATTGAAGAGCATCTGTATTAAATATATCCAAGTTTAGAAGTATTGCCTGTGGCGCACTCGGGAGGGTGCGGTGCTGGGAGCGCGGCAACGCTCCCAGCGGCCGCGGGTTCGGATCCTACATAGGAATGGCCGGTGCACTCACTGGCTGAGTGCCAGTCACGAAAAAGAAAAAAAAAAAAAAAAAAAAAAAAAAAAGAAGTATTATAGCTTCTGGTTAATTGGGCATTTCAGCATAGTGAACTTGTCCTCTTTATCTCACATTGCTGGATATTGCTATGTTTTTTTCTGCTTACTTTTGGTTAATATCTGTAGGAAGTTTCATTTTCAATTCCTTTACTTTCAACTTTTCCATATCCTTATACTAAAAAGGGTCTTATAAACATCACACAGTTAACGTTTTTAAAAAATCCAAAGTAACAATCTCTAGATTGGCGAGTTTAGTTTATATTGCTGATATATTTGAATTTATTTCTACCATATTATTTATGCTTTTAATTTGTCTTGCTTTTTAAATTTTTTCTTTTTATCCTTTCTTCACTTTTTTTAGGTAAAATATTTTTCTCTTTCCATTTTCCCCTCTACTAATTTGGATGTTGCGTACTTTATTTCTATTCTTTCAGAGATTATCCTAGTGAGTTAAATGTGCATTCATATTTTTATAGAGGCCTACAGTTAATAATCTCATCCTTCTTTTAAAGAATATAAGCATATAGTTATATATTTATCTTAAACCATAGATCGAACACTAGCTCCAGTAACCACTTTCGAATTTTTATGTGCTTGCTGTTTTATATTTTACTTGTATATTTTAACTACATAAATGTTATTACTATTGTTTTGTGCAGTCAATGTTCGCTTAAATTTACTTATTATTTACCACTTTTTAAAAATCCTTCTTTATTGCATCTCAAATTTCCCACCTGGGATCACTTTCCTCCTTCCTGGGGTATTTCTTTAGATGGCAAATTCACTGAATATGTATTTGTCAGAAATTTTTTTTATCCTTGTATCTGGAAAATTTTTTCATAGAGTATAAAATTCTAGATTTTCTCAGCACCTTGACAGTATCGTTCCATGGTTTTCTGGCTTCCATTCTTCTGGGAAGTTGGTTCTCAGTCTAATTATTATGCCTGTGTAGGTAACCCCTCTTTTGTTCTAGCCTCCTTTAAGATCCTCTTTTTGTCTTCATTGTTCTGAGATTTCACTAAGATTGGTCTAGATATAAATCACTTCTGATTTAATATTCTTGGGATTCTCTGGAATTCTGATATCTAAGAAATGTGTTACTCATAATTTCTGGAAAATTTTCAGCCATCATTTCTTCATATGTTGCCGCTCCCATGCATTCTCTCTCTCTTCTTCTGAAACTCTACCTAAAGTTCTTAACTACGCATTATTGTTATACCTCTGTGCTGCATTCTACATAATTTGCCGTCCAGTTCATTATTCAGTCTTTGCCTGTGTCTAATCTACCGTTAAACCCATCCACTGAGTTCATCATTTCAATTACCATATCTAGTTCTTTTATAACCTGTTTGGAAATTTTTTAGTTTCTTGATCCTTACTCCTAATTATATTTTCTTCCTTTATTTCCTTAAATAAATAAAACATATTTATTTCACAAAATGTGAAATAAATTTTCACATTTTGTGAAATAAAACTATGTGAATAAAAATATTTTCACTTAAATTTGAAGCCTATAAAGGTCTGATTCTGCTGGCTCTGGTTTCCACAGGTGTTATTTCATTTTTTGACTATAAGCTCATGTTTATTAGAAGTTCAGTCCATGGGAATTATTTGGGTCTGGGCTTTAAGTGTGTTTCTCCAGAGATTTGTGTTTGCTTGTTCTAGATGCATGGCATGGCTCACCTAGTACCCTTTAAACCTAATTATTGGCTTTAGATTTTTATCTTACCCAGATAGTATGTTTTGGGGTTGCAAACCTAGAAGAGGACTTACTTGTGACTGATAACACTCAAGAAATATTTTTATCATCTTCCCACTACCAACACTTGAAAGAGGCCATTTTTTTTACTTCTTATAGAAAGTCAGGTTTATTCTTTTTTATTCTTCCTAGACTATAACCCTTTGGGGTTTCAGTTTTATGTCAGAAGTTTTCTAATTAAATTCACATCCTTGAGTAGGTCCTGTGTTTTATCTTCTGTGAACAGTGTGAAAATTGAAACTAGAAGTTACTGGGGTTCAACCTGTTTCAGGGCAGTGTCTCTCTGGATACCTATTTTCACTTAGTATTTGACTTCTCAGGGATCCTTATCTTCTTGCTAGTTCATTAGCACTTTAAAAAATATTCTTTGTATATTTTACACAGAATTTATCCAGTTTTATTTTTTTTAAGCAGGAGAGTCAGCCAGGGTTTCTAGCTGTCCGGATTGCTAGATACAGAAGTTATGATAACTTTCCACCAAGTAGGAGATTAAATCCCTCCTTCATTACTTTAAAATTAGTCATTTGTTTCTATTCCTTAATTCTTGCTATCTGAAATTTTTTTTTTCTAAATACATCAAAATACACTAAGGCAGGTGTCACCTCTCTTCAGCTTGTGTTATAGGGAATCCCATAGTGGCTTTATTATTCAGTACCTGAACGTTGTGAAGTTGTCCAAATTTAAATGAGCTTTGAACCTCTGGAATAAAGGCATAAGAAAGGTTTCGTCACCCTTTAGTCTTTGATTTCTTGAACAAAATTAGCCCTCTTCAGAATTAACATCAAGCTAATAGATGTCTGACATTGATGTTGATCTTCTAGGCGAAGGGTTTCCAAAATGAGATTTGCGTATCGTTTGAGGTACAAAAGATGATCCATTGGGGTATAGAAATAAATTATTAGAAATTATATTAACAAATATTTTTATGTTAAAATCCAAAGGGATTAATATTTGCAAGTATTTAATGTGGGAACTGACACTTGAATCCTTACGTGGTCTGCATGTCCTGAGGAAAGAAGGAACAACCCACAGTGTGGAGAGCTCGGCAGTGGTACCTCTCTCTTTCCTCCTTGAGCACACTGCAACTTACTGCAGTGTGTGTGCCCAGTTCAGTGCATTTCCAGACTATGTTTTCTAGTTCAAGCTAACCCTCTCAAAATGGACACATGGCTTTTAAAATTTTTCTGCCAAATGCTGTGTGGATCAAAGAGAATATTAATTATGAAAGCACATATAAACAAGAAAATGACAGAGATGACACGTCTCCTATTCCTAATATAAGCTCTTTGTTGACCACATTACAGAGAAAAAATTAATGATTTTATTATATCTGACAAGACATTGTCCCTTTCCCAAAGAAATGATCAAGAAGGTTCTTTGAAATATGAATTTATACCCACTCTTATTAATTATCTTGGCCGGAAATATTAGCTAATAATAGTTGTATATGTGTATTATGTACAATAAATAAACACAAACGTATTGGGGATACACAGCTAACAACTGCTTAATGTGTGTAAATATTTGAAGCCTACCTCCTAGGCACCCCCTCAAAAGATTTTCCCACATGTAATTATTTTCTCTCTGATTATTGTAACTCACATAGTTACTGTATTTTAGGTGATTCACTCCTTGTCATTTAAAATGATTTATTTGAACAAAGATCATTCCATGCCCACATGCAACAATTGCCACTTCCTCTCCACTTTCGACTGTCTGACTATCTCTGCTTTATTTCGAAAACTTTTCATTTGCCTCATCTTATGAGCACTTCCCACAATTTCATTGCTCTCACATTTAGTTGGGTATTAGGGGGTAAATAATTTTGGTAAAACATATTAAAGCTATGCACAAGCATTGTGAAGCACAGACTAAGATAAAGCATACTGCTTTCACAGAGCCATTAATGCCATCTGAGTTGAAATCCTCACCTCTGAAGCATGGCTTGGCTCCTCTGTGATTTTAGACTGAACATTCTTAAGTAAAGCACTTTCTACATTTCCAAAGACCTATGAGGGTCTGTGAAAAATTACATTTATAAATATAATGCACCTACCATAACCAAACCTAATTGCCAAAGATTGTTTTCCAGCTTAAAAAGTGTAGGTACTCCCTACCCTTCCATCCTCTGTGAGGAAAGCAGGAAAGTCAGTATAAAACTAGCCAGAACCAGAGCAAGAACAATGTTCCTGTCAGCTGCCTTCTCTTCCCTCTTTTTGTGAGTATTAGTACAGCATAAGTCACTCCTGTGTTTTAAGAGAGCAAGGATTATTTATGTCGGACCTAACAAATTTATCTCATTATCTTCTGAATCTCATAACCATGATTACTTATTCTCTTATTGTCCTGCCCTAGCGTCTTGCAACCTTTTTGTCTATTGATTGAGTACTTGATGTAATTCTAATGTATTACAAGTTTACTTCAAAAAGTTCATGGAAAAATAGAATGAAAAGATAATACGAATCTTTCCATGAACTTTTTGAAGATCCCTTGTACATACAAAAGAAAATATACACAAAAGATAGATATAAAGAATAGAGGGCCACTACTTGCTGGCTTTGAATACCCCTGGGGTGCGCAGAACACACTTTAGCACTCACCGATAGCTAGAGCTCTAGAAACTCAAAGACAATCTTCTGGCTTCTTTTGCCTTTTTCACTGACTTGGGGTAAATAACCACAAGCAGTGGACATAAATAGAATGAATTAAGAAAAGCTTGCAAAGAACATTGGAGAATGGTGGCAGAATACTTGGTGTCAAATCAAAGAATAATCCCAAATTTCCCTAGAAGTGGACCTTAGAGGATATCCATATTAATCATCCATCTGCTTCTTAATTACCCCCACCTTCTCCCACCAAATGTTTTTTTAAGCGTTTTTCACTACTATATGGGAATTTTCCTAAGTGTTCAACAACATGAAACCAAAAGCAGTTCTTTATAGGCCCACTGTCATTACTAATGTTATGATTTCTACAAGGCTTCATGACTGCAGTCAAGCTAATGGGTAGTGATGCAAGCAAAGCACATCAGCCCATAGTACAGAATACATCACAATCATTAATTAATATTTACTGAATGCCCACTGGCTTCATTTAACTGCCCAAGGCATGATGATTATTAAAATTCTGACTATGAGAGAAGGCAACAGCAGTAATACAAAAAGAGGCACTTAAAGAACATAAAGATGAAAAAACAGTCGTTTTCCTGTAGAAGTCTTTTTTGTAACTGCTATATCTGCCACTTACTGGTGCATGCTGCCCATTGTCACTACCCATGGACAAGTGACAGCGTGTGATTTACAGTCAACTAATGAACACCTATATGTGTTTTCATGTTGGTGTTTCCTCCTCCAACTTGTTCTCTTCTTTCACTTCTTTTCTTTTTATTCTTCTTTTGTTTAGTATTTGAATGGCTCCTTCTCATGTTCTACCAAACATACGTAAAACCTCTTACTTGTCTTTCTTACCCAAAAGGCACCTTCATAATAGACACTAAGCTGAGATCAGGAGGACATAAGTGGATCCTTATTAAAATAAAATTAAAG